>NC_140996.1:231008203-231098013 GCF_052327205.1 Somniosus microcephalus
ATGAAAATTTCCCGTAGAACTGGTTTTTAAGCGTAAGTATGTGTAGTTTGTAGTTTGTTCAATTTTGGTTGCTGCTAGTGTGAAATTTATTCTGGGTCCCTGATGTCTGGATCTTTGCTGGAACACAAGAACTTTGGTTTTTTGGAGGTTTATTGTCAGGGCCCAGGTCTGACAGAACAACTCTAGCAGATCCAGGTTCTGCTGTAGACCCTCCTCAGTTGGTGAGAGCAGAACCAGGTCATCTGCATAGAGGAGGAATTTAACCTTGGCGTTATATAGGGCGAGGCCAGGTGCTGTAGATTGTTCAAGTAGTTTTGCCAATTCATTTATGTAAATATTAAAGAGTGTCGGTGAGATAGGCGAGCCCTGCGCCACGCCACGCCCCTGTGAGAAGTATTTTGTTTGTTTGTCTCCAATTATAGAAACATAGAAGATAGGAGCAGGAGTAGGCCATTCGGCCCTTCGAGCCTGCTCCGCCATTCAACAAGATCATGGCTGATCATCCAAACCCTAGCACCCGGTCCCTACACCGACAGCCATCCCACCCAAGCCCTATCCCCGTAAATTTAATCCCCCCTAACACTAAGGGTCAATTTTTATCATGGCCAATCAACCTAACCCGCACAATTTTAACTGCACATTTATTGTTTGTATACATTGATTTAATTACATCATATGTTTTTCCCCCTACACCACTTTCAGTAAGTTTTAAGAATAGACCGTCATGCCAAATAGAATCGAAAGCCTTCTGGAAATCTATAAAGCAGGCAAAAATTTTGCTTTTGTTTTGGTGAACATGTTTGTCAATTAGGGTGTGTAGGGTGAAGATATGATCCGATGTTCTATAATTTGGTAAGAATCCAATTTGGCTTTTACTCAAGACATTGTGCTCCTCAAGGAAGTTTATAAGTCTTTGGTTTATGATACTACAGAATACCTTCCCCAGGTTACTGTTCACACAGATGCCTCGATAGTTATTTGGGTCAACTTTGTCTCCACTTTTGTATATGGGCATTATGAGTCCTTTGTTCCAGATATCAGGGAAGTAACCGACACTCAGAACCAAGTTGAAGAGTTTTAGGATAGCCAATTTCATTTTATCGTCCGTGTGTTTAATCATCTCGTTTAGGATGCCATCTGCACCGCAAGCTTTTCTTGGTCGCAGGTCCTTGAGTTTTTCAAATAGCTCTTTTTCAGTTATTGGGGAGTCTAACGGGTTTTGGTTATCTTTTATGGCCAATTCGAGCTTTTCCAATTCTTTACATATTAGATCTTGCTCTGGGCTTAGTGTGTTTTTCTGGTATAATTTTTCAAAATGGTTTTCCCATGTGTCTCCATTTTGAATGGGCAATTCGTCGTGTTGCTTTTTGTGTAATGTATTCCAGTTGTCCCAGAAACAATTAGAATCAATAGATTCCTCAATGGAGCTGAGTGTATTCTTAATATACTGTTCTTTCTTGGTTCTGAGTGTGTTTTTGTATTGTGTTAGTGCCTGACAATAAGTAAGGCGTAATTCCTCGTTTTCTGGTTGTCTGTGTTTTTGGTTTGATATTTTTCTGAGTTTTTTCCTCATGTTGTGACAGTCTGAATTAAAACATTTTTCGTGGTTTTGTGTTTTGTGTTTATTCTTGCGAGATTTCAAGTTCGACATTGATGCCAAATTATCAAAAATATTATTTAGGTTATTCACTGCCCGGTTTACGCCTTCTTTATTGTGAGTGTATGTGTTTTCCAGAAAGGTGTCCAAGAGAGATTGAGTTGATTGATTGCTAATTGCTTTCTGGTATTTTTCCATGCTGTTTTTGGCCCATCTGTAGGATTTTTTAATGTTGTACAGCTTACTGGGCTGTGTTTCCGTGTTGGTTGTTTCTGTCCTTTTAAGATACGCAGTAATTTGGCTGTGATCTGACAGTGTTGTTTGTGGTTTGACTGTGAATGCTCTGAAAGAGGATGGGTCCAGATCCGTAATCATATAGTCTACGGTGCTGAAGCCAAGAGGTGAGGAATAGGTCGATCTTCCTAGGGAGTCTCCTCTGAACCTACCATTGACAATGTACAGACCCAGGCTTCGACAGAGCTGCAGGAGCTGTTTTCCGTTTGCATTTGTCTGTTTGTCATAGTTATTCCTGTGTGAATGAAAAGGGAGATCAAAATGGTTATTCCCAAATATGTAATTATTCCCCTGAGTACTGGTAAAGTCTGGTTCTTCACCAGTTCTTGAGTTGAGGTCACCACAGATCAACACGTTCCCCTGGGCCTGGAATTGGTTAATCTCCCTCTCAATGTTGGAGAAGGTGTCCTCTTTGAAGTACGGGGATTCTATAGGGGGAATATAGAGTGCGCAAATGAAAACATTTTGCATGCTAGAAATGATGCCTTTCTTAATCTTGAGCCATAAGTGGTTTTCGCCCTTTTTTATAAATTTAATGTAATTCCTAAGCTCTGCATTAAACCAAATCAGTATGCCTCCAGAGTCTCTGCCCTGGGTTACTCCTGGCAGTTTATTGGAGGGGACCACCAGCTCTGTGTACCCATGGGGACAGCCAGTGGGCCCTTCTCCTCTACACCAGGTTTCTTGCAAAAAGATAATGTCCAGATCTTTGATTTCATCTAGGAACTCTGAGGTCCTGCTCTTCAGGCCAAGCACAGGAGAGCGTAGGCCTTGGATATTCCAGGTTGAGATATACAAGGATTTCATGCTAAGCTTGGTCTTTTACTGTGATAGCTGTGTGTGTGTTTGTCGTGTTTAAATGAGGAAAAAAGAACATTTCAAGTGTCTATAAATGCTGAGAATAATTGGCTGCAACTCTTTCTAACAACTAGTCCTTATGTTTCCTGATCCATAAGGCGGGAGTAGATGCTGCTGAGCATCTGCATTATGTCTCTTAATGGATTGTCTCTGCCTGTAGTATTGCGTACATCCTGAGCACCTCTCCCTCTGCCTGGCTGGGGGTGGTCCTGCTCCCCTGTAGGGCAGGAGTGGTGCAGGTCCGACATTGGTGTTGTACGTGGGGATCCTCTCTGGTCCTGGTTGGTGTGGTGGTGGTCTCTGTAGTGGTCCTGGGCTCTACCTTGCTGGTCTCTGATGTCCGGGGGGGGTGTCCTCTTGGAGTCTGGGTGTGGACCCGGTTAAGAGCGACGTCCTTCAGGGCCTTGGCAAAGACCAGCACAAGCTCCTTGTGGAGATGGACGTGGTCGTGAAGACATTCCACATCGAGGGTGGGATGTTGGGCCAGGTTCACGTTATGTTTTAATTCACAATCTCTTGCTATGCTGGCATTTATCTCGTGGATTGTTCTGTTGTTAAAGTCTTTTCTCGGCAACAGTGTGGAAACAGTGATTCTAGTGTTTGGGAAGGTGTTGCTTGCCTTCTCAATCACTGTTCAGAACGACGTTGCCACCCTTTTCTGCTGGGCCTTTAGGTCATTTGTGCCGGTGTGTATTATGATATGTTGGGGGGAGCCTAATTGGGTTGTGGTCAGCCATTCCAGGGCTTTGTTTGATGTTGGGCACCAGATCTTGTCTACTTTATGTTTAGGGAAGAGCTTTTTCTCCCGGAGGAATCTCCCATTTGAGTCTATGAGTATTACAATGTCAGCCTTGTTGGTGTTTACTGGCTGGTGACTCTCGCCTGGACTCACCGGTTGTGTGTTGGACTGGGGGGGTCGTGTCTGGTGTGTGCGCTCCTCTTGTGAGCGGCTCGGCTGTGGTTCCAAAGTGGGGGGGGCATATTGGGCTTCATTGTGCTGGTTGGTCTGTGTGGCACTCCCTGTAGTGTGGGTCTGCTGCTGTTGCTCTGTGGAAAAGTGCAGCTGCTCAGTAGGGTTCTGCACTGTCTTGTCTCTGGCCTCTAGCTGCTGGGCCAATGCTGCTATCTCTCCCCTGTAGCTCTCCCCTTCTTTCTGCAGCTCTTTCACCTGCTTCCTAAGTAAAGTCAGCTCTCTCTTGTAGCTCTCCCTGTCTTGCTTTTGTTCTTGCTTCAGTGCTGAGGTGCTGCTTTCTTGATCACTTTTCAGTTCAACGACCTCCTCTTTAAGCTTAACCAGCTCCAACTCCAGCCGGGTGAACTGCTCCTGTAATTGTAACAGGGGGTTGTGGGGCCCCAGGGTGTGTGCCTGGTCAGAACTGGGGGGCTCCCTCCCCTCCTGGCTAGGCTGCCTTACTCCTGGTGAGCTGCCAGTGGTGGGGGGAGTGTGTGTGGCTTTCTCCCTGGTAGTTGTTGTGTATGTACCTTTAAGAGAGAACTGCTTTTATACTGTAGTACCGGCAGTGACCACACCTGTATATAAAGCCGTAGCAGGCTTCTGTACTTTCAGTTCCAGCATACCCTCTGTTCAGTAAACACCTCTTATTACCGTTCTCCTGCAGTCCATGTGTTATTGATACGCGGACACAACAGTGGCGACGAGCAGGTTCGAACTCACCTGCAGTACTGCATCACCTCACGGGGATCCATCCCAGGGAAGAAGCTTCTTGGAGGTCGAAGCCAGAGCAACGGGCGTCGACCGTGGGCAACCGCCCAGTGATCCATCGGAGTCCAGAGAATCGCAGGGGAAGCTGTGGAGAGCTGGGCCTGGTTCTCCAGTCAAGGTGTCCCAGCAAATCGGGCTGGTAGCAGGTAGTGCGCTGACCCTTCGCGGACTGCGGCGGGCTAGAGCTCGAGCGAGCGGCTCTGTAAGGGGGCTGAGCAGCATCGTCGGGAAGGAAAAGAGAGAGAGAGGGTGGAGCGCACAGGGCGCGGCCGGTGCTCAAGAGTCGGGCAGCATTGGAAAAAAAAAAGAAAAAAGGGGAAGGAAAGAGACGCGCAGAAAGCCACGGGGTGCCGCCATTACCTGTTAGAACGCGAGGAGCAGCATTGGCAGCAGGGGGAAGAAGGAAAAGCGCGGGAGGCGCCATTTTAATCCATTGGGGAAGAAGGAAAAGCGCGGGAGGCGCCATTTTAAACCACCCAAGATGCCGAAGAGTGGCAGCATCACTGTTTTCGATAACGAAATAGAAGACTGGACCACGTATGTGGAAAGAATTGAAGTGTACTGCAGGGCAAATGAGGTGGCCGCTGAAAAGAAGGCGTCGGTATTATTAAATTTGATGGGCGCGAGAACGTACGGCCTATTGCGAAATTTAATTACCCCAGCTAAACCAATGGAGAAAAGTTTTGAAGAGATTGTCAATATCTTACAGGAACATCTAAACCCTACACCGCTGCTGATAGCAGAAAGATTCAAGTTCCATAAACGAAACCAGCACAAAGACGAGAGTAATGCTGACTATCTTACGGAACTACGCAAGTTATCGACACACTGCCAGTTCGGAGCAGGACTGGC
This sequence comes from Somniosus microcephalus, assembly GCF_052327205.1. Classification (NCBI taxonomy): domain Eukaryota; kingdom Metazoa; phylum Chordata; class Chondrichthyes; order Squaliformes; family Somniosidae; genus Somniosus; species Somniosus microcephalus. Next base: position 231,013,528 of record NC_140996.1, read on the forward strand.
AGATACCTTAAGGGATAAGTTTGTCTGCGGGCTCCAGAGTGAAGGAACCCAGAAACGACTACTTTCGGAAAAGGACCTTACGCTAGAAAAGGCTTTCAGCGTTGCAGTATCCTACAAAGCAGCAGCACGGGGAGCTGCGGAAATACAACAGAAACCGCAAGAATATAGCACCAATGAAATGGCATATGGAGCAGAAAAGTGCTATCGCTGCGGCAGAACAACCCATGACCAGAAGGATTGCTGGGCTAAGGACAAAGTATGCAGGCAATGTGGAAAAATGGGACACATAGCACGAGTCTGCAGGTCGGGAAGGAAAACCAACACTAAAAGAACTACTAAGGAAAAGTACAAGAAAGTACAAAAGATGACGGACAGTAGTTCAGAAGACCAGAAGAGTGATAATGACTCCGGGAGCAGGGGACTAAGTTGTCTAAAGCTACACAACGTGATCGCAAAGGAGGACCACCGAACCATTTGGGTCACCCTCATGATAGCAGGGTCCCAAGTAAAGATGGAATTGGACACAGGATCAGCCCTAACAGTCATGAATCGACGAGACTACGAGCGGCTATTCTCACACATTCCCTTGAAGGATACGTCCATTGTCTTGAAGACATATACGGGGCAAAAAGTCTATCCCAGAGGAAAAATAAGGGTGCCCGTTAAATACAACGGCAAGGAAACACAGGAACTGTATCTATATATACTACAAGATGGAGGACCACCATTATTGGGACGTGAATGGATCCGAAAAATACAATTGGATTGGCATTCCATTCAGGCGCTAACTGTGGCTGACAAAAAAGATGACGACGCCACACCTGGACGACTGTCAAAAATTCTAACTGACGCGAAAGAGGTGTTCCAGCAAGGACTTGGGACTCTAAAAGGCATAACGGCAACGATAAAAATTGAAGATAACGCAAACCCCAAATTTTTTAAGGCCAGACCGGTACCGTATGCGATCCGCCCAGCCGTCGAAGCAGAGCTGGAGAGTCTGGAGCGTTCGGGTGTGCTGTCCAAGGTGGACTGGAGCGAGTGGGCCACACCCATCATTCCTGTAATGAAGAAATCATTGAGCAGCACGCCTGGGGAACAGAAGAAGGTTCGCATCTGTGGGGACTTTAAGGTAACTGTGAACCCAGTCCTTCACACAGTACAATATCCACTTCCGCGGATAGAAGATATTTTCGCCTCACTATCTGGAGGGAAACGCTTTACAAAGATTGATCTGGCCCAAGCGTATCTACAAATGGAGGTAGATGAATCATCTAGAAAATACCTCACGATAAACACTCACAAAGGTCTTTACCAGTACAACTGACTGGTATTCGGGGTAGCATCAGCTCCGGCTATTTGGCAGAGGGCGATGGAACAAGTCCTGCAAGGGATCTCGGGGACCCAGTGTTATTTGGACGACATCCTGGTTACGGGCGGAAATGACAGTGAACACCTTGCCAACCTGGAGCAGGTGCTCACTAGATTACAAGAATATGGACTACGAGCCAACCGCCCCAAATGCGAGTTTTTCAGGAAACAAATCTCGTATTGTGGCCACGTGATTGATGAAGAGGGGTTACATAAGTCCCCAGACAAGATTGAGGCAGTAGTCAAGACTCCAGCACCGGAAAATGTGTCACAACTGAGGTCGTTCCTCGGGTTGGTGAACTACTACCATAAGTTCTTGCCAAATTTGTCTACAATTCTGCACCCGCTGAACGCCCTGCTGCAAACTGGAGTAGCATGGAAATGGAGTGATGAGTGTAAGCATGCCTTTCAGAAATGTAAATGCCTAATCACTTCAAAAGAAGTATTGGCTCACTACAGTCCATCACTACCGATTCGGTTGGCATGTGATGTGTCTCCCTACGGCATTGGAGCGGTGCTGTCGCACAAATTCCTTGACGGTTCAGAGAGGCCAATAGCCTTTGCGTCGCGCTCGTTAACCTCAGCCGAGCGTAACTACGCCCAGATTGACAGGGAGGCCCTCAGCCTGGTGTGGGGGGTGAAGAAGTTCAATCACTATCTACACGGGCAGAAATTCACCTTACTGACAATCACCAGCCTCTTGTCTCCATTTTTAACCCAAAGAAGGGCGTTCCGGTGATAACGGCGCAACGGCTGCAAAGATGGTCCCTTTTTCTAGGGGCACATCAATACGACATAGAGTATAAGGGCACGAAACAGCATGGAAACGCTGATGGGCTGTCGCGCCTGCCGCTGCCTACGGTGGAGGAAGCACCTGCAGTGGACCCTGTTGAGATATTCCATTCAACCATAGTCGAATGTCTACCTGTTACAAACTCAAGTATAGAGAAGGAAACCCGAAATGACCCGACACTCTCTCGGGTCTATGATTTGACGGTGAAGGGATGGCCAGCACATGGCGACTCACTGTTGCCAGCATTCTCGCCAAGGAGAGAACAGCTGTCAGTGTGCCGGGGGACCTTGATGTGTGGATCCCGAGTGGTAATTCCACCCAAGTTGAGAGAAAGAGTGCTCAATGAGCTTCATGAGGGTCATCTGGGAGGGGTAAAAATTAAGAGCCTAGCCAGGGCGTTTGTGTGGTGGCCGGGAATCGATAAAGAAATCGAGGAAATGACCAAGAGATGCACAGGATGCCAGAAAGTCCAAAACGCTCCACCACAGGCCCCGCTACACCCATGGGAGTGGCCCTCATCTCCATGGCAACGGGTACACATTGATTTTGCTGGTCCATTTATGGACTCAATGTTTTTAATCGCCGTGGATGCACATTCGAAATGGCCAGAGGTCATCAAAATGTCCTCCACCACCACGGAGAAAACTATTGCAGTCCTACGGACCATCTTCGCCAGGAATGGCTTGCCAGAACAGATTTGCTCCGACAATGGACCACAGTTTGTGTCCGAGGATTTCCGGAGGTTTCTGAGGAATAATGGGGTAAAGCATTACACATCCGCCCCATATCATCCAACCACCAATGGATTGGCTGAGAGGTTTGTTCAAACCTTTAAAAAAGCAATAAAGGCGATGTAAAGTCTGTGTGTTCTAGTTGTAATTAATAACACACAGACTACAAGATTAAAGTTCAACAGGTCTTTACTGGTTGGAGGTCAGGACTATATGAAATACAATCTTACTACACAGTGCTTATATACCGGTGGTCACCACCGGTACTACGTATACAGCAGCCAGAGAAAGTAGTACATCTCTTAAGGTGGAACAGGCTTAAGTTCTCTTAAGGTGGAACAGGTTACATACACCACAATCCTCCCTTTTTAGCTTAATAGTCATATCCCCATTTAACATAACATCATAACATATATACATATATAACTTCAGGTATAAACAGTTCAAAGGTTCAGTCTCTCAGGAGGCCTTCTGATTCGGTCTGGATAATGCCTTTCAGTGGTCTCTGATTCTTGTTGCTGAGGTGACTCTTCTTGTTGGTTTCCTATGTATTGGACGTCATCATCAGGTACAGTCCCTGCCGAGGTAGATGCTTCAGGTTCATTAACGTCTTCCACAGTTGTCTCTGTCACAACCATGGGTTCGACCCTTGCTCTTGATTCTACCAGTTGATCCGCATGACGCCTTATCACATTATTACCAATATCTACTGTGTACATCAGAGGTCCTTGTCTGGCCCGAATTGTTCCGGACTGCCATTTTTCGTTTCCATAGCCCCTTGCCAACACTGGTTGTCCTACTTCGAAACTTCGAGTGGACTTGTTATTAATATGCCGGAACTGTTTGTTTTCCACTTCCCTCCGCACATTTGGTTTTAACAAGTCCAACCTGGACTGCAACGTCCTGTTATAAAACATCATGGCAGGACTTTGGTTAGTCACTGCATGAGCGGCGTTTCGATACGCCATTAGGAAATTGTCCACCTTGTGCTGTAGCGGAATCTGGTCATCGTTCATGGCCTTTATTGCCTTTTTGAATGTTTGGACAAATCTCTCGGCCAACCCGTTTATCGCCGGATGATATGGGGCAGAGGTATAATGTTTCACCCCATTCTTCTTTAAGAATTTTTGGAATTCTTCCGACACGAACTGTGGTCCGTTGTCCGAACAGATCTGTTCTGGCAATCCGTTCCTTGCGAATATTGTTCTTAACACCGCAATTGTCTTTTCTGAAGTAGTGGTATTCATCTTGATCACTTCTGGCCATTTGGAATGTGCGTCCACCGCAATTAGGAACATGGAGTCCATGAATGGACCAGCAAAGTCAATATGTACGCGTTGCCATGGGGCTGAAGGCCATTCCCATGGGTGTAGTGGTGCGATCGGAGGTGCATTTTGCACTTTTTGGCACCCAGCGCAGCTTTTCGTCAACTCCTCTATCTGTTGGTCAATACCCGGCCACCATACATAAGCCCTAGCAAGACTTTTCATCTTAACTCCCCCCAGATGACCTTCATGCAGTTCTTTTAGAACTCTTTCCCTTAACTTGGGAGGAATAATCACTCTTGTCCCGTACATCAAAGTACCATGGCAGACGGACAGCTGGTCTCGCCTTGCCGAGAATGCCGGTAACAGAGGATCACCACGTGTTGGCCATCCTTTCACTGTCACCTCGTAGACTCTGGACAGTGTCGGGTCATTCCTGGTTTCTCTTTCAATACTTGCATTGGTGACGGGTAAACACTCGATGATGGTCGAATGAAATAACTCAACAGGGTCAACTTTCGTCGTTTCTTCTTCTTCAGGTAGTGGCAGGCGCGACAGCCCATCAGCATTGCCATGCTGCTTCGTACCTTTGAATTCTATTTGGTATTGATGTGCCCCTAGGAAAAGGGACCATCTCTGGAGACGCTGTGCTGTCATCACTGAAACACCCTTCTTAGGGTTAAAAATGGATACCAACGGCTGATGGTCTGTCAGAAGTGTGAATTTTTGGCCCTGCAGGTAATGATTAAACTTCTTCACTCCCCATACAAGGCTGAGAGCCTCCCTATCGATCTGCGCATAGTTGCGCTCAGCGGAGGTCAATGATCTGGATGCAAACGCGACTGGCCTTTCCGTGCCATTTGGCAACTTGTGTGAGAGTACTGCCCCAATACCATATGGAGAAGCATCACAAGCCAACCGAATAGGCAGTGTCGGGTTGAAGTGAGCCAACACTTCCTCTGAGGTGATCAATTCTTTGCTTTTGCGAAATGCCTTCTTACAGTTTTCGCTCCATTCCCATGGTACCCCCTTCTGTAAAAGAGCGTTTAGCGGGTGCAGTACCGTGGATAGATTTGGTAGAAATTTATGGTAAAAGTTAATCAATCCTAGAAACGACCTCAACTGAGAGACATTATCCGGAGCGGGAGCCTTTACAACTGCCTCTATCTTGTCAGGAGACTTATGAAGCCCCTCCCGGTCAATGACATGACCACAGTACGAGATCCGCTTCTGGAAGAACTCACATTTCTGCCGATTAACTCTAAATCCATACTCTTTCAGTCTGTTGAGCACCAGTTCCAAGTTTGCGAGGTGTTCTTCATCACCATCACCTGTAATCAGAATATCGTCCAGGTAACATTGTGTGCCTGGAATTCCCTGTAATACCTGCTCCATGGCCCTCTGCCAAATTGCTGGAGCCGATGCCACTCCAAAAACCAGTCTATTGTACCGGTACAAACCTCGATGCGTGTTGATCGTGAGGTATTGGCGTGACTCTTCTTCAACCTCCATCTGCAAGTATGCCTGCGCCAGGTCTATCTTGGTGAAGTGTTTCCCGCCAGACAACGAAGCAAAAATATCCTCAATCCGCGCCAGGTCTATCTTGGTGAAGTGTTTCCCGCCAGACAACGAAGCAAAAATATCCTCAATCCGCGGAAGCGGATACTGCACCGTGTGAAGCACCGGATTAACGGTGATTTTGAAATCTCCACAGATGCAAACCTTCCCTGGTTCTCCTGGCTTGTTGCTCGAAGGACGTTTCATAACGGGAACAATGGGCGTAGCCCACTCACTCCAATCTACCTTAGACAGTACACCTGAACGTTCTAGCGCTTCCAGTTTCGCTTCTACAGTAGGTTGTATTGCATAGGGTACCGGTCTGGCTTTAAAAAATTTTGGTTGTGCATGTTCATCAATCTTGATGTTTGCCGTAATTCCTCTCAGTGTTCCCAGTCCCTGCTGGAACACCTCTTTAGCATCATCCAATATTCTGGACAATCGTTTAGGTTTGACATCTGTTTCCCCGGAATCTACCGTTAGTGCCTTCAAGGAGTGCCAGTCCATATTCATTTTCCTAATCCACTCCCGTCCCAGTAGTGGTGGACCTCCTTCAGGTAGCACATATAAGTCCATTACTTGGCTTTCTTCGCCCTTGTGGACCACTTTTACCTCTATCTTTCCGATGGGGTACACTCTTTGCCCCGTGTATGTTTTCAATATAATCTCCGTATCCCGTAGGGGAATATGTTGGAATAACCTTTTGTAATCTTTCTTATTCATGACCGTCAATGCCGATCCAGTGTCCAATTCCATCTTTACTTGGACTCCTGCTATCTGAAGGGTGACCCAAATTGTCTGGAGATCTGCATCCTTACCAACGTTGTGTGCTCTTAAGCTACCCAGTTCATTACTGCTAGCGTCTGAATCTGACTTCTGTTCGGTCGAACTGTTCTTTGTCACCTTGTGTACCTTTATGTATTTTCCTTGCGGTGACTTTTTGTTGCTGGTCTTCTTTCCTGACCGGCATACTTTAGCTATGTGGCCAAGCCTGCCACACGTTCTGCATTCTTGGTTTTTAAACCAACACTGGTTCTGATCGTGCGTTGTCTTTCCGCAACGATAACATTTTACAGTACTCCAACCCAATTTATTTGTACTGAGTTCCGGTGGCCGTAGCTGCATTACTGCCGTGCCTCTCGCTGCGGCTTCGTGTGCTGCTGCCATAGTGACCGCTTTCTCAAGCGTCAGTTCGTTCTCCTCGAGCAATCGCTTTTGTGTATCTTCTTTTAATAAACCACACACAAATTTATCTCGTAGCGCCTCTGTCAATCTCGTTCCGAATTGACAGTACTTTGCTAGCTTACGCAATTCCATTAAATATTCAGCATTGCTTTCATCCTTCAGCTGCCTTCTGCTGTAAAATTTAAATCGTTCCGCTAGCATCAGCGGCGTGGGGTTTAGGTGATTTTTCAGGACAGTAACAATCTCCTCGAATGTCTTATCCGCCAGTTCATCTGGTGATAAAAGGTGTTTCAATTGCCCGTATGTCTTCGCACCCATTAAGTTTAATAATGTTAGTGCTTTCCCTGCATCTGGGATTTTATTTGCTTTACAATAATTTTGTATGCGTTCTACATACATAGCCCAATCTTCGATGTCGCTATCAAAGGTATTAATGTTCCCATGTTTAGGCATCGTTGCAATTTAATTTCTTTTTATTTTTCTCCAAGATGGCGGCTTCCGCGCTCTTGTCTTCGTCCTCCGCCTACAAAATGGCGGTTTTCCCGCGCTTGGCGGTCTTCACCCTTCCCCCGACGCTGTCTCCGCTTCACCGCGGCTCTCGCGCCTTCAGTTGCCCCCAGATGCTGCGCCTTTTTAGCCCGAATGCGGCCCGGCCCTTATCACCAGCCGCGATCGATGTCCCCGCGCTGTGCCTTTCGGCCCGAATGCGGCCCGGCCCTTATCTCCGGTCGCGATCGATCTCACCGCCCTTATTCCTCCGTCTTCCCTCCCCGTCTGTACAGCCAACGCGGCCGATTTTCTGGTCGCGTCGCTGCCCGGCTTACCCACTACCGAGGTAGAAAGAAGATAGCTGACAGCCGCTGATGGAGGCTTCGAGTTCAGGATGCCTTCTGCACTCTGGTTTCTCGATGTCTGCCGCGCGACGTGTCTTCCAGCAGGGTGATGAGGGTGGAAACCTCTCTTCGACGTCCGTTCTGTGGACGAAGCCGCCGTGGATATAACTGCCGCAGGGTAAGAATCTGACTCGTCGCCACTGTAAAGTCTGTGTGTTCTAGTTGTAATTAATAACACACAGACTACAAGATTAAAGTTCAACAGGCCTTTACTGGTTGGAGGTCAGGACTATATGAAATACAATCTTACTACACAGTGCTTATATACCGGTGGTCACCACCGGTACTACGCATACAGCAGCCAGAGAAAGTAGTACATCTCTTAAGGTGGAACAGGCTTAAGTTCTCTTAAGGTGGAACAGGTTACATACACCACAGGCGATGTATAACGACAACATACCACTGCAACACAAGGTGGATAATTTCTTGTTTGCTTACCAAAATGCGACACATGCAGTCACCAACCAAGCTCCAGCCATGATGTTCTTTAACCGCGGGTTAAGATGTCGCCTGGACTTGCTCAAACCAAACATAAGACGAGATGTTGAGAATAAGCAATTCCAGCACATCAATGAAAAGCCAACCAGGAGCTTCAAGATAGGGCAACCAGTCTTGGCCCGCGACTACCGAACAGAAAAATGGCAGCCAGGAACGATATGCACACGGCAGGGACCACTAATGTACACAGTGGACGTTGGAGAGAACATCGTGAGACGCCATGCTGACCAGATTCTAGAGTCACAGGAACAAGTCAAACCCATACCACGAGCATGCGCACCTGGTGATGAACCCGAAGTACAGGTTGCATCTACCTCAGAATCAGTGGTATTGGAAGCTGACGAACTAACCAATGACAATGAGCCAGAATCGACTCCGCCGCAAGAACAGGATACTCGAGAAAGGCGCTATCCAGACAGGATCAGGAAGCCTCCTCAAAGACTGAATTTATAAATGATTACTTTCAGCTGATGTATATAGTACAAAGAAAATTGTAATTGTAATTAGTTATTATTCAATTGTTAAATGAATGTTATGTACTGTTTATCTAAAAGGGGAGGAATTGTTGTGTATGTACCTTTAAGAGAGAACTGCTTTTATACTGTAGTACCGGCAGTGACCACACCTGTATATAAAGCCGTAGCAGGCTTCTGTACTTTCAGTTCCAGCATACCCTCTGTTCAGTAAACACCTCTTATTACCGTTCTCCTGCAGTCTGTGTGTTATTGATACGCGGACACTACAGTAGTTACACTGGGGCTGGTCCTTCTCTTCTCTACTAGTCCTCTCAGTGTCTGGAAGGCCGTTTCAAAGTCTTTGAGGTTGCCTTGCACCATTATTGTCCCGTTTTTGTACATGTTGACAGTTGTCATTTCACTATCAGGGTCCTCTGATTTCCTTATTTTCAATTTGCACCCATTTTTGGTTTCTTCCTGCTTAACACGGGGATAGTGTGTGGTGATTGCTTTGCGCCAAGCATCAGACTGACCTGAGTAAAAAATAAGGTTACTCCTATCCCCATTTTTGTACGAGTCAGCAAAAAGAGTTTCTGGCTTCTCTCTCATCCGCCTTTGCTCACACACACTCTCTCTCTTTTTCTCACTCACACACACTCTCTCTCTCTCACACACACTCTCTCTCTCTCACACACACACAATTCAATTCAATTCAATTCAAATGCTTTATTGGCATGAAAGTTTACAGGGAACCATATTGCCAAAGCTTACATAACAAAAAGTACAGTTTTCCAACATTCTGTAGGCGTCAAACAATTCTGACCTTCGTTGGGTACATACAATATTACTTTAAACAATATTAATTTAAACAGTCTTTGTACATCAGTGGGTACACACACTCTCTCTCTCTCACACACACACTCTCTCTCTCTCTCTCTCACACTCTCTCTCTCACACACACACTCTCTCACACACTCTCTCTCTCACACACTCTCTCTCACACTCTCTCTCTCTCACACACTCTCACTCACTCTCCCTCTCTCACTCTCTCTCTCCCTCTCTCTCTCTCACTCTCTCTCCCTCTCTCACACACACGCTCTCTCTCTCCCTCCCTCACACACTCTCTCTCTCTCCCTCACACACACTCTCCCTCTCTCTCCCTCTCACACTCTCTCTCTCTCTCCCTCTCACACACTCTCTCTCTCTCTCTCTCTCCCTCTCACACACACTCTCTCTCTCTCTCCCTCTCTCTCCCTCTCACACACACTCTCTCTCTCTCTCTCTCCCTCTCTCACACACTCCCTCTCTCTCCCTCTCTCACTCTCACTCTCTCTCCCTCTCTCTCTCAATTCAATTCAATTCAATTCAAATGCTTTATTGGCATGAAAGTTTACAGGGAACCATATTGCCAAAGCTTACATAACAAAAAGTACAGTTTTCCAACATTCTGTAGGTGTCAAACAATTTTGACTCTCTCTCCCCCTCTCACTCACTCTCTCTCTCTCTCTCACACACTCTCTCTCTCTCTCTCACTCACTCTCTCTCTCCCCCTCTCACACTCTCTCTCTCTCTCACATTCTCTCTCTCTCACACACACACTCTCTCTCTCTCTCTCTCACACACTCTCTCTCTCACACTCTCTCTCTCTCTCTCTCACACACTCTCTCTCACACACACTCTCTCTCACACACACTCTCTCTCTCTCACACACTCTCTCTCTCTCTCTCACACACACTCTCTCTCTCTCTCTCACACACTCTCTCTCTCTCTCTCACACACACTCTCCCTCTCTCTCTCTCTCACTCTCTCACACTCTCTCTCTCTCTCTCTCTCACTCTCACACACACTCTCCCTCTCTCTCTCTCTCACTCTCTCACACACACTCTCTCTCTCACTCTCTCACACTCTCTCTCTCTCACTCTCTCACACACTCTCTCTCACACACACTCTCCCTCTCTCTCTCTCTCACTCTCTCACACACTCTCTCTCTCACACACTCTCTCTCTCACACACTCTCTCTCTCTCACACACTCTCTCACACACACTCTCCCTCTCTCTCTCACTCTCTCACACACTCTCTCTCTCACACACTCTCTCTCTCTCTCTCTCACACACACTCTCTCTCTCTCTCTCTCACTCTCTCACACACTCAAATTCAAATTCAAATCGCTTTATTGGCATGATAAGGTACATCTTATGTTGCCAAAGCATCATAATACATTTATGGTTGAACACATAAACGCAGTTCTATTCATACAGTGTATAAACAGGTATATCCCTGAGTGTATAAATATACAATCGCATTATTTATATATACTCTTTTCTTAGTTTACTGGTTGTCCCTCTGTTCATGGCAAGCTGTAACATAGTGTGCCACCAGTGTTACACAGCTTCTCTCCTCCCCCAGTAGGTATGGGAGTTTTTGGTTGTCATTCAGATTTCTGAATTCAGGGCATATTTGTGAGAATTTTTGGTAGAAATTCTCCCTGATGCCCTGATATTTTCCACAGGCTGTGAGGAAGTGCATCTCTGTCTCCACTACTCCCTGACTGCAGTGAGAGCATATCCTGTCTTCTCTTGGCAGCCTGGTCTGCCTGTGTCTGCCTTTTTCGATCGCTAGGCTATGTTCGCTAAGTCTGTACCTTGTCAAGGTTCTTCTCAGTTTGTTATCCTTTACCATGGTCAGGTAATCAGCTATGTTGTATTGTCTGTTTAGGGCCAAGTAGCAATTGAGTTTGCTTTGGGTTTTTGTTGTTTCTGCCCAATATGTCAGATATTTTTCCTTTTGCTTAGCGACGATTGTGTTGGGTCGAATTCTTTGTGTTACCCTGTCACTGTCCTGGGGCTGGTTATTGTTAGTATTGTTAGTAGTTACTTCACTGAGTCCCAGGACTAGTTGACTGAGGGTATTCTTCTTTATGGTCAGCTCTTGGCATTTCAGGGCGTCGTAGTGATAGCATTGGGGGTTGCTCATTTGTAGGTGATTCCAAAATTTGGTGGCTCTTTTTTGGATAGTGATTATTAATGGATATTGGCCTAGTTCCGCCCTGCATGCATTGTTTACTGTTTTCCTTTGAGTCCGGAGGATACTTTTACAGAATTCTGCATGTAGGATCTCAATTGGGTGTTTGTCCCATTTTGCAAATTCTTGTTGTGTTAGCGGTCCCCATACCTCACTGCCATAGAGTGCAATTGGTTCAATTACTGATTTGAAAATTTTGAGCCAAATGCTAATTGGGATTTCTATTTGGATTGATTTTTTGATGGCATAGAAAGCCCTTCTTGCTTTCTCTTTCAGTTCATTCACAGCAAGTTTGAAGTTTCCCGTAGAACTGATTTTTAAGCCCAAGTATGTGTAGTTAGTGGTTTGTTCAATTTTGGTTGTTCCTAGTGTGAAATTTATTTTGGGTCCTTGATGTTTGGATCTTTGCTGGAACACAAGGACTTTGGTTTTTTGGGGATTTATTGTCAGGGCCCAAGTCTGGCAGTACGACTCCAGCAGGTCCAGGTTCTGCTGTAGACCCTTCTTAGTTGGTGACAGCAGAACCAGGTCGTCTGCATAGAGGAGGAATTTAACCTTGGATTCATATAGGGTGAGGCTGGGTGCTGTGGTTTGTTCAAGTAGTTTTGCCAATTCATTTATGTAAATATTAAAGAGTGTCGGTGAGATTGGCGAGCCCTGCGTCACCCCCCGCCTCTGTGGGAAGTATTTTGTTTGTTTGTCTCCAATCTTAACTGCACATTTGTTGTTTGTATACATTGATTTAATTACATCATATGTTTTTCCTCCTACCCCGCTTTCGATAAGTTTCAGGAATAAACCGTCATGCCAGATGGAGTCGAAAGCCTTCTGGAAATCTATAAAGCATGCGTAGATTTTGCTTTTGTTACGGTGAACGTGTTTGTCAATTAGGGTCTGTAGGGTGAAGATATGATCTGATGTTCTATAGTTTGGCAGGAATCCAATTTGGCTTTTACTCAAGACATTGTGCTCCTCAAGGAAGTTTATAAGTCTTTTGTTTATGATGCTACAGAATACCTTCCCCAGGTTACTATTTACACAGATGCCTCGATAGTTGTTTGGGTCGATTTTGTCCCCACTTTTGTATATGGGCGTTATGAGTCCTTTGTTCCAGATATCAGGGAAATAACCGACACTCAGAACCAAGTTGAAGAGTTTTAGGATAGCCAGTTTCATTTTATCGTCTGTGTGTTTAACCATCTCGTTTAGTATGCCGTCTGTCCCGCAAGCTTTTCCTGGTCGCAGGTCCTTGAGTTTTTCAAAAAGTTCTTTTTCTGTTATTATGGAGTCTAGCGGGTTTTGGTTATCTTTTATGGCCATTTCTAGCTTTTCCAGTTTTTTGCATATTTGGTGTTGCTCTGGTCTTAGTGTGTTTTTCTGGTATAATTTTTCAAAGTGGTTTACCCATGTGTCCCCATTTTGAATGGCCAATGCGTCGTGTTGTTTTTTGTGTAGTGTATTCAAGTTGTCCCAGAAACAATTGGAATCAATGGATTCCTCCATGGAGCTGAGTGTATTCTTAATATATTGCTCTTTTTTGGTTCTGAGTGTGTTTCTGTATTGTGTTAGTGTCTGACAATAAGTAAGGCGTAATTCCTCGTTTTCTGGATGTCTGTGTTTTTGGTTTGATATTTTTCTAAGTTTTTTCCTCATGTTATGGCAATCTGGGTCAAACCATTTTTCATAGTTTTTTGTTTTGGGTTTGTTCTTGCGAGCTTTCAAGTTTGCACTTGTTGCCAAATTATCAAAAATATTGTTTAGGTTAATAACTGCCCGGTTTACGCCTTCTTTATTGTGAGTGTATATGTTATCCAGAAAGGTGTCCAAGAGAGCTTGAGTTGATGCATTGCTAATTGTTTTCTGGTATTTTTCCGTGTCGTTTTTGGCCCATCTGTACGATTTTTTGGTGTTGTACAGTTTACTGGGTTGTGTTTCTATGTTGTTTGTTTCTGTCTTTTTGAGATACATAGTAATTTGACTGTGATCTGACAGTGTTGTTTGTGGTTTGACTGTGAATGCTCTGAAAGAGGATGGGTCCAAATCTGTAATCATGTAGTCTACTGTGCTGCAGCCAAGAGGTGAGCAATAGGTCGATCTTCCTAGGAGGTCTCCTATGAACCTACCATTGACAATGTACAGACCCAGGTTTCGACAGAGCTGTAGTAGCTGTTTTCCGTTGGTATTTGTCTGCTTGTCGCAGTTATGCCTCTCTCTCTCTCTCTCTCTCACACACTCTCTCTCTCACACACACTCTCCCTCTCTCCCTCTCTCACACACTCTCTCTCTCTCACACACACTCTCCCTCTCTCTCTCTCACACTCTCTCTCTCTCTCCCTCCCTCTCTCTCCCTCTCTCACTCTCTCACACACTCACTCTCTCTCTCACACTCTCTCTGGGAGGGGGGTTTATGTCCGCCCGACCTCCCACAGTCCATTGCCCGACGGAAAGCGCTGCATCAGCGCCGGGCGGCGACAGGACAAAGCGGAGGGAGCGGAGCCCGGCCCCGCTGCAGCCCCGGCCCCAGACTCAGACCCCGGGCCCCGGCCCCCGCACCCGCGGCACAAAAACAACCGGAGCCGCTAAACCAGAGTCCAGGTAATGCAACGAGCAAAGAGACTGGGGGGAGAGACAGACAATGAGAGACAGACAGAGAGAGAGATTGACGAGACAGAGGGAAGTAGGCAGCGAGAGAGGGAGAGTAAGTGAGAGAGAGAAAGAAAGAGAGGAATGAAATAGAGATAGAAGGAGGGAGAGACAGAAAGAGACTGAGAGACATACACAAAAGAGAGAGAGAGATCAGTTTGGGATTGATACAGGGCTATGGGGAGAGAGGGGGCAGTGGGATTAGTTTGGGATTGATACAGGGTTATGGGGAGAGCGGGGCAGTGGGATTAGCTTGGGATTGATACAGGGATGTGGGGAGAGAGCAGGGCAGTGGGATTAGTTTGGGAATGATACATGGCTATGGGGAGAGAGCAGGGCAGTGGGATTAGTTTGGGAATGATACATGGCTATGGGGAGAGAGCAGGGCAGTGGGATTAGTTTGGGAATGATACATGGCTATGGGGAGAGAGCGGGGCAGTGGGATTACTTTAGGATTGATACAGGGAATTGGGGAGAGCACGGGGTAGTGGGATAAGTTTGGGATTGATACAGGACTATGTGGAGAGAGCGGGGCAGTGGGATTAATTTGGGATTGATACAGGGCTATGGGGAGAGAGCAGGCAGTGGGATTGGTTTGGGGATTGATACAGGGCTATGGGAAGAGAGCGGGGGCCTTGGGATTCATTTGGGATTGATACAGGGCTATGGAGAGAGAGCAGGGCAGTGGGATTAGCTTGGGATTGATACAGGGCTGTGGGGAGAGAGCGGGGCAGTGGAATTAGTTTGGGATTGATACAGGGCTATGGGGAGAGAGCGGGGCAGTGGGATTAGTTTGGGATTGATACAGGGCTATGGGGAGAGAGCTGGGCAGTGGGATTAGTTTGGGTTTGATACAGGGCTATGGGGCGAGAGCGGGGCAGTGGGATTAGTTTGAGATTGATACAGGGCTATGGGGAGAGAGCAGGGCAGTGGGATTGGTTTGGGATCGATTCAGGGCTATGGGGAGAGAGCGGGGCAATACAATCAGTTTGGGATTGATACAGGGCTATGGGGAGAGAGTAGGGCAGTGGGATTACTTTAGGACTGATACAGGGCAATTGGGGAGAGCATGGGGCAGTGGGATTAGTTTGCGATTGATAAAGAGCTATTTGGAGAGAGCGGGGCAGTGGGATTAATTTGGGATTGATACAGGGCTATGAAGAGAGAGCGGGGCAGTGGGCTTAGTTTGGGATTGATGCAGGTCTATGGGAAGAGAGTGGGGCAGTGGGATTGGTTTGGGATTGATGCAGGGCTATGGGAAGAGAGCGGGGACTTTGGGGTTAGTTTGGGATTGATACCGGGCTATGGAGAGAGAGCAGGGCAGTGGGATTAGCTTGGGATTGATATAGGGCTATGGGGAGAGAGCTGGGCAGTGGGATTAGTTTGGCATTGATACAGGGCTATGGGGAGAGAGCAGGGTAGTGGGATCAGTTTGGGATTGATACTTCTTCTTAGGCAGTCCCTCGGACCCGAGGATGACTTGCTTCCACATTAAAAATGAGTTCGCAGGTGACTGATTAGTCCAATGCGGGACCTACAGTCTCTATCGCAGGTGGGGCAGATGGTGGTTGAAGGGGCGGGTGGGTGGGGTGCTTGGGATGACGTGCGCTCCTTGCGCTGCTTGCGCTTGGCTTCCGCTTGCTCCCGGTGAAGAGACTCGAGGTGTTCGGCGCTTTCCTGGATGCTTCTCCTCCACTTTGTGCGGTCTCGGGCCAGGGATTCCCAGGTGTCGGTGGGGATGTTACACTTTTCAAGGAGGCTTTGAGGGTATCCTTGAAGCGTTTCCTCTGCCCACCTGGGGCTCTCTTGCCGTGCCGGAGCTCCGAGTAGAGCGCTTGTTTTGGGAGTCTCGTATCGGCCATGCGGACGATGTGACCCGTCCATCGGAGCTGATCGAGCGTGGTCAGAGCTTCGATGCTGGGGATGTTGGTCTGAGCAAGAACACTGACGTTGGTGCGCCTATCCTGCCAATGGATTTGCAGGATCTTGCGGAGGCAGCGTTGGTGGTACCTCTCCGGTGCTTTGAGGTGCCTGCTGTACATGGTCCATGTCTCTGAAGCATACAGGAGGGCAGGTATCACTGCTGCTCTGTAGACCATAAGCTTGGTGCTGGGTTTGAGGTCCTGGTCTTCAAACACTCTCTTCCTCAGGTGACCGAAGGCTGCACTGGCACACTGAAGGCGGTGTTGGACTTCGTCGTCGACGCCTGCCCTTGTTGACAGTAGGCTCCCAAGGTATGGAAAGTGGTCCACGTTGTCCAAGGCCTCGTTGTGGATTTTGATAATCAGGGGGCAGCACTGTGTGGCGGGGGCAGGTTGGTAGAGGACCTTTGTCTTATGGATGTTTAGTGTAAGGCCCATGCTCTCGTACGCTTCGGTGAAGGTGTTGACAATGGTTTGGAGTTCGACCTCCGAGTGAGCGCAGACGCAAGCATCGTCTGCATACTGTAATTCGACGACAGAGGATGGGATGACCTTGGATCTGGACTGAAGGCAACGGAGGTTGAACAGTTTCCCGTTTGTTCTGTAAATTAGCTCCACTCCAGTGGGGAGCTTACTGAGGGTGAGATGGAGCATTGCAGCAAGGAAGATCAAGAAGAGCGTTAGTGCGATGACACAGCCTTGCTTGACCATGGTTCGTACGTAAATTGGGTCTGCGGTGGAACCGTTGGTCAGGATCATGGCTTGCATGTCGTCGTGAAGCAGGCGGAGATAGTGACAAACTTTTGAGGGCAGCCGAATTTGAGGAGGACACTCCATAATCCCTCACGGTTGACAGTGTCGAAGGGCTTTGTGAGATCAAAGAAGGCCATGTACAGTGGTTGGTGCTGTTCCCTGCATTTCTCTTGTAATTGACATGCGGTGAAGATCATGTCCATTGTGCCCCTTAGTGGGCGGAATCCACATTGCGACTCTGGGAGGAGCTCTTCAGCCACTGGGAGAAGGTGACTGAGGAGGATTCTTGCGATGACTTTCCCTGTGGCAGACAGCAGGGAGACTCCTCTGTAATTACCGCAATCAGGATTGATACAGGGCTATGGGGTGAGAGCAGGGCAGTGGGATTGGTTTGGGATCGATTCAGGGCTATGGGGAGAGAGCGGGGCAATGGGATCAGTTTGGGATTGATACAGGGCTATGGGGAGAGATCGGGGCAGTGGGATTAGTTTGGGATTGATACAGGGCTATGGGGAGAGATCGGGGTAGTGGGATCAGTTTGGGATTGATACAGCGCTATGGGAAGAGAGCGGGGCAGTGGGATTAGTTAGGGATTGAGACAGGGCTGTGGGGAGAGAGCAGGGCAGTGGGATTGGTTTGGGATCAATACAGGGCTATTGGGAGCGAGCAGGGTAATGGGATTAGTTTGGGATTGATACAGGGTGATGGGGAGAGAGCGAGGCACTGGGATTAGTTTGGGATTGATACAGGGCTATGGGGAGAGATCGGGGCAGTGGGATTAGGTTGGTATTGATACAAGGCTGTGGGGGAGAGGGGCAGTGGGATTAGTTTGGGTTTGATACAGGGCTATGGGGAGAGAGCGGGGCAGTGGGATTAGTTTGGGATTGATACAGGGCTATGGGAAGAGAGCGGGGCAGTGGGATTAGTTTGGGTTTGATACAGTGCTATGGGGAGAGAGTGAGACGGTTGGACTAGTTTGGGATTGCAGTGGCTCGATGGGCTGAGTGGACTGTCTGCGCAGATTCCGCTTCTCACTCAACGTTCTGTTTGTTACAGAGTCTCTGATCAGTGAGGCAGCGATGGAGGGAGTGAAGCTCTCAATGGCGGGACGTGGAGAAGAGATCACGATGGCGGAACAAGGGGAGAAGGACGCGGGACACGGAGAGGAGATTGCGGGATGCGGTGGTGTGATTGCAGGATGCGGAGAGGTGATTGCGGGACGCAGAGAGGAGATCTCGATCGCAGGACAGGGAGAGGAGATCACTGGACGTGGAGAGGAGATCGCTGGACGCAGAGAGGAGATTGCGATCGGAGGACACGGAGAGGAGATCACTGGACGTGGAGAGGAGCTCGCTGGACGCAGAGAGGAGATTGCGATCGGAGGACACGGAGAGGAGATCGCTGGATGCAGAGAGATCATCGCAATTGCTGGACGCGGAGAGGAGATCTCAATCGTGGGACACGTTGAGATCGCTGGACGCAGAGAGATCATCGCAATTGCGGGATGCGGAGAAGAGATCGGGGGACGCGGAGAAGAGATTGTGGGACACCGAGAGGAGATTGACGGACACGAGGAGAAAATCGCGCTGGTGGGACGGAGAGGGGAGCGGCCTGGACTGGTCCAGCCCCGTGCCGCCGTGCGCCCACTCGCGGACCCGCGCCCGTTCAAGTGCTTTGCCTGCGACAAGAGTTACGCGCGTCCCTGGCACCTGCGGGCGCACCTGCGGGTCCACTCGGGGGAGCGGCCGTTCGCCTGCGCCCAGTGCGGGAAGAGCTTCGCCCGCTCGTCCTCGCTGACTGCGCACCGCCGGGCGCACTCGGGGGAGCGGCCGTTCCCCTGCGGCCAGTGCGGGAAGGCCTTCGCCACCTCCACCCAGCTCCTCTACCACCAGCGGGCGCACACAGGGGAGCGGCCGTTCCCTTGCGGCCAGTGCGGGAAGGCCTTCACCAAGTCCTCGCACCTCCTGTACCATCACCGGACGCACACTGGCGAGAGGCCCTACCGGTGCAGCCAGTGCGGCAAAAGCTTCGCGCAGGCCTCCTCGCTGACCGTGCATGCGCGGACCCACACGGGCGCAAAGCCCTACGGCTGCGGGCAGTGCGGGAAGATCTTCAGCTGCCCCTCCTCGCTGGCGGCGCACGGGCGCCTGCATGCCGGTCTCCGGCCCTTCGCCTGCCCACTCTGCGCCAAGTGCTACGCCCGCCCCTCGCAGCTGCGCCACCACCAGCGGGGGCACGCCGGGCTGCGGCCCTTCGGGTGCCCGCAGTGCGGCAAAAGCTTCGCCGACTCCTCGGCGCTCCTGGTGCACGGGCGCACGCACAGCGGGGAGAGGCCGTTCCGCTGCCGGGAGTGCGGGAAGGCCTTCGCGCACTCCTCCTACTTGACGGTGCACCGGCGCCGCCACAGCGGTGAGCGCCCGTACACCTGCCCGCGCTGCGGCAAGAGCTTCGTCTGCTCCTCCTCGCTCACCGTCCACCAGCGGGTCCATGCCCGGGGCCAGCCTCGCACGGCGACCCGACCCCTGGCACAATCAATCGGCGGAACCGAACCCCCAACTCCCCAGACTCTTAAATAACTGTCTATCTGTAACCCCAGGGACCGGGACACACTTGACAGGATACAGATAGCACCCTGAGGGAGAGGGACTGAGAGACACCAGTCAGTGTACAGATATCATCCTGAGAGAGAGAGACTGAGAGACACCAGTCAGTGTATAGATATCACCCTGAGGGAGAGGGACTGAGAGACACCAGTCAGTGTACAGATATCTCCCTGAGGGAGAGGAACTGAGAGACACCAGTCAGTGTACAGATATCTCCCTGAGAGAGAAAGGGACTGAGAGACACCAGTCAGTGTATAGATATCTCCCTGAGGGAGAAAGGGACTGAGAGACACCAGTCAGTGTACAGATATCTCCCTGAGAGAGAGAGACTGAGAGACACCAGTCAGTGTACAGGTATTACCCTGAGAGAGAGGGGACTGAGAGACACCAGTCAGTGTACAGATATCTCCCTGAGGGAGAGGGACTGAGAGACACCAGTCAGTGTACAGATATCTCCCTGAGAGAGAGAGACTGAGAGACACCAGTCAGTGTACAGGTATTACCCTGAGAGAGAGGGGACTGAGAGACACCAGTCAGTGTACAGATATCTCCCTGAGAGAGAGGGACTGAGAGACACCAGTCAGTGTACAGATATCTCCCTGAGGGAGAGGGGACTGAGAGACACCAGTCAGTGTACAGATATCTCCCTGAGGGAGAGGGACTGAGAGACACCAGTCAGTGTACAGATATCTCCCTGAGAGAGAGAGACTGAGAGACACCAGTCAGTGTACAGGTATTACCCTGAGAGAGAGGGGACTGAGAGACACCAGTCAGTGTACAGATATCTCCCTGAGAGAGAGGGACTGAGAGACACCAGTCAGTGTACAGATATCTCCCTGAGGGAGAGGGGACTGAGAGACACCAGTCAGTGTACAGATATCTCCCTGAGGGAGAGGGGACTGAGAGACACCAGTCAGTGTACAGATATCTCCCTGAGGAAGAGCGGACTGAGAGACACCAGTCAGTGTACAGATATCTCCCTGAGGGAGAGGGACTGAGAGACACCAGTCAGTGTACAGGTATCTCCCTGAGAGAGAGGAGACTGAGAGACACCGTCAGTGTACAGATATCTCCCTGAGAGAGAGGGGACTGAGAGACACCAGTCAGTGTACAGATATCTCCGAGGGAGAGGGACTGAGAGACACCAGTCAGTGTACAGATATCTCCCTGAGGGAGAGGGACTGAGAGACACCAGTCAGTGTACAGATATCTCCCTGAGAGAGAGAGGACTGAGAGACACCAGTCAGTGTACAGATATCTCCCTGAGGGAAAGAGACTGAGAGACACCAGTCAGTGTACAGCTATCTCCCTGAGGGAAAGGGACTGAGAGACATCAGTCAGTGTATAAGTATCTACTATAAGAATACATCATCGCTGTAAAGTAACTTGACTAAACTCAAAGTTGATCAAATTTAATGGACCGGCATGCTTTGAGAGACTGAGGGCCGTGTTACTGGGCAAATTCTGTAAAAAATCACAGATAAGGAAGTGGGGCCTTGAGAGTTCTGTAAAACAAACCTTCGAGCCATTGCTAACAGGAACTCCTTCAGACAATGGCGTAACCGGCCTTGAGGCCCACTGACTAACAGATAAGGAGAGATGAAAGAAAAACAACCACTGGCCATTGTTTACGTGGTCTGGGACACGTACACATTGGGCGGTCTGCTAAGTTTTGGGGTATAAAAAGTGTAGTCGAAAGGCACTAGGGGCTGCAGCAGTGAGTCAGGCGGCTTGATCGGTCGCACGGAGAAGAGAGGGCCGCCCAACTGATCACTCGCTGGTGTTAGTACGTAGGTATGCTTGTACTTCCTTGTAACTGCTGTTGATTTTAAGTAAAGAATATTTACCCTGAAATTTTTGTCTCGAGTTGTCTGTTCCAATACAGGTCCGAACTCTAAGTACTGTTAGACTGGAATAAAAATTTACATGTCGTACAGATTTTGGCGCCCGAACAGGGACCTGCTCGGAACAAACAATGGCAAAGATGATGGATGAGTTAGTCACGAAATACATGACCGGGAAGCTACCCCTCAAGGAAGGATGGGTATGGGTCATAATAGACGAGGATGAATAGGTGTCTGAGGCTGAACAATGGACACAAGCATCCACGTGTCGACCAGGGACGATGAAGGTCGTCTGGTTAATGGCATACCAGAGACAGTTTTAAAATGATGCATGTTCTGGACTTACACATGCAGATAGCACCCTCTGGTGGTGGTTATTGTGTTAGCAGTGTTAGTATACAGCAGAGGTCAGTTGACCTTTCTTCCTGTTTGACCCCGGAAGTAGTTTCCCAGAAAGAGCCTGGCAGAGTAATGGAGAATTCCATGTGAGAATCTTAATCCTGTGTAATCTCATCTTATATGTTAGGCCAGGCGCAATATCTGTGAGTATCTTTGTTTGTTAACATGATAGCAACTTTGTCAGTGATGTATTTGACAATACTTTGTTTCTAAAAGGTTAGTAGTTGGTATTTACAGAAGTCTAGTTCAAATGTTAGTTAGTTATACAATTAGTCTATTCTATTGTTATAAATATGTATATATCTTATGTAATATCTAATGTATAGTACTCAGTTCTATGTACAAAACATACTTTGTCTTTGTTTACAGTTTCACAAATTTGTTCAAGTAAAGCTTCAAAACAGCAAACCGGCTTCTCGAGGAATTATTTGAATAAGTGTTTAACTTGCTGGATAACTAGATAGGAGCACGTCTAGCGAGACCAGTACAGTGCAAAGATAGCAATACGGCTAGCTGTGAAGAGCGGAGCAGCAGGAACTCAGAGTAGGCCATCATGACAGAGCCAGCTTAAGTCTTCACCTTGTACACCACACTTACCTCACATCAACATGTCAGAAGATAATACCGAAAACGCTACTCAGCGAGTAGAAGACCTCAAACAGTCAAACAAAACTGTAGAATGTGACAGTCTATAAGCTCCGGTTACTACAGATCGCAAGCTGGTTCACGGTCATCGGCTGGTTCTAGATCGCAAGCTGGTTCATGGTCATCAGGTGGTTCTAGAGTAAGCATAGCCATCGCTAAAGCACGGGCTAAGCTAGAAGCAGCTCAAGCCAGAGTGGCGCATGCCGACAGAGAAATAGAAATAAAAGTAGAACAAGCTGTGTTGTAGCCTCACCAGGTTGACACCTCATTTTTAGGTATGCCTGGTGCTGTTCCCGGCATGCTCTCCTGCACTCTTCGTTAAACCAGGGTTGATCTCCCGGCTTGACGGTAATGGTAGAGTGAGGGATATGCCGGGCCATGAGGTTACAGATTGTGGTTGAATACAATTCTGCTGCTGCTGATGGCCCACAGCGCCTCATGGATGCCCAGTTTTGAGTTGCCAGATCTGTTCGAAATCTGTCCCATTTAGCACGGCGGTAGTGCCACACAACACGGTGGAGGGTATCCTCAACATGAAGACGGGACTTCGTCTTCACAAGGACTGTGCGGTGGTCACTTCCACCAATGCTGTCATGGACAGATGCATCTGCAACAGGTAGATTGGTGAGGATGAGATCAAGTAGGTTTTTCCCTCTTGTTGGTTCCCTCACCACCTGTCGCAGACCCAGTCTGGCAGCTATGTCCTTTAGGACTCGGTCAGTTGTGGTGCTACCGAGCCACTCTTGGTAATGGACATTGAAGTCCCCCACCCAGAGGACATTTTGTGCCCTTGCTACTCTCAGTGCTTCTTCCAATTGGTGTTCAACATGAAGGAGTACTGATTCATCAGCTGAGGGAGGGCGGTAGGTGGTAATTAGCAGGAGGTTTCCTTGCCCATGTTTGACTTGATGCCATGAGACCTCATGGGGTCCTGAGTCAATGTTGAGGACTCCCAGGGCTACTCCCTCCCGACTGTATACCACGGTGCCACCACCTCTGGTGGGTCTGTCCTGCCGGTGGGACAGGACATACCCAGGGATGGTGATGGTGGTGTCTGGGACATTGGTTGTAAGGTATGATTCGGTAATTATGACTATGTCAGGCTGTTGCTTGACTAGTCTGTGGGACAGCTCTCCCAATTTTGGCACAAGCCCCCAGATGTTGGTAAGGAGGACTTTGCAGGGTCGACAGGGCTGGGTTTGCCATTGTCGTTTTCGTTTCCGGTGCCGAGGTCGATGCCGGGTGGTCCGTCTGGTTTTATTCTTATTGTTTTTCGTAGCGGTTGTTTACAAACCTTTAATTCCCGTTCCGCGGCAGAGTCGACAACAGCGCACCAGAGATTACGTGAGCGACCATGCCGACATACAGTTTACGAGAGAGAGGGATGAAGGCCCGCACATCTCTACAGATGCAAACACTTCATATATCATGCCCCAAGTTGCCAACCAAGGTCAAAGTAGACAGCATGCCTCATGCCGCAGAATCTCCCCCAGCAAAACGGAAGACACGGTGCAGAGGAATAGAACGCTGAAGAGAGAAAGTCAGCAGCAAACCCCCTTTCGTTTCCTTGAGACTCCCAACAGAGCCCCTACTCAAGGCAACCCTGGCACAGGTACCAGCACCTACGACCTTGCCAAATACCTTGCATGCAGCCAGCTGGTGACTACAGGGTTAACCACGTTTGATGACCGGCCAGAGAATTATCGGGCTTGGAAGTCCTGCTTCCACGATGCCATATCGGGCTTAGACCTGTCGGCAGGAGAAGAGCTCGGCCTCCTTATCAAATGGCTCGGCCCAGAGTCCGCCGGACAGGCACACAGGATAAAAGCGGTCAATATGGGACAGCTGCCAGCGGGGTTGAAGAAGGCTTGGGCGAGGCTGGAAGAAAGCTACGGCTCGCCTGAAGCCATTGAAAGGGCTCTCTTTGACAGGTTGGAGAACTTTCTGAAGTTGACGAATAAGGAACTGCAGAA
Source organism: Somniosus microcephalus (assembly GCF_052327205.1). NCBI lineage: Eukaryota > Metazoa > Chordata > Chondrichthyes > Squaliformes > Somniosidae > Somniosus > Somniosus microcephalus. Next base: position 231,038,077 of record NC_140996.1, read on the forward strand.
GCTCCGCGACCTTGGAGATCTGCTGTCGGAACTCGAAGCCGCAAAGCAGGACGGCTACCTACCTGGCTTATCGTACTTAGACACTTCCAGAGGGGTAAGTCCCATCATTGAGAAGCTTCCATTTAACCTGCAGGAGAATTGGATATCGTTTGGGTCAAAGTTCAAGCTAAAGCACAACGTTACCTTCCCACCATTCTCTGCGTTTGCCGAATTCATCCGTAAAGAAGCCAAAGACAGGAACGACCCCAGCTTCAACCTCTTCTCCTCCCACACAGCACTTGCCAGAAGAGACAAGTTCAACAGACATGGAAAGACACCAATATCTGTCCACAAAATGCAAGAGTCTTCAACCGAGAACACGAAGGATCAGAAGAAATCTGAGGATATGAGCAAACAATGCCCCATCCACAACAAGCCGCATCCATTAAAGAAGTGCAGAGGCTTCAGAGATATGTCCCTGGAAGATCGCAAACAGTATCTCAAAGATATATGTTTCAAGTGTTGCTCTTCCACGAACCATCTCACCAAGAACTGCAAGGTAGATGCAAAATGCACAGAATGTGAAAGTGATCGGCACATTTCAACACTCCACCCAGGCCCAGCTCCTTGGAAGTCAGAGTCGCCTCCTCCCGCCTCAGAGCACGGCGGGGAGAGAGAGGGAGCTGCTGGTCCGGAGATTACATCCAAGTGCACCGAGGTGTGTGGAGAAGGAGTGAACGCAAGAGCATGCTCCAAGATATGCCTCGTTAACGTGTACCCTGTAGGACGTCGCCAGGAATCTGAAAAGATGTATGCCATACTAGACGAACAAAGCAATCGTTCTCTAGCAAGATCCGAGTTCTTCGACATCTTCAAGGTCAAAGGAAGTCCGTCGCCTTACACGTTGAAGACGTGTGCTGGACTTTCAGAGACAGCCGGCAGGAGGGCCTGCGGTTATGTTGTTGAGTCAGCCGACGGGAAGATTAGCCTTCCCCTTCCTACACTCATCGAATGTAATTAAGTCCCCGACAACCGTTCTGAGATTCCCACTCTGAATGCAGCTCATTATCACCGTCATCTGAGACGCATTGCAGACGAGATCCCACCTCTTGATCCAGATGCAGGCATACTTCTGTTGTTGGGAAGGGACATCCTGATGGTACATAAGATAAGGAAACAGATCAACGGTCAACGTGACGCCCCTATCGCCCAAAGGCTAGACCTCGGCTGGGTCGTTGTTGGAGACATGTGCCTCAAGGGCGCTCACAAGCCATCTCAGGTGAGCACACTCAAGACTTCCATCTTGGAGAATGGTCGTCCAAGCTACCTTACCCCATGCAGTAGGCAGATCCGAGTGACAGAGAAGTTCAGTCATACGGCCCAGCCTCAGAACCCCCCAGCGCTGATCTCCACAGACAGCACACAGATGATGCTCACTGGAGAGAACCCGGGTCAGTCAGTCTTCTGTCGCACCGCCAACGACCACAAACTTGCTCCATCGATCGACGACATGAGATTCCTCCAGATTATGGACAATGAGGTCTCTCGTGACAGCTCTAACAGCTGGGTTGCTCCCTTACCCTTCCAGAACCCCAGACGACGGCTGCCAAACAACAGGGAGTATGCCTATAATCGTCTTAACTCACTCCGTCACACGCTAGAGAAGAAGCTGAAGATGAAAGCACACTTCCTAGAGTTTGTCAAGAAAATGCTGATCAACGATCATGCAGAGATAGCCCCTCCACTCCAGGAAGGCCAAGAGTGTTGGTACCTCCCTTCCTTCGGAGTCTATCACCCCAAAAAGCCGGAACAGATCCACGTGGTGTTTGACTCCAGTGCACCATATCAGGGAGTCTCTCTCAATGACGTACTCCTCACAGGGCCCGATCTCAACAACAGCCTCTTGGCGGCACTCATGAAATTCAGGAAAGAGCCCGTCGCCATCACTGCCGATATCCAGCACATGTTTCACTGCTTTGTGGTGAGAGAAGACCACAGAGACTTCCTCCGCTTCCTGTGGTATCGCGACAATGACCCCAACAGAGACATTGTGGACTACAGAATGCGTGTCCATGTCTTCGGGAATAGCCCATCCCCTGCTGTCGCCATGTACGGACTGAGGAGGGCTGCCAAGGAAGAAGATGACGACTTTGGCAGCGATGTGAGAGGGTTCATCGAACGAGAGTTCTATGTCGACAACGTACTGAAGTCATTCCCGACCGAAGCAGAGGCCATCAGTACCCTCGGACGAGCCCAGGAACTACTTGCACTATCCAACCTCAGGCTGCATAAGATAGCCTCTAACAGACTAGCAGTGATGGAGGCGTTCCCCCCTGAAGATCATGCTAAGGACATCAAGGATCTAGACCTCTTCAGAGATGACCTCCCCCTACAGCGTAGCCTAGGAGTGTCTTGGAACATAGCAACCGACACGTTCACGTTCCAAGTCTTAGATGACAAGAAACCCTTCACACGTAGAGGAGTGCTCTCTACAGTCAACAGCCTATACAACCCTCTCGGCTTCTTAGCCCCTGTCACCATACAAGGCAGGCTGCTCCTCAGGGAACTCTCCACACGCGCTGAAGAGTGGGATTCACCCCTCCCTGAAGAGATGGAAGCAGAGTGGGACAGATGGAGAGACTCACTCCAAGACTTACAGGAGATCCGAATACCTCGCTCCGATACGTCCTTCTCTCCCTCAAGTGCCCAATTCAAAGAGCTTTGTGTCTTTGCAGACGCATCCGCTAAGGCCATTGCAGGTGTGGCTTATCTGAAGGTCACCACTCAAGATGGACAAAGCAAAGTCGGCTTCATCTTAGGTAAGGCCAAGTTGGCACCCCAGCCAGACCTCACCATACCCAGATTGGAACTGTGCGCAGCAGTATCAGCAGTTGAGATTGCAGAGTTCATAGAAGAGGAGATTGATCTGAAGTTCGACAGCATCACATATTATATAGACAGCAAAGTGGTGCTAGGATACATCCATAACCGAAGTAGACGGTTCTACGTATACGTGAACAACAGGGTCCAATGTATTTGACAGTCCACATCCCCCGACCAGTGGAGGTACATCCCTACAGACCTGAACCCAGCCGACCATGGGTCTAGATCTGTAACAGCGTCCCTTCTCAGCAGCACGACTTGGCTGTCAGGACTTGCTTTTCTTCAGGATCTGTCCCCGCACTTCTCCGAACTCAATGAGTCATTCGACCTCCTCAACCCTGTTTCTGACTCCGAGATACACCCACAAATCACAGCGAACGTTACTCAAATCTCTAAGGACCTGATGAGCACCAAACGCTTCGAGCGTTTCTCCAAATGGAACACTCTCATAAAGACGGTAGCACGCCTAACCCACATAGCTCGTACCTTCTCCCAGTCTACACAAGAGAGTAGCTGCCATGGGTGGCACATCTGTCGTAAGAGTCCCTCTGAAGTGGAGCTCAAGAGAGCCAAAATCCTTGTGATGAAGAGTGTCCAACACAAGTGTTACTCAGAAGAGTTGAAGTGCATAGCAGCAGAACGCAACCTACCCCCTCACAGCAGTCTACGGAAGCTGCATCCTATCATCGACATCGACGGGCTGTCTCTGAGGTGGTTCTTCTTTTGTCGCCAGAGGACTCCAGTGACAAGTAGAGTTTGGACTATGTGGAGTCGTTAACGACCCCAGACGGGGAGTGTTCTGGACTTATCACATGCAGATAGCACCCTCTGGTGGTGGTTATTGTGTTAGCAGTGTTAGTATACAGCAGAGGTCAGTTGACCTTTCTTCCTGTTTGACCCCGGAAGTAGTTTCCCAGAAAGAACCTGGCAGAGTAATGGAAAATTCCATGTGAGAATCTCAATCCTGTGTAATCTCATCTCATATGTTAGGCCAGGCGCAATATCTGTGAGTATCTTTGTTTGTTCACATGATAGCAACTTTGTCAGTGATGTATTTGACAATACTTTGTTTATAAAAGGCTAGTAGTTGGTATTTACAGAAGTCTAGTTCAAATGTTAGTTAGTTATACAATTAGTCTATTCTATTGTTATAAATATGTATATGTCTTATGTAATATCTAATGTATAGTACTCAGTTCTATGTACAAAACATACTTTGCCTTTGTTTACAGTTTCACAAATTTGTTCAAGTAAAGCTTCAAAACAGCAAACCGGCTTCTCGAGGAATTATTTGAATAAGTGTTTATCTTGCTGGACAACTAGATAGGAGCACGTCTAGTGAGACCAGTACAATGCAAAACTAGATAGAAGATCTGGCGAATAAAGCCAGTGATAGAGAAGCGGTGGTAAACCGACTTCTGAGGGAATTAGAAGAAGAAAGGGAAAGTAAGAAAAGGCAAAGGAGAGATGGTGTAATAAGGGACTGTGCCTTAAGAGCCAGTGTATGAATAACCAGGCTCAGTGTGATGTCTGGTTGGAGGAGGCGCCCAAGCATAGACGGGCAGAAAAGGTTAATGACCTGAAAGTTGCGTTTAGGGTCACCCAGAAACAGGCTCTAGAGGAGCAGAGCAGCCTGTGGGGGCCACACTGAATGTAATATTCCAGAAACTCTCTTTTAACCAGCACTTAAATCTCTGTTAACTGGCAAAATTCAGGAGTAGGTTCAGGTAAGTTTTACTTCATATTAGTGGCAGTTCCTGGATCTGTGGCTGTGTAACTGGGGTTCGTGCACTTGTTGCTAAGCAACAGGGACGCTTGGTCTGTGGCCGGAGTTCCTGCACATGTTGCTAAGCAACAGGGAAGCCTGGATTTGTTGCTGTGTACGGAGCTCTCGTACCTTTTAAACTATACCTCTCTGTAATCCGGACTTTTTGATAAACCGGCACCACGTCGGTCCCGTCGGTGCCGGATAATAAAGAGTTTCCTGTAAGCGGATTAGGGAATTGGAGGAGAAGTTGCAGATTCAAAGAGGCATTGTATGGGCCATGACTCCCGCTCGCCCTGGAAGGATGGACAGGATAGTGAAGCAAGTGATGGCGAAGTTGATGAAGGTGGTGATGAAAAATCGGATAAGGGACCAGGGGAATGCCCCGCCGGAGGGAGCTCGGCCCCTGCCCATGAACCCAATGCACCAAAGGCGGTACTTGGTGCCTGGCAAAGTGGGAGGGGATCGGGGTGCGTTGGGTCAGGAATAATGCGGACAGTGAGTTTAAGGTTTTGAATCAGTTCAGAATGGGATTCAATAGAAAACATCAGAAATTGAAAACTGGTTTAAGGGAAAAAGGTTTAAATAGTTAGGATGCAATAAAGGGGAGAAAGGAAGATCGTGTTTCTTTTCTGCTGTTCTACAGGTTTTTGTTTTCAGTGTGAATGTTAATGTCTTTTTACAAAGCAGGTGTGAATGTTTCTTAGTGTGGCTGTGGTTCCTCATTCTTTTTCAAGTGGCACTGGGTCATTTAAGATATTGCTCTGAATTATATTGGAGTTATTGAGGTTAATTAACCTAGGAACACCAGACTTTTATTGTGGCCATGGTGAAATTCTGGTCGGTGTAAATTGTGCGAAAGCCTCTAGTTCCGGACATGAGGCAATCACATCAACAATTGACATTTTTAAAAAGCAATTCTGACCAGTTTCAAGTTTGTGTCACTAGGGGAAAAAAAAAAGGGGGAATGCAATTGTTGTGTGTGGGAGCTGTTTCACCGAATGCCTGTAGTGGTGTTACTAATGATGTCTGATGTTTTAACCTGCTGAATTGAATTGATCGAGATCTTTGCAAATTTTAAAGGCACCAAGACTGGCAAAAGGAACAGTTTTTTTATTTTGAGAAAGTTTAAAAAAAAATTATTAGAAACATAGAAGATAGGAGCAGGAGTCGGCCATTCGGCCCCTCGCGCCTGTTCCGCCATTCAATGCGATCATGGCTGATCATCCAAATTCAGTACCCTGTCCCTGCTTTCTCCCCATATCCCTTGATCCCTTTAGCCTTAAGAAATATATCCAACTCCTTCTTGAATATATTTAATGAATTGGCCTCTACTGCCCTCTGTGGTAGAGAATTCCACAGGTTCACCACTCTCTGGGTGAAGAAATTCCTCCTCATCTCAGTCCAAAATAGCTTACCCCTTATCCTTAGACTGTGACCCCTGGTTCTGGACTCCCCCGCCATCGGGAACATCCTTCCTGCATCTAGTCTGTCTAGTCCTGTTAGAATTTTATAAGTTTCAATGTGATCCCCTCTCATTCTTCTAAACTCTAGCGAATATAAGCCTAATCGACCCAATCTCTCTTCATACGTCATTACTGCCATCCCAGGTATCAGTCTGGTGAATCTTCGCTGCACTCCTCCATGGCAAGAACATCCTTAAGGCGACCAAAACTGCACACAATACTCAAGGTGTGGTCTCACCAAGGCCCTGTACAACTGCAGCAAGACATCCTTGCTCCTGTACTCGAATCCTCTCGCTATGAAGGCCAACATACCATTTGCCTTCTTAACCGCCTGCTGCACCTGCATGCTTACCTTCAGCGACTGGTGCACAAGGACACCCAGGTCTCGTTGCACTTCCCCTTCTCCCAATATATTGCCATTCAGATAATAATCTGTCTTCCTGTTTTTGTCACCAAAGTGGATAACCTCACATTTATCCACATTATACTCCATCTGCCATGCATCTGACCAATCGCCCAACCTGTCCAAATTGTACTGGAGTTTCTCTGCATTCTCCTCACAGCACACACGCCCACCCAGCTTTGTGTCGTCTGCAAACATTAGGAAGCTGCGAGAAGCTGTGTGACACGAGCTGACGTTGATTGATGATGAAATAACAACAGAAAACGCCGGAAGCACTCAGCAGGCCAGGCAGCGTCTGTGAAGAGAGAAACAGAGTTAACTTTTTCCAGTTCTGACGAAGGGTCACAGACCTGAAATGTTAACTCTGTTCCTCTCTCCACCGACGTTGCCTGGCCTGCTGAGTGCTTCCAGCGTTTTCTGTTGTTATTTCAGATTTCCAGCATCCACAGTATTTTGCTATTGATTGATGATGTTTGTGTTTGCCTCTTGAAATGCAAAAAAAAGGAGTTACCTCTTTTCACACGCAGCTGTGAACTCTGTTTGTAACTCCACAAGCAGTTGTCTGTTTTCGGCATTGTCAAATTTTTAAGGTTTTTAATTTGAGTGGATGTTTCCCCACAGTGACAGAAGGGAATCGCGAATTGATGAATTAACCCATTGGGCTGGCAGGAAAGCCACAATGGATTGTCTGTTTTTTCTTTTAAGCAGTTGGGGGCCATATGAGTGTTGATGGTGTAAGATCACCAGGAGTGGTCCTTTGATATAGAAACAACTTCAAGGTGTTACGGAGCTTGAACTTTGCTGGGAAAGTGCAGTGGGAGCTCTGGTAACGCGCAGGTGACAAAATTGGACTTGAGACTTTGGGGGCGATATTTGGTTATGCCCCGTTTGAGGGCAGTAACCGAATTAGCACCAGACATTTAGCGCCCAGGCCGGGAGCACTGCCCCAGCGAGGAAGCGGACCGCTATCTCAGGCGCTCCACTTCCGTCTGGGGCGCAAGGCGCGGCAACGCCGGAGTACGACGCGGCCGCTCCGCGTAGCGCTGACGCGTTTCAGCACCCCGCCCCTTCCGTTAAAGGGGAGGGCCACTGCGCGCTCTGCAGGCTGTTTGATGGGCGGCGTGGTGCTGTGGCCACAGCCCAGCACCGAGACGCGGTGCCGGACGGCGCGATGGCACCCACGGACCACACCAAGGGCCGCCAAGAGGGGCCGACCTGGAGGTCGGCCAAAATAAAATATGTCGGCGCGGGGCGCAGCCGGACACCCCCTTTAATTACCGCCCCGCCAAGGGTGTGCAGCCCGTTTCTTGACCCGTGACGCTGGCGCTGACATCGCCCATGGCAGCCTTGCGGAATGCAGCCGAATTTCTGCCGCGGGGCGGTAAGGGGTCGCGTCGCTCGGCGAAATCGTCAGCGCACAGCGGCACGGGCGCTACCAGTGGGGGTGCGGCGCTATCAGTTAGCACCTCAGTAGCGCCCTGCCGAATTTCTCGGCAGGCACTATCAGCACTCCCGCCCGGGCGATAAGCTCTGAGTCCCCGTTAGCGCCCCCCGGAGGCACTAATGGCGGGCGCAAAGGAGGCGAATTTCACCCCCTTTGCTTTTTAATGCTTGGAATTAACTATTTGGAGTCATGTGTTATCTTCCAAGGCAGATTGCTCGAGAGGGAAGATGAAAGACTTGCATCCAAATGCAATTGCAAATAATTTTGTTTTCTTTTGTTAAACCACAAGCCTGGACATAATTTGTTTGAGAAATTAAAATTAATGAGATAAATTGATGGGAGTTGCTACTCGAGCACTCGGGAAGGGAAATTTATCCGAAATTTAAGGGCACAATCAAATTTTATTTTTGAAAAGGTCCAGCCTACTTGGTTCCATCTAAACTGTGTTAACACAGAAGTTTTTTAGGAGGAGACTGTTGTGTTAAAGATAGCTAACATCCCTTATCTTGCAGACTGAATTGCTCTCTGGTATATTTTGAGGAATAGAAGGTTCAATTAGAGGTTAAATGGTAAAGATCATATTGTATTGGATGGTACAGTTTCTCCAGGGCTCATGAATGAGATGAAATGGGAATAAATGGGGATTTTTTTCTAAAATCATTTTCCTAGGTGATTATGGGTGAATTTCAGGAACTCAAAAACAGGGATGTGGTACTTGCCCTAATCCTTATGGGAATACGCAGCAAAGAGTCCAAAGGAACGGTTTACTCCCCACATGAATTGGTAACGGGGAGACCCATGTGAACCCCCACACACCTGTTGGTCCCCACTTTGGCAGACAAGCAGGTGGAGGAGGCGACCAGGGATAGATTCTTGAGCGACCTTTGGGAAACTTTAAAGGAGGGACACCTGGGGGCCGCCCACAACAACGGGCAGGCACACCGACGCAAGCGACTCCACTTGACTCCGAGTAAACCCCCAGGAGTGGGAAGCCAGGTGATGGCACGAAACTAGGTGAGGGTGGGAGTCTTTGAACCCCTCTACAAGGGGCCGTAAAGCATTGTCGACAAAGCCAGTCCTATGGTGTACGTGGTTCAACTACCTGAGAAAATCAAAATGGTTTCACATTAACCAGATGAAGCTTTTTTGAGGATGTAACTGGTAGAATAGATAAGGGAGAACCAGTGGATGTGGTGTATTTAGATTTTCAGAAGGCCTTTGATAAAGCCCCACATAAGAGGTTAGTGTGCCCAATTAAAGCACGTGGGATTGGGGGTAATATACTGGCATGGATTGAAAATTGGTTAACGGGCAGGAAATAGAGTAGGAATAAATGGGCCTTTTTCGGGGTGGCAGGTGGTGACTAGTGGGGTACCGCAGGGATCAGTGCTTGGGCCCCAGCTATTCACAATATATATCAATGATTTGGATGAGGGAACCAAATGTAATATTTCCAAGTTTGCTGACGACATGAAACTAGGTGGGATTGTGAGTTGTGAGGAGGATGCAAAGAGGCTTCAAGGCGATTTAGACAAGTTGAGTGAGTGGGCAAATACATGGCAGATGCAGTATAACGTGGATAAATGTGAAGTTATCCACTTCGGTAGGAAAAACAGAAAGGTAGAGTATTATTTAAATAGTGATAGATTGGGAAATGTTGATGTACAAAGGGACCTGGGTGTCCTTGTACACCAGTCACTGAAAGCAAATATGAAGGTGCAGCAAGCAGTTAGGAAGGCAAATGGTATGTTGGCCTTCATTGCAAGAGGATTTGAGTACAGGAGCAAGGATGTCTTACTACAGTTATACAGGGCCTTGGTGAGACCACACCTGGAGTACTGTGTGCACAATTTTGGTCTCCTTACCTAAGAAAGGATATACTTGCCATAGAGGGAGTGCAGCGAAGGCTCACCAGACTGATTCCTGGGATGGCAGGACTGTCGAATGAGGAGCGATTGGGTCGACTAGGCCTATATTCACTAGAGTTTAGAAGAATGAGAGGGGATCTCATTGAAATGTATAAAATTCTGACAGGGCTAGACAGACTGGATGCAGGGAGGATGTTTCCCCTGGCTGGGGGGTCTAAAACGAGGGGTCACAGTCTCAGGATACGGGGTAGGACATTTAGGACTGAGATGAGGAGAAATTTCTTCACTCAGAGGGTGGTGAACCTGTGGAATTCCCTACCACAGAAGGCTGCGGAGGCCAAGTCACTGATTATATTTAAGAAGGAGATAGATAGATTTCTAGACACAAAAGGCATCAAGGGGTATGGGGAGAGAGGGGGAATATGGTATTGAGATAGAGGATCAGCCATGATCAAATTGAATGGCGGAGCAGGCTCGAAGGGCCGAATGGCCTACTCCTGCTCCTATTTTTCTATGTTTCTGTGGCGGTCCTACTGGTTGTCTTTTACATTGAGATATATACATAATTCCCTTTAACTTAACTTACTTATGCATGTACAACTTACCTAACTGTATGTATTTAACTTATTTATTGTATAACTTACCTGTTGGGCCGTTGCCCCTTTAAGAGGCGACCTAACGCGCTGACGTCACGCATCACGTGACGCATGCGCGTCGGCCGCCGATCTAACGTGCTGACGTCACGCATCACTACGCATGCGCATTGGCCGCCGGCCCGATTCGGGCTTCCAAGACGGCCGCCGACACAGCCCGGCCTACCGCGACTTCGGCCGCATCGGCCAGCAAGCGGGAGCGAAGTGATTCTCCGCTCTCGCGGCAAGTACCGGCACAGCCCGGCCTAGTAACCTCGGCCTTAAAGGCCAGCTTCTGTACTGGGGAGATTTACGGACAAACGGCGCAGGTCACGTGACCGCCTAAGCGCACGCAAACGTGCTGACGTCATGACGCGGTCACGTGATGCCCAAAGCGCGGGTATATAAAGCGGAGCGTGAATAGGCTCCTCATAAGGGTTCTAAATTGGAGGAAGGCCGATTTTAATATGATAAGGCAGGATCTGGCCAAAGTGGACTGGGAGCAGCTGCTTATAGGAAAATCCACATCAAAACAGTGGGAGACTTTCAGAAGGGAAATAGAGAGAGTACAACGCCAACATGTTCCTGTAAAGGTCAAGGGTGGGACCAACAAGCAAAGGGAACCTTGGATGACAAGGGATATACAAAAATGCATTAGAAATAAAAGGGGGGCTTTTGGCAGTTACAAAAGACTAAAGACAGAAGAAGCCCTAGAGGAGTATAAAAAGTGCAGGGGCATACTTAAAAAAGAAATTAGGAGGGCGAGGAGGGGCCATGAAATAACACTGGCGAGCAAAATAAAGGAAAATCCTAAGATGTTTTATAAGTATATTAAGGGCAAGAGGATAACCAGGGAAAGGGTAGGGCCCATTAGGGACCAAAGTGGCAATCTGTGTGTAGAGCCAGAGGATGTAGGCGGGGTTTTAAATGAATTTTTTGCATCTGTGTTCACTATGGAGAAAGACGATGCAGACATAGAAATCGGGCAAGGGGACTGTGACATACTTGAACATATTAGCATCGAGAGGGAGGAGGTGCTAGCGGTTTTAGCGGGCCAAAAAGTGGATAAATCCCCAGGCCCGGACGAGATGTATCCCAGGCTGCTGTGGGAGGCAAGGGAGGAGATTGCAGGGGCTCTGACACTAATTTTCAGAACCTCTCTGGCCACAGGGGATGTACCAGAGGACTGGAGAACAGCTAACGTAGTACCATTATTCAAGAAGGGTAGCAGGGATAAACCAGGGAATTACAGGCCAGTGAGTCTAACATCTGTGGTGGGGAAATTATTGGAAAAAATTCTGAGGGACAAAATTAATCTCCACTTGGAGAGGCAAGGATTAATCGGGGATAGTCAGCATGGCTTTGTCAAGGGTAAATCATGTCTAACAAATCTGATCGAATTTTTCGAGGGGGTGACTAGTGGGGTGGATGAGGGAAATGCTGTGGATGTGGTTTACATGGACTTCAGTAAAGCTTTTGACAAAGTCCCGCATAGGAGACTGGTCAAGAAGGTAAGAGCCCATGGGATCCAGGGTGCCTTGGCGCGTTGGATCCTAAACTGGCTGAGTGGCAGGAGGCAGAGGGTGATGGTCGAAGGTTGCTTTTGTGACTGGAAGCCTGTGTCCAGTGGGGTACCTCAGGGATCGGTGCTGGGTCCCTTATTGTTTGTGATCTACATAAATGATTTGGATGAGAATGTAAAAGGTATGATCAGTAAGTTCGCAGATGACACGAAAATTGGTGGGGTGGTAAATTGCGAGGAGGAAAGCCTCCGGCTACAGGACGATATAAACGGGTTGGTCAGATGGGCGGAAAAGTGGCAAATGGAATTTAACCCTGAAAAGTGCGAGGTGATGCATTTTGGACGGACAAATAAGGCAAGGGAATACACAATGAGTGGTAGGACCCTAGGAAGTACAGAGGGTCAGAGGGACCTTGGTGTACATGTACATAGATCCCTGAAGGCAGCGGAGCAGGTAGATAAGGTGGTTAAAAAGGCATATGGGATACTTGCCTTCATTAGCCGAGGCATAGAATATAAGAGCAGGGAGGTTATGATGGAGCTGTACAAAACGCTGGTGAGGCCACAGCTGGAGTACTGTGTGCAGTTCTGGTCGCCTCACTATAGGAAGGATGTGAGTGCTTTGGAGAGGGTGCAGAGAAGATTCACCAGGATGTTACCTGGGATGGAGCGCCTCAGCTATGAAGAGAGGCTGGACAGGCTGGAGTTGTTTTCCTTGGAGCAGAGAAGGCTGAGGGGGGACCTGATTGAGGTGTACAAAATAATGAGGGGCATAGATAGGGTAGATAAAGAGGAACTTTTCCCCTTAGTGGGGGGGTCAATAACAAGGGGGCATAGATTCAGGGTAAGGGGCAGGAGATTTAGAGGGGATTTGAGGAGGAACTTTTTCACCCAGAGGGTAGTTGGAATGTGGAACTTAATGCCTGAAAGGGTGGTGGAGGCAGGAACCCTCACAACATTCAAGAAGCATTTGGATGAGCACTTGAAATGCCATTGCATACAAGGCTATGGACCAAATGCTGGAAAATGGGATTAGACTGGACAGGGATGGATGGGCGGCACAGACACGATGGGCCGAAGGGCCTCTTTCTGTGCTGTAAAACTCTATGACTCTATGACACGCTCCCCACGGGGCTCCTCACTCGCTCCCCACGGGACGGGGAACTCAGTCCTTGTGGAGTCCCCGCTGGGACTAGACCTACAACATGGTGCTCCTGCAGTCAGCCATCTTACTTGCTATCTTACCTGGCGTAAGACCTACAACATGGCGTTCCTGCAGTCAGCTACCCTACCTGCTACCATATCTGCTGTAGGATCTAAAACATGGTGCTCCTGCGGTCAGCCATCTTACCTGCTACCTTACCTGCTGTAATTATCCTGTTCTGGTAAATAAATCTCTTATTTATAGTTCGTCGACGTTAAACTCTTTCATTTAGTGGCGATTTACACGAACCGCTACATTTCTATGTTTTCAGCAGGTCAGGAAGACAGCAAGCCATTATCATGAGCATGGTGAAGCTGACTCATCCCCTCCAATGGGATGATGGCGAATGCGGCGCCCCCACTCAATGAGGCACCTCCGCCTGGCGCGGCGCCTGCCCAGGTACAGTATGGTTACAATCTGAGGCAACGGCCCCGGGAGCAGCCAAGGGGGGGGGCGGATAGCGAATAGTTAGTACAGAGCCTGAGCGGCCAATGGTCGGGTGAAGGGACGCAGGACCGGGAGTAACACTCCGCTTTTGTTTCTCTTGTCCCACAGGCCAGAACAAGGCAGAGAAAAGCTGGGGAGACTATTGTGGTTGCTGTGTGGCAGAGCGCTGTATGGCGGAACAATAGTAACGACAGCGGGGCTTATGTATGAAAGTAGGCCCGGCGGTTCCAGTTACAACAGTCAGATTACTATCGCCCCAAGAGTGGAGAGGCGGCGGACCTGCGAGGGAGCACCAGAGGCGGCGGAGGATAAAAGGTGCAGCCCGAGGCAGCGAGGCCCAGAGCCCCGAGAGCGGAGAGGCGGCGGACCTGCGAGGGAGCACCAGAGGCGGCGGAGGATAAAAGGAGCAGCCCGAGGCAGCGAGGCCCAGAGCCCCGAGAGCGGAGAGGCGGCGGACCTGCGAGGGTTCACCAGAGGCGGCGGAGGATAAAAGGAGCAGCCCGAGGCAGCGAGGCCCAGAGCCCTGAGAGCAGAGAGGCGGCAGACTTGCGAGGGAGCACCAGAGGCAGCGGAGGATAAAAGGAGCAGCCCGAGGCAGCGAGGCCCAGAGCCCCGAGTGCGGAGAGGCGGCGGACCTGCGATGGAGCACCAGAGGCGGCTTACCAAGCCAGGTTCCGGGAGAGGGAAGCAAAAAGTAATCGAAGTGTGACGTCACCAAGAAGCAGGTAAGTGATTGGTTGGTGAGTATTTTCTTTCTAAATTTTTCTAAACTTAAATTTTGTGGTTTCTAAGGTCTCTGTTGTGTAGCGGGGACTACTATTAAGCAAGGGCCCTTGAGTATATCATTTAATTGAAGTGAAATTGGTGGGATTCATTTAATTTTAATTAATTAATTAAAGGGTAAGCCATGGCAGGACAGCCCAGCCCCGTAGTGTGCTCCTCCTGCTCTATGTGGGAAATCAGGGATGCTTCCTGCGTCCCTGACGACCATGTGTGCGGGAAGTGTGTCCAGCTGCAGCTACTGACAGACCGCATTGCGGCACTGGAGCTGCGGATGGATTCATTTTGGAGCATTCGCGATGCTGAGGACGTCGTGAATATCACATTTAGTGAGTTGGTCACACCGCAGGTAAAGGGTGTACAGGCAGGAAGGGAATGGGTGACCAGCAGGCAGAGTAAGAGGCGCAGGCAGGTAGTGCAGGAATCCCCTGCGGCCATCCCCCTCTCAAACAGATATACCACTTTGAATACTGTTGGGGGGGATGACTCATCAGGGGAAGGCAGCAGCAGCCAACTTCCTGGCACCATGGGTGGCTCTGCTGCACAGGACGGGAGGAAAAAGAGTGGAAGAGCTATAGTGATAGGGGACTCAATTGTAAGGGGAATAGATAGGCGTTTTTGCGGCCACAATCGAGACTCCAGGATGGTGTGTTGCCTCCCTGGTGCAAGGGTCAAGGATGTCTCGGAGTGGCTGCAGAACATTTTGGAGGGGGAGGGCGAACAGCCAGTTGTCGTGGTGCATATAGGCACCAAAGATATAGGTAAAAAACGGGATGAGGTCCTAAAAGCAGAATATGGGGAGTTAGGAGGTAAATTAAAAAATAGGACCTCAAAGGTAGTAATCTCAGGATTGCTACCAGTGCCACATGCTAGTCAGAGTAGAAATAGGAGGATATTTCAAATGAATACGTGGCTAGAGGAATGGTGCAAGGAGGAGGGATTCAAATTCCTTGGATATTGGAACCGGTTCTGGGAGAGGTGGGACCAGTACAAACGGGACGGTTTGCACCTGGGCAGGGCCGGGACCGATGTCCTAGGGGGAGTGTTTGCTAGTGCTGTTGGGGAGGGTTTAAACTAAAGTGGCAGGGGGTTGGGAACCAGAGCAGGGAGACAGAGGAAAGGGAAACAAGGAAAAAAGCAAAAGACAGGAAGGAGAAAAACAAAATTAGAAGGCAAAGAACTCAACGGTTTAAATCAAACATGGTCACAGTAAATAATAATTCATGTAGGTCTGAGAGCGTTAAAAAAACAAGCCTGAAGGCTTTGTGTCTTAATGCAAGGAGCATTCGGAACAAGGTGGATGAATTAGCTGCGCAAATAGAGGTAAACGAATATGATTTGATTGGGATTACAGAAACATGGCTCCAGGGTGGCCAAGGCTGGGAACTCAACATCCAGGGGTATTCAATATTTAGGAAGGATAGGCAAAAAAGAAAGGGAGGTGGGGTAGCATTGCTGGTTGAAGAGTGAATTAATACAATTGAAAGGAAGGATATTAACTCTAATGATGCAGAATCTGTATGGGTAGAACTGAGAAATATCAAGGGGCAGAAAACGTTAGTGGGAGTGGTATATAGACCTCCAAACAGTAATACGGAGGTTGGGGATGGCATTAAAAGGGAAATTAGAGAAGCATGCAGTAAGGGCACAGCAGTCATCATGGGTGACTTTAATTTACATATAGATTGGGCTAACCAAATTAGTAAAAATACTGTGGAGGAGAAATTCCTAGAATGTTTACGGGATGGTTTTCTGGAACAATATGTCGAGGAACCAACCAGAGATCAGGCCATCTTAGACTGGGTATTATGTAATGAGAGAGGATTAATTAGCAATCTTATTGTACGAGGCCCCTTGGGTCAGAGCGATCATAATATGATAGAATTCTTCATTAGGATGGAGAGTGAAGTAGTTGACTCGGAGACTAGGGTCCTGAATTTAAATAAAGGAAACTATGATGGTATGAGGCGCGAATTGGGTAGGATTGATTGGGGAATGTCACTCAAAGGGTTGACGGTGGATAGGCAATGGCAAACATTCAAAGACTGCATGGATGAACTACAGAAGTTGTTCATCCCAGTTTGGGATAAGAATAAAACAAAAAGGGTGACTCAACCGTGGCTAACAAGGGAAATTAGGGATAGCATAAGATCCAAGGAGAGGGCATATAAATTGGCCAGAAAAAGCGGTAACCCTGAGGATTGGGAGCAGTTTAGGATTCAACAAAGGAGGACAAAGGGATTAATTAAGAAGGGGAAAATAGAATATGAAAGTAAGCTTGCAGGGAACATAAAAACTGACTGTGAGAGCTTTTATAGATATGTGAAGAGAAAAAGATTCGTGAAATCAAGTGTAGGTCCCTTGCAGTCAGAGCAGGGGAAGTTATAATGGGGAACAAAGAAATGGCAGACCAATTAAATGCATATTTTGGTTCTGTCTTCACAAAGGAGGACACAAATAACCTCCCAGAGATGTTGGAGAACATAGGGTCTGACGAGAGGGAGGAACTGAAAGAAATCAGTATTTGTAGGGAAATGGTGTTAGGGAAATTGACGGGATTGAAGGCCGATAAATCCCCAGGGCCTGATAATCTACATCCTAGGGTACTTAAGGAGGTGGCCCTAGAAATAGTAGATGCATTGCTGATCATCTTCCAAAATTCACTGGAATCTGGAACTGTACCCATGGATTGGAGGGTAGCTAATGTTACCCCACGATTCAAAAAGGGTGGTAGAGAGAAAGCGGGGAATTACACCGGTAAGCCTGACATCGGTAGTGGGGAAAATGCTAGAGTCCATTATAAAGGATGTAATAGCTGAGCACTTGGAAAACAGTGACAGGATCGGACAAAGTCAACATGGATTTACAAAAGGTAAATCATGCTTGACTAATCTACTGGAATTTTTTGAGGATGTAACTGGGAAAATAGATAAGGGAGAACCAGTAGATGTGGTATATTTGGACTTTCAAAAGGCTTTCGATAAGGTCCCGCATAAGAGATTAGCGTGTAAAGTTAAGGCACATGGGATTGGGGACAAGGTATTGACTTGGATAGAGAACTGGTTGGCGGACAGAAAGCAGAGAGTAGGAATTAACGGGTCTTTTTCCGAGTGGCAGGCAGTGACTAGTGGGGTACCGCAGGGATCGGTCCTTGGACCCCAGCTATTCACAATATACATTAATGATCTAGATAAGGGAACTAGATGTAATATCTCCAAGTTTGCAGACGACACAAAGCTGGGTGGGCGTGTGTGCTGCGAGGAGGATACCGAGAAACTCCAGGATGATTTGGACAGGTTGGGTGATTGGGCAGAAGCGTGGCAGATGCAATATAACGTGGATAAATGTGAAGTTATCCACTTTGGTGTCAAAAACAGAAAGGCAGACTATTATCTGAATGGCAATAGATTGGGAGAAGGGGAAGTGCAACAAGACCTGGGTGTCCTTGTGCATCAGTCGCTGAAGGTAAGCATGCAGGTGCAGCAGGCGGTGAAGAAGGCAAATGGTATGTTGGCCTTCATAGCGAAAGGGTTTGAGTACACGAGCAAGGATGTCCTGCTGCAGTTGTACAGGGCCTTGGTGAGACCACACCTTGAGTACTGTGTGCAGTTTTGGTCCCCTTATCTGAGGAAGGATGTTCTTGCCATGGAAGGAGTTCAGCGAAGATTCACAAGGCTGATCCCTGGGATGGCAGGAATGACGTATGAGGAGAGATTGGGTCGATTGGGCTTATACTCGCTGGAGTTTAGAAGAATGAGAGGGGATCTCATCGAAACTTATAAAATTCTGACAGGTCTGGACAAACTAGATGCAGGTAGAATGTTCCCGATGGTCGGAGAGTCCAGAACCAGGGGTCATAGTCTAAGGATAAGGGGTAAGCCATTTAGGACAGAGATGAGGAAGAATTTCTTCACCCAGAGAGTGGTGAACCTGTGGAATTCTCTACCACAGAAGGCGGTTGAGGCCAAGTCTTTAAATATATTCAAGAAGGAGTTAGATATATTTCTTAGAGCTAAAGGTATCAAGGGATATGGGGAGAAGGCAGGTACGGGGTACTGAGTTTGGATGATCAGCCATGATCTCATCGAATGGCGGAGCAGGCTCGAGGGGCCGAATGGCCTACTCCTGCTCCTATCTTCTATGTTTCTATGTGTGAGGGTGCCAGTCAGTTCCTTCAGTAACCCCTAGATGGCACCTTCACTGGTTGGTTTCCCTTTGTTAATAGTTTTTAGTCTCCTGTGTTTATTACTTAACTGCCTTATCTGGTTTATTGGTTTCACCTGTTTTTGCTTGTATTTAAGTTCTGTGGTTTCTTCCCTCTGGGCTCAGTCCTGACAAGGGAGTTAGTCTTGACTAGGTGCTCAGTTTTGGACAAGCCAGTTGCCCTGTGGTAGCTTGTCTTGAGCTCAGTTTGGACTAGCCGGTTGCCTCATGGTAGCTTGTCTTGAGTTCCTATCTTGACAAGCCGGTTGCCCTGGGGTAGCTTGTCTTGAACTCAGTCATGACAAGCCGGTTGCCTCACGGTAGCTTGTCTTGAGTTCCTATCTTGACTAGCCATTTGCCTATGTGGTAGCTTGTCTTGAGCTCCTATGTTTTGTAACTGTTTACCTGTGTGATTCTAGTAAAGTACTGTTATTTAAGACTGCATATCTGCTTCTCGCCTCGTCTGTCTGCACTTGGGTCCAGAACCAGCCTCCGCCCGGACAACACGGCCCCGTGTCTACACGGCCCCGTGACAGCAACCCTGACAGTATGTTTCTATAACTTCGCCCCGCGGTACCGCTCGGGAGGTGACCCTCCGATCCATCTCGGGCATGTGTGAAACAAGCTGCTCGTGAATAGTCTGGGTAACCACGTGTGAGGCCCAGGAAGGGAGGGGGATGTGTGTAAAGTGTAAGAGTGGGACTACAAGTTTATCCAAGCGAAGGCAGGTAACAGCACAAGGTGCCATCAGATAGGGGGAACCACAGGAGCCCAGCTCAATCGGAAGGTGACAGAGAGACCACGATGGTGGCGGGAACACAAGGGAATCTACGGGGTGTGTAAGACCTCCCGGGGATACCGAATGTTGAGATGCCCCCACAGTGTGGAATTCCCATCAAACTAGCGAGCGACGGCAAAATCGTGCCTGTTACCACTGGCACATTCAGGAAAGGCGGACACGCCAACACAGTAGTCGTCCCAACTGCACTGTAGGTCCCGCATTGGACTCATCAGTCACCTGAGAACTAATTTTTAACGTGGAAGCAAGTCATCCTCGGTTCCGAGGGACTGCCCAAGAAGAAGAAGAAGAAGAAGAAGACTGTGACCTATCATGTGCAGGAATGTAACAATGGAATAATAGACACGGTGGAATTGAAAGTCCATCCTTAACTTTCCCCTCCCTCGGAATAAAACACAGAAGGCCCAGGGAAGTTGCCCCAGACACACCCCGGGGGCTAACAAATGGGCTGGTGGTGATCCCCACTGGAATGGTGCTGTACCGCGACCTGCACCATGAGGTAGGAACGGTAATGTTGAATCTGACCGAGTCGGGGACAAGCCTGAAACAGCACAATTGTGTAGAAAACTGATGTAGGAACTGATCGAGGGATTTGGGGAAAAGACCAGTGAATCGCCGGCGGAACCGGAATTGGAGCCATTACACCACATTGACCCTAGGGATGGTTGTTATGGGTCTGCGGGCACATTTGGGGAAAATGATACTCAGTTCACTGCCCAGGGGAATCATACCAGAAGGCGGCTGAGTCTGGTGAATGACGTTGCAACCATCTTCGACACCGGAACCTCCCTCGCTAATAGCCTGGATTTGGCCAGCCTGGACCAATCTGTAAAGACGGTTAGAAACCGTTTAAGGAAGTTTTTGTATGAAATGAATGATCAGGAACAGGAGGAGGAGCAAATTCTGACCATACACCTGCAGGATGTGGTAAAATATCTAGAATCTCACGCTGAGACGATAAGTCAGGTTTTAAAGGAGGACAGGAATGCCTCGGGTGAGGCTGTGCGGAACGATGTCTGTATAATGTATGGGTCTTCGTTGGTGGAACAAACCCGAGAAAACCTGCAGCGCACTGCTGAGGGGAAACTCCCCTCGTGGGTGACTGATGGAGATGTCCACTGACCAATCCACCATGACCATATGCCGAGTCAGCGGATTGGTACAGGTATACCCGGCGAAACTCGAGTGTGATTGGCAGAGGCAAAGGAACATCACCCTGTTAGGGATGGTATATTATCCCGTTCTGCCTGAAAACGCGGCCCCAAGTCCTCTCTTCCGTGTAGAGAACATAGGGGTGCGTCTGGGAGACCGCCTAGTAGAGGGCAGCACGGTGGCATAGTGGTTAGCACCGTTGCCTCACAGCGCCAGGGACCCGGGTTCGAATCCGGCCTTGGGTGACTGTCTGTGTGGAGTTTGCACATTCTCCCCGTGTTTGCGTGGGTTTCCTCCGGGTGCTCCGGTTTCCTCCCACAGTCCAATGATGTGCGGGTTAGGTTGATTGGCTATGATAAATTGACCCTTAGTGTTAGGGGGATTAAATACGTGGGGTTACGGGGATAGGGTGGGGTATGTGTTGGTGTAGGGGTTACGGGGATAGGGTGGGGTATGTGTTACGGGGATCAGGTGGGATATGTGTTGGTGCAGGCTCGAAGGGCCGAAATGGCCTCTATCTGCACTGTGGGGTTTCTGATTCTGATTCTATGATGAACCCCCCCCCCCCCAATATGTGACCCGGGTGGATGGGAACCATGTGGGTGGCCCCAGATCTTACCGGATGCGCTCAAGCTCGGGATACATTCATCTGCCCCTATGATGTGGTGGAGCGTGTAGCCCCCGCTTGCGGGTTCAGTTGGGATAGGGTGGTGCGGAATTGTACCATGAACGTGACTCCCTGTACAATCTGCACATTGAGGGAAGGGAGAATATTGTGTGACTACTGTGCACCGGGTATACCGGTCCGGTCACGGCCTGACTTGTCCTATTGCGGCGGGAACCTTTTGTTTTACCCCAGTCAGACCTGTGAGACTTGGGGCGCGCGGGTGTTGTTAAGCATGTATAATAATAATTATTCAACTTTATTGTCATTGCACAAGTACATGAACAACGAAATGTGATCTTGCAAGCTCCCATGACTGGGAGAAGCAAAGCCGCTGCGTCGGTGCGCGCCGCCATTCCATTTCCACCATTCCTCCTATCTTCAGCCCAACACCCGGGCCTGCTCACCAGCCGCTCCTCCTTCCGTGACCTATCTCACCAACCGCCCCTCCTCGGGGCTCCTTCCGTGACCGTCTGCATCTGGTCTTCCCTGTCACCCCTCCAGGTACTAACCAGGCCTGGCTCTGCTTAGCTTCTAAACCTTGACCAGTGACCCTGTCCCTAGTCCCAGGAACAGGGAACAATTAAGCCAGTAAATATTACCTAAAAGGATGAGTTAAAAGAGCAACTGCACCAGTGTGTGACTTGGTTCGGCTATGGCATCCCACCGCTGCAAGAAAACTTGGTGGAGTTAATGAGGCGGGTCAATCAGTCCCAGAAGCATTATTATACCTTGGCCCAAGAAAAGCACGAGCGACGAAAGGAAATATCCAGGGTTGGGGATGATTCGTCCTGGTGCAATATCAGTAGGATTATCGAGGTTCGCCCATGGATAAGGTTTATCTCCCATGTCTTGGTCATTGTTCAGCTGGTGATTGTGTTATACTTACTGACATGAATCAGTCATTCATGAAAGACTGACTCATGAAATAATACTGAGCGGCCTACGGGTGGCGCTGTCCAGGGAGAGTATAAATACTTGGGCACGGGCCCAGCTTGCGCAGGACATTCTTAACAGGAACTAGTGAAGGACACAACTAGACCTCCATGTTGTAAAACAGTTGATTAAAGCTTTGTTTAACGCTTAGACCGAGTGCCTAGTAGTTTTCTTACGTCACTTACTGATAACTTGCCACATCAACAGGCAACGTAAACAGGGAAAGTTGGTCAAGCTGTTACAGAAGACATGGAAAGAAGAGGACGATGATGACGAGGTGTAAGGGCCTGTGACCCAACATTCGGGTACACAGCCACCCGAGGGTGAACTTTGTAAGAATACATCATCGCTGTAAAGTAACTTGACTAAACTCAGAGTTGGCCAAATTTAATGGACCGGCATACCTTGAGAGACTGGGGGCCGTGTTACTGGGCAAATTCTGTAAAAAAAAAAGCACAGATAAGGAAGTAGGGCCTTGAGAGTTCTGTAAAACAAACCTTCGAGCCATTGTTAGCAGGAACTTCTTCAGACAATGGCGTAACCGGCCTTGAGGCCCACTGACTAACAGATAAGGAGAGGAGAAAGAAAAACAACCACTGGCCATTGTTAACGTGGTCTGGGACACGTACGCATTGGGCGGTCTGCTAAGTTTTGGGGTCTAAAAAGTGTAGTCGAAAGGCACTAGGGGCTGCAGCAGTGAGTCAGGCGGCTTGATCGGTCGCACGGAGAAGAGAGGGCCGCCCAACTGATCACTCGCTGGTGTTAGTACGTAGGTATGCTTGTACTTCCTTGTAACTGCTGTAGATTTTAAGTAAAGAATAGTTACCCTGAAATTTTTGTCTCGAGTTGTCTCTTCCAATATGGGTCCGAACTGTTAGACTGGAGTAAAAGTAACACGACCTACACCTTGAGAGAGAGGACTGAAAAACACCAGTCAGTGTACAGATATCTCCCTGAGGGAGAGGGACTGAGAGACACCAGTCAGTGTACAGATATCTCCCTGAGGGAGAGGGACTGAGAGTCACCAGTCAGTGTACAGATATCTCCCTGAGGGAGAGGGACTGAGAGTCACCAGTCAGTGTACAGATATCTCCCTGAGGGAGAGGGACTGAGAGACACCAGTCAGTGTACAGATATCTCCCTGAGGGAGAGGGGACTGAGAGACACCAGTCAGTGTACAGATATCTCCCTGAGGGAGAGGGACTGAGAGTCACCAGTCAGTGTACAGATATCTCCCTGAGAGAGAGAGGACTGAGAGACACCAGTCAGTGTACAGATATCTCCCTGAGGGAGAGGGGACTGAGAGACACCAGTCAGTGTACAGATATCTCCCTGAGGGAGAGGGACTGAGAGGCACCAGTCAGTGTACAGATATCTCCCTGAGGGAGAGGGACTGAGAGTCACCAGTCAGTGTACAGATATCTCCCTGAGGGAGAGGGGACTGAGAGACACCAGTCAGTGTACAGAAGACCCTGGGCTGCCATGGAGGGCTGTACCTCCCAGTGTGCAGCGCGGTCAGGAAAGGCCTATGACCCTGGGACAGTCCGTGCTGCACCCTGGGATACCTGTCGGTGCATGCGCTCTTCACTAATGCTTTTATCGTCAGTAATGTACCGCCGTACATTCGTGTTTTTGTTGACGAAGATTGATCAGTTTGTGCAGCGGGAACTGGAAGTCGCTTCTTTATTCCATTGAGCAGTTTTATTTAAATGAGCGCCGCGCACAGCCTCTTCCGTCACACAAAACGTACACAGCCGGCCAGGCTCAACTTCCGGTGTCACCCGGAATCCCGTTCTCCCGCACCGGAAGTATGCAACATGGGAAGTGGGTCCGTCCGGGTCAGAGGGTGCTGAGTTACCATAGCAACAGAGAGAGAGAGAAAGAGAAAAAGAGAGACCGAGAGGGAAGGAAAGCGAAAAAGATTTACATTTCTATAGCGCCTTTCATGAACACCGGACGTCCCAAAGCACTTTACAGACAATGAAGTACTTTTTGAAGTGTAGTCACTGTTGTAATGTAACGGCAGCCAATTTACGCACAGCAAGCTCCCACAAACTGCAATGTGATAATGACCAGATCATCTGTTTTTGTTCTGTTGATTGAGGGATAAATATTGGCCCCAGGACACCGGGGAGAACTCCCCTGCTCTTCTTCAAAGTAGTAGCTCTGGGATCTTTTACGTCCTCCTGAGAGAGCAGACGGGGCCTCGGTTTAACATCTCATCTGAAAGACGGCACCTCCGACATTATTCCCTCAGTACTGCCCCTCTGACAGTGCAGTGCTCCCTCAGTACTGCCCCTCCGACAGTGCAGTGCTCCCTCAGTACTGCCCCTCCGACAGTGCAGTGCTCCCTCAGTACTGCCCCTCCGACAGCGTGGCGCTCCCTCAGTACTGTCCCTCCGACAGTGCGGCACTCCCTCAGTACTGCCCCTCCGACAGTGCAGCGCTCCCTCAGTACTGCCCCTCCGACAGTGCGGCGCTCCCTCAGTACTGCCCCTCCGACAGTGCGGCGCTCCCTCAGTACTGCCCCTCCGACAGTGCGGCGCTCCCTCAGTACTGCCCCTCCGACAGTGCGGCGCTCCCTCAGTACTGCCCCTCCGACAGTGCGGCGCTCCCTCAGTACTGCCCCTCCGACAGTGTGGCGCTCCCCCAGTACTGCCCCTCCGACAGTGCGGCACTCCCCCAGTACTGCCCCTCCGACAGTGCGGCGCTCCCCCAGTACTGCCCCTCCGACAGTGCGGCGCTCCCCCAGTACTGCCCCTCCGACAGTGCGGCGCTCCCTCAGTACTGCCCCTCCGACAGTGCGGCACTCCCCCAGTACTGCCCCTCCGACAGTGCGGCGCTCCCCCAGTACTGCCCCTCTGACAGTGCGGCGCTCCCCCAGTACTGCCCCTCTGACAGTGCGGCGCTCCCTCAGTACTGCCCCTCCGACAGTGCGGCACTCCCTCAGTACTGCCTCTCTGACAGTGCGGCGCTCCCTCAGTACTGCCCCTCCGACAGTGCGGCGCTCCCTCAGTACTGCCCCTCCGACAGTGCGGCACTCCCTCAGTACTGCGACTCCGACAGTGCGGCGCTCCCTCAGTACTGCCCCTCCGACAGTGCGGCGCTCCCTCAGTACTGCCTCTCCGACAGTGCGGCGCTCCCTCAGTACTGCTCCTCCGACAGTGCGGCGCTCCCTCAGCACTGCCCCTCCGACAGTGCGGCACTCCCTCAGTACTGCACTGGGAGTGTCTGGCTAGATTTTTGTGCTCAAGTCTCTGGAGTGGGACCTGAACCCACAACCTTCTGACTCCGAGGCGAGAGAGCTGCCCACTGAGCCACGGCTGACTCTTTAGAGCTGAAAGAGAGAAAGAAAGAGAGAGTGAAAGAGAAAAAGAGAGAGGGAAAGAGAAAAAGAGACGGAGTGAGAGAGGATGACCCTAAAGTTCCCTGTAAGTGTTTGTTAAGGATGATGGTTGGGCTAATGGCTCTTGGGTGTAGGCAGTGTCCGATGTAACACTCCAGAGAATCCCAGATTCAATCCCTATCCTGCTGATGGTTACTTGGCTGCCACCAGGGCAGTATTTGGAACACAGTAACTCCCCTCTGCCCCTTGAGGACCGGGGCCATCAGCCTGGCTCCTGATCACAGGATTCTGTTACACTCATTACTAACCCGTTGATGATTATTCCCGGGTAATGAGGTGAATCCTCCTGGGAGGTTCCTCGACATCTACTAACACTTGCTTTTGGTTGGTGATTAAGTGGGGATCGGTTACTTGGAAATTCCCTGAACACAGGATAGATTGCCGCTGTGTAACTGTTGGTTTCCTGGCCACCTGTTAGCAAACCGCAGGAATTAAATTCTGGGCCGCACTAAATCAGCAGTATTTTGAAGTTGTCACCTTTGTCGTTTAGTGTGTTTATATCTAATGTGTTGCCTGAAATAATAACTTTAAATTAAGTAAAGAATAAATAACTTTTATTTTATAACAACTTTCATATCCTCAGGATCTCTGTCTCTCTCCCTGTCCCTCTCTCTGTCTCTTTCAACCTGTCTCTCTCCCTGTCCCTCTCTCTCTCCGTCTCACTCTCTCCCTCTGTCTCTCTCTCTCCCTCTGTCTCTCTCTCTGTTTCTCTCCCTGTCTCTCTCCGTCTCTCTCTCGCCCTGTCTCTCTCTCTCTCCCTGTCTCTCTCCCTGTCTCTCTCCCTGTCCCTCCCTCTCTCCCTGTCTCTCTCCCTGTCTCTCTCTCCCTGTCCCTCCCTCTCTCCCTGTCTCTCTCTCTCTCCCTGTCTCTCTCCCTGTCCCTCCCTCTCTCCGTCTCACTCTCTCCCTGTCTCCCTCTCCGTCTCTCTCTCTCTCCCTCTCCATCTCTCTCTCTCTCCCTGTCTCTCTCCCTGTCCCTCCCTCTCTCTCCGTCTCACTCTCTCCCTGTCTCCCTCTCCATCTCTCTCTCTCCCTCTCCATCTCTCTCTCTCTCCCTGTCTCTCTCCCTGTCCCTCCCTCTCTCTCCGTCTCACTCTCTCCCTGTCTCCCTCTCTGTCTCTCTCTCTCTCCCTCTCCCTGCTTCTCTCCCTGTCCCCCTCTGCCACTTTTGCCCTGTCTCTCTCTCTTTGCCTCTCTCCCTCTCCCTGTCTCTCTCTCTCCCTGTCCCTCTCTGCCACTTTCGCTCCGTCTCTCTCTTTGCCTCTCTCCATCTCTCTCTCCCTGTCTAACCAAAGTTCGATACAAGTTTAGTATAACATCTCTACTTTTCAGTTCTATCCCTGTAGAAAATAAACCCTAGTGCTTGGTTTGCTTTTTTTATGGCCTTGTTAACCCGCGTCACTACTTTCAGTGATTTGTGTATTTGTGCTCCCAGAGCCCTTTGCTCCTCTACCCCATTTAGATTCTTTTCCAAGTAATATGTGACCTCATTATTTTTCTATCCAAAACGTAATACCTCGCACTTACCTCTGTTGAAATTCGTTTGCCAATATCGCCCTGAGGGAGAGGGACTGCGAGACACCGTTCCTCTCACCGAATGTCCCCACCCCCCGTCCCGCTGTGTCTCAACGGCCAGAAGTGGGGACATCGCTTGACGCACCCGATCCGGCCAAGGGAGAGAAGTGGAGCGCAGCACGCACCGAATGAAGAGTGTCTCCAAAGATAAACTATAATCATTTATTTATACTTCAAAGAGGTTTCGTACATCACAGTTCATTTAAAACCACGGAGGAAACAGAGGGACGGCATTGGGATAGCGCCCAACCCGCCCAGCGTACAGAAACAACAGCACGCCCAAAATACAACTGTCCCATTGGCATCTAGAGTCCGACATTGGGAATGCATCAGTACTAATACAGATCGTCTTATCAAACAGGAATCACATAAAGTCTATCTGCATAATAAATTAAAAAAACAAGGCGCTTATTTATTCCATTGATAAAAATGAAGGTGACGTTATTCATAGTAACAACACTGCGAAAGGAGCCTCAATCGGGTGTGACTGGCGAAGGATTATCGTCACTAAGAGTACAATCAATGTCCTTTGAGTTTGAGTCAATCAGTTGGTCCCTGTTGCAGCGACACAGCCACGCACTGTACGGACGGTCGGTCACCCCGGGCGCCGAGTTACGCGGGACGCTCGGTCAGAAAGTCGCTCTGGCACCGGGGCGTTGGACACACACACACACCGGGGGCTCGCGTTTTTTCCCCTTTCTGGCCGCAATCGGGGAAATGGGGCTTCCAGTTTGTGGGCGGGACCGGCGTCCCAACGCGGTTTTTTCTTCTTCGAAGCAGCGTTAAAGATGGCGGAATCTCGAGTGACGCCGGACGTAACTGTCGCTCGAGTTTCCGCCATCTTCTGGACTGGGATTTTGGCCGATTACGCCTGGACGGCGCTGATATAACTCGCGGGAACTCGAGTGTGTGTGTTCACTGAGTTGGACAGGGCGCTGGGTCAGAAACACGCTCTGGCGGGGAGTTAGACACAACGGGGTGGAACTTCCGCCAGAGTTTCTCCAGGGTTTTATTTTTTTACCCGGATGGAGTTGAGATACAAATCAGCCACAAGCTCATTGAATGGCAGAAGAGACTGGAGGGGCTGAATGGCCGCCTCCTGTTCCTATGTCCCTAAAACAGGCAATGGCAGATCACCCAATTTTTCCCCCCCCCCCCCCCCATTGATTGGCTGTCTTGTCATTTCACGTTACTGGGCAAAACCGATTCCGCCTGCCCGCTGATCCCAGACTCCCAGCGGAGGCGCCTTGCTTCATGGGAGCGTCAGGGTGGGAGAACCGAGCCTACAGTGGTGTAGCACTATCGCCCCACTGAGCGAATTTACCCTAACGGTCCTTGGTAATCTGGAAGAGAAAGTCAAAGCATGACACAGGTCCAGTACGATAGCAGTGCAGGCAAGGTGCTAACTGCTAGGCACCGCCCTGTAGCAACAACCCCACTTACTATAAATGACCAACATGCGTCCCAGGTGACCCGTGGACTTACTGGAATGTAGAGCCGCCAGCGATCTGTCTTCTCGTGTCCTTAGGCACAAACTATAGCAACTTATAATCATTATTAATCTTAAATAGGATATAGAAAAGCCAACATATTACAACATGCTCAAGGCTTATAGTCAACGGTAAGCTTGTCACTAAATGACAAAGATGGCACTATTTTAAGGTTGATAATAGACTGGTACAGTGTGATCTCATGTTGCTTAACTTCAAGCCCAGTACCTTATTTCTAAAGCGAGGTTTTGATTTACTTTTTTGTGCACATCAATGTTAGGGATCTTGGGGAATGACAAGTTTTACACCTCAATTTTGGCATCCAGTATTGCCGAATTTGGCAAATTAAAATCTCCCTCTACACTGTCTCATCAAACACTCGCAGGACAGGTACAGCACGGGTTAGATACAGAGTAACGCTCCCTCTACACTGTCCCATCAAACACTCCCAGGGCAGGTACAGCACGGGTTAGATACAGAGTAAAGCTCCCTCTACACTGTCCCATCAAACACTCCCAGGGCAGGTACAGCACGGGATAGATACAGAGTAAAGCTCCCTCTACACTGTCCCATCAAACACTCCCAGGGCAGGTACAGCACGGGTTAGATACAGAGGAAAGCTCCCTCTACACTGTCCCATCAAACACTCCCAGGGCAGGTACAGCACGGGTTAGATACAGAGTAACGCTCCCTCTACACTGTCTCATCAAACACTCCCAGGGCAGGTACAGCACGGGTTAGATACAGAGTAAAGCTCCCTCTACACTGTCTCATCAAACACTCCCAGGGCAGGTACAGCACGGGTTAGATACAGAGTAACGCTCCCTCTACACTGTCCCATCAAACACTCCCAGGGCAGGTACAGCACAGGTTAGATACAGAGTAAAGCTCCCTCTACACTGTCCCATCAAACACTCCCAGGGCAGGTACAGCACGGGTTAGATACAGAGTAAAGCTCCCTCTACACTGTCCCATCAAACACTCCCAGGGCAGGTACAGCACGGGTTAGATACAGAGTAAAGCTCCCTCTGCACTGTCCCATCAAACACTCCCAGGGCAGGTACAGCACGGGTTAGATACAGAGTAAAGCTCCCTCGACACAGTCCCATAAAACACTCCCAGGGCAGGTACAGCACGGGTTAGATACAGAGTAAAGCTCCCTCTACACTGTCCCATCAAACACTCCCAGGGCAGGTACAGCACGGGTTAGATACAGAGTAAAGCTCCCTCTGCACTGTCCCATCAAACACTCCCAGGGCAGGTACAGCACGGGTTAGATACAGAGTAAAGCTCCCTCTACACAGTCCTATAAAACACTCCCAGGGCAGGTACAGCACGGGTTAGATACAGAGTAAAGCTCCGACTACACTGCCTCATCAAACACTCCCAGGGCAGGTACAGCATGGGTTAGATACAGAGTAAAGCTCCCTCTACACTGTCCCATCAAACACTCCCAGGGCAGGTACAGCACGGGTTAGATACAGAGTAAAGCTCCCTCTACACTGTCCCATCAAACACTCCCAGGGCAGGTACAGCACGGGTTAGATACAGAGTAAAGCTCCCTCTACACTGTCCCCATCAAACACTCCCGGGGCAGGTACAGCACGGGTTAGATACAGAGTGAAGCTCCCTCTACACTGTCCCATCAAACACTCCCAGGGCAGGTACAGCACGGGTTAGATACAGAGTGAAGCTCCCTCTACACTGTCCCATCAAACACTCCCAGGGCAGGTACAGCACGGGTTAGATACAGAGTAAAGCTCCCTCTACACTGTCCCATCAAACACTCCCAGGGCAGGTACAGCACGGGTTAGATACAGAGTAAAGCTCCCTCTACACTGTCCCATCAAACACTCCCAGGGCAGGTACAGCACGGGTTAGATACAGAGTAAAGCTCCCTCTACACTGTCCCATGAAACACTCCCAGGGCAGGTACAGCGCGGGTTAGATACAGAGTAAAGCTCCCTCTACACTGTCCCATGAAACACTCCCAGGGCAGGTACAGCACAGGTTAGGTACAGAGTAAAGCTCCCTCTACACTGTCCCATCAAACACTCCCAGGGCAGGTACAGCACGGGTTAGATACAGAGTAAAGCTCCCTCTACACTGTCCCATCAAACACTCCCAGGGCAGGTACAGCACAGGTGAGGTACAGAGTAAAGCTCCCTCTAAACTGTCCCATCAAACACTCCCAGGGCAGGTACAGTCCAAGTTAGATACAGAGTAAAGCTCCCTCTACACTGTCCCATCAAACACTCCAAGGGCAGGTACAGCACGGGTTAGATACAGAGTAAAGCTCCCTCAACACTGCCCCATCAAACACTCCCAGGGCAGGTACAGCACGGGTTAGATACAGAGTAAAGCTCCCTCTACAGTGTCCCATCAAACACTCCCAGGGCAAGTACAGCACAGGTTAGGTACAGAGTAAAGCTCCCTCTACACTGTCCCATCAAACACTCCCAGGGCAGGTACAGCACGGGTTAGATACAGAGTAAAGCTCCCTCTACACTGTCCCATCAAACACTCCCAGGGCAGGTACAGCACAGGTGAGGTACAGAGTAAAGCTCCCTCTAAACTGTCCCATCAAACACTCCCAGGGCAGGTACAGTCCAAGTTAGATACAGAGTAAAGCTCCCTCTACACTGTCCCATCAAACACTCCAAGGGCAGGTACAGCACGGGTTAGATACAGAGTAAAGCTCCCTCAACACTGCCCCATCAAACACTCCCAGGGCAGGTACAGCACGGGTTAGATACAGAGTAAAGCTCCCTCTACAGTGTCCCATCAAACACTCCCAGGGCAAGTACAGCACAGGTTAGGTACAGAGTAAAGCTCCCTCTACACTGTCGCATCAAACACTCCCAGGGCAGGTACAGCACGGGTTAGGTACAGAGTAAAGCTCCCTCTACACTGTCCCATCAAACATTCCCAGGGCAGGTACAGCACGGGTTAGATACAGAGTAAAGCTCCCTCTACACTGTCCCATCAAACACACCCAGGGCAGGTACAGCACGGGTTAGATACAGAGTAAAGCTCCCTCTACACTGTCCCATCAAACACTCCCAGGGCAGGTACAGCACGGGTTAGATACAGAGTAAAGCTCCCTCTACACTGTCCCATGAAACACTCCCAGGGCAGGTACAGCGCGGGTTAGATACAGAGTAAAGCTCCCTCGACACTGTCCCATTAAACACTCCCAGGGCAGGTACAGCACAGGTTAGGTACAGAGTAAAGCTCCCTCTACACTGTCCCATCAAACACTCCCAGGGCAGGTACAGCACGGGGTTAGATACAGAGTAAAGCTCCCTCTACACTGTCCCATCAAACACTCCCAGGGCATGTACAGCACAGGTTAGATACAGAGTAAAGCTCCCTCTACCCTGTCCCATCAAACACACCCAGGGCAGGTACAGCACGGGTTAGATACAGAGTAAAGATCCCTCTACACTGTCCCATCAAACACTCCCAGGGCAGGTACAGCACGGGGTAGATACAGAGTAAAGCTCCCTCTACACTGTCCCATCAAACACTCCCAGGGCAGGAACAGCACGGGTTAGATACAGAGTAAAGCTCCCTCTACCCTGTCCCATCAAACACACCCAGGGCAGGTACAGCACGGGTTAGATACAGAGTAAAGCTCCCTCTACACTGTCCCATGAAACACTCCCAGGGCAGGTACAGCACGGGTTAGATACAGAGTAAAGCTCCCTCTACACTGTCCCATCAAACGCTCCCAGGGCAGGTACAGCACGGGTTAGATACAGAGTAAAGCTCCCTCTACACTGTCCCATCAAACGCTCCCAGGGCAGGTACAGCACGGGTTAGATACAGAGTAAAGCTCCCTCTACACTGTCCCATCAAACACTCCCAGGGCAGGTACAGCACGGGTTAGATACAGAGTAAAGCTCCCTCTACACTGTCCCCATCAAACACTCCCGGGGCAGGTACAGCACGGGTTAGATACAGAGTGAAGCTCCCTCTACACTGTCCCATCAAACACTCCCAGGGCAGGTACAGCACGGGTTAGATACAGAGTGAAGCTCCCTCTACACTGTCCCATCAAACACTCCCAGGGCAGGTACAGCACGGGTTAGATACAGAGTAAAGCTCCCTCTACACTGTCCCATCAAACACTCCCAGGGCAGGTACAGCACGGGTTAGATACAGAGTAAAGCTCCCTCTACACTGTCCCATCAAACACTCCCAGGGCAGGTACAGCACGGGTTAGATACAGAGTAAAGCTCCCTCTACACTGTCCCATGAAACACTCCCAGGGCAGGTACAGCGCGGGTTAGATACAGAGTAAAGCTCCCTCTACACTGTCCCATGAAACACTCCCAGGGCAGGTACAGCACAGGTTAGGTACAGAGTAAAGCTCCCTCTACACTGTCCCATCAAACACTCCCAGGGCAGGTACAGCACGGGTTAGATACAGAGTAAAGCTCCCTCTACACTGTCCCATCAAACACTCCCAGGGCAGGTACAGCACAGGTGAGGTACAGAGTAAAGCTCCCTCTAAACTGTCCCATCAAACACTCCCAGGGCAGGTACAGTCCAAGTTAGATACAGAGTAAAGCTCCCTCTACACTGTCCCATCAAACACTCCAAGGGCAGGTACAGCACGGGTTAGATACAGAGTAAAGCTCCCTCAACACTGCCCCATCAAACACTCCCAGGGCAGGTACAGCACGGGTTAGATACAGAGTAAAGCTCCCTCTACAGTGTCCCATCAAACACTCCCAGGGCAAGTACAGCACAGGTTAGGTACAGAGTAAAGCTCCCTCTACACTGTCCCATCAAACACTCCCAGGGCAGGTACAGCACGGGTTAGATACAGAGTAAAGCTCCCTCTACACTGTCCCATCAAACACTCCCAGGGCAGGTACAGCACAGGTGAGGTACAGAGTAAAGCTCCCTCTAAACTGTCCCATCAAACACTCCCAGGGCAGGTACAGTCCAAGTTAGATACAGAGTAAAGCTCCCTCTACACTGTCCCATCAAACACTCCAAGGGCAGGTACAGCACGGGTTAGATACAGAGTAAAGCTCCCTCAACACTGCCCCATCAAACACTCCCAGGGCAGGTACAGCACGGGTTAGATACAGAGTAAAGCTCCCTCTACAGTGTCCCATCAAACACTCCCAGGGCAAGTACAGCACAGGTTAGGTACAGAGTAAAGCTCCCTCTACACTGTCGCATCAAACACTCCCAGGGCAGGTACAGCACGGGTTAGGTACAGAGTAAAGCTCCCTCTACACTGTCCCATCAAACATTCCCAGGGCAGGTACAGCACGGGTTAGATACAGAGTAAAGCTCCCTCTACACTGTCCCATCAAACACACCCAGGGCAGGTACAGCACGGGTTAGATACAGAGTAAAGCTCCCTCTACACTGTCCCATCAAACACTCCCAGGGCAGGTACAGCACGGGGTTAGATACAGAGTAAAGCTCCCTCTACACTGTCCCATGAAACACTCCCAGGGCAGGTACAGCGCGGGTTAGATACAGAGTAAAGCTCCCTCGACACTGTCCCATTAAACACTCCCAGGGCAGGTACAGCACAGGTTAGGTACAGAGTAAAGCTCCCT
Source organism: Somniosus microcephalus (assembly GCF_052327205.1). Lineage (NCBI taxonomy): Eukaryota > Metazoa > Chordata > Chondrichthyes > Squaliformes > Somniosidae > Somniosus > Somniosus microcephalus. The sequence goes on from NC_140996.1 coordinate 231,072,282, forward strand.
CTACACTGTCCCATCAAACACTCCCAGGGCAGGTACAGCACGGGGTTAGATACAGAGTAAAGCTCCCTCTACACTGTCCCATCAAACACTCCCAGGGCATGTACAGCACAGGTTAGATACAGAGTAAAGCTCCCTCTACCCTGTCCCATCAAACACACCCAGGGCAGGTACAGCACGGGTTAGATACAGAGTAAAGATCCCTCTACACTGTCCCATCAAACACTCCCAGGGCAGGTACAGCACGGGGTAGATACAGAGTAAAGCTCCCTCTACACTGTCCCATCAAACACTCCCAGGGCAGGAACAGCACGGGGTTAGATACAGAGTAAAGCTCCCTCTACCCTGTCCCATCAAACACACCCAGGGCAGGTACAGCACGGGTTAGATACAGAGTAAAGCTCCCTCTACACTGTCCCATGAAACACTCCCAGGGCAGGTACAGCACGGGTTAGATACAGAGTAAAGCTCCCTCTACACTGTCCCATCAAACGCTCCCAGGGCAGGTACAGCACGGGTTAGATACAGAGTAAAGCTCCCTCTACACTGTCCCATCAAACGCTCCCAGGGCAGGTACAGCACGGGTTAGATACAGAGTAAAGCTCCCTCTACACTGTCCCATCAAACGCTCCCAGGGCAGGTACAGCACGGGTTAGATACAGAGTAAAGCTCCCTCTACACTGTCCCATCAAACGCTCCCAGGGCAGGTACAGCACGGGTTAGATACAGAGTAAAGCTCCCTCTACCCTGTCCCATCAAACACTCCCAGGGCAGGTACAGCACGGGTTAGATACAGAGTAAAGCTCCCTCTACACTGTCCCATCAATCACTCCCAGGGCAGGTACAGCACAGGTTAGATACAGAGTAAAGCTCCCTCTACACTGTCCCATCAATCACTCCCAGGGCTGGTACATCACGAGTTACGTGTTGAACCTCTTGGAATAGTCTAACCGGAGTTGGAAACCCAACACAAAATGCGGTGCGCCTAAAGATTCGACTTCTAAAACAAGCATGGGCTGGCGTGGCCGGATGGCAGGGAGCGAAATAGAGCCTAGTGTCAGGCACAATTGACTGAACGCCAGGTTCCTCACCCGGTGCTGCGGTTTGCCTTGGTCTTGGCATCATTCTGACACAGTCCTTGACAAAGAACAGAACGAGAAAAGGTTTTGGTAGAGATGGCAGTACTTTATAATAAAGATATCGCCTGCCGAGCAGTGTTGCTTCTTGTGTGCTTTATTTAGTTTTTTTGCATTTGGTTGAAAATATTCAAGTGAACCTCGGAATTATTGGCCTCGATGATGAGGGTTGGATTGGGTTGCCAACTCTAGGTGAACCTAATCCTGCAGGTTTCATCACGTGACCTCCCAGCGGCCCTGTAAAAATCATTACTTTCCCTCCACATTTCCAATACTTCCCTCCCTAAATAAACAAAACTGGCGAAAGGAAATGTTTAAAAATCCCTACGATTTTTACACCCGTGGGTGTTTTTGCTCCCAGCAGTGAATCTTCGATTCCTGGAGACTCCAGGCCAATCCTGGAGGGGTTGGCCACCCTGGATGGGGGGGGGGGGCCTGGAGTCTGAGGCCTACCTGAGGCTTCGACTCCTGAAGAGGCTGCGAAGGAACGGGCATCATTACTGTACCAGTCTACCGTGTTTTGAGCCGGTGAGTTTTAGGCCCGTGATTATCCGGAGGCCTCAGTTTTTGTTTTTTGATTTTCTAACAAAAACGAGGAGGAAAATAAAACGAACAACAGCAGCTTTTCATGAACCAAGAGTCACCCCCGTTTCGAAGCGGTTCGAGGGTCGGTGGGGGGTGGGTGGGGGAGGCGGGGGTTTATCGGTCATTGAGCTGTGGGGAAATCGCTCCATCTTCATCTTCATCGTTGTCATCTTTCAATCCCTTCAGCCTCTGGCGCGCGAAATCCTCAAAGACAATATCATCGTCGCTGGAAATGGAAGAGGACGTGAGGTGAATAAGCCGCCTTTAAACAACAACCAATACTGCACTCAGTGGAGCGAGTGTCACTTTGCATTCTTTCTACTGGCTGAATATTTATGGCCCAGAACCCCCCTGTTCTTCTTTGAAACATTGCCGTGGGATCTTTGACGTCCACCTGAGGGAGCAGACGGGGCCTCGGTTTAACGTCTCATCCGAAAGATGGCCCCTCCGACAGTGCAGCACTCCCTCAGTACTGCCCCTCCGAAAGTGCGGCGCTCCCTCAGTACTGCCCCTCTGAGAGTGCGGCACTCCCTCAGTACTGCCCCTCCGACAGTGCGGCGCTCCCTCAGTACTGCCCCTCCGACAGTGCGGCGCTCCCTCAGTACTGCCCCTCCGACAGTGCGGTACTCCCTCAGTACTGCCCCTCTGACAGTGCGGCACTCCCTCAGTACTGCCCCTCCGACAGTGCGGCGCTCCCTCAGTACTGCCCCTCCGACAGTGCGGCGCCCCCTCAGTACTGCCCCTCCGACAGTGCAGTGCTCCCTCAGTACTGCCCCTCCGACAGTGCAGTGCTCCCTCAGCACTGCCCCTCCGACAGTGCGGCGCTCCCTCAGTACTGCCCCTCCGACAGTGCGGCGCTCCCTCAGTACTGCCCCTCTGAAAGTGCGGCGCTCCCTCAGTACTGCCCCTCCGAAAAGTGCAGCAATCCCTCAGTACTGCCCCTCCCACAGTGTGGTGCTCCCTCAGTACTGCCCCTCCAACAGTGCGGCGCTCCCTCAGTACTGCCCCTCCGACAGTGCAGTGCTCCCTCAGCACTGCCCCTCCGACAGTGCGGCGCTCCCTCAGTACTGCCCCTCCGACAGTGCGGCGCTCCCTCAGTACTGCCCCTCTGAAAGTGCGGCGCTCCCTCAGTACTGCCCCTCCGAAAAGTGCGGCGCTCACTCAGTACTGCCCCTCCGACAGTGCGGTGCTCCCTCAGTACTGACCCTCCGACAGTGCAGCGCTCCCTCAGTACTGCCCCTCCGACAGTGCGGTGCCCCCTTAGTACTGCCCCTCCGACAGTGCGGCGCTCCCTCAGTACTGCCCCTCCGACAGTGCAGCACCCCCTCAGTACTGCCCCTCCAACAGTGCAGTACTCCCTCAGTACTGCCCCTCCGACAGTGTGGCACTCCCTCAGTACTGCCCCTCCAACAGTGCACCGCTCCCTCAGTACTGCACCACTGACAGTGCAGCGCTCCTTCAGTACTGCCCTTCCGACAGTGCAGAGCTCCCTCAGTACTGCCCCTCAAACAGTGCTGCTCTCCCTCAGTACTGCCCCTCCGACAGTGCGGCGCTCCCGCAGTACTGCCCCTCTGACAATGCGACGCTCCCTCAGTACTGCCCCTCCGACACTGCGGCTCTCCCTCAGTACCGCCCCTCCGACAGTGTGGCGCTCCCTCAGTACTGCTCCTCCAACAGTGCGGCGCTCCCTCAGTACTGCCCCCCCGACAGTGCGGCTCCCCCTCAGTACTGTCCCTCCGACAGTGCGGCGCTCCCTCAGTACTGCCCCTCCGACAGTGCGGCGCTCCCTCAGTACTGCCCCCCCGACAGTGCGGCTCTCCCTCAGTACTGCCCCTCCGACAGTGCGGCTCTCCCTCAGTACTGCCACTCCGACAGTGCAGCGCTCCCTCAGTACTGCCCCTCCGACAGTGCTGCGCTCCCTCAGTACTGCCCCTCCGACAGTGCGGCGCTCCCACAGTACTGATCCTCCGACAGTGCAGCGCTCCCTGAGTACCACCCCTCGGACAGTGTAGCTCTCCCTCAGTACTGCCCCTCCGACAGTGCGGCGCTCCCACAGTACTGCCCCTCCGACAGTGCAGCGCTCCCTCAGTACTGCCCCTCCGACAGTGCAGCGCTCCCTCAGTACTGCCCCTCCGACAGTGCGGCTCTCCCTCAGTACCGCCCCTCCGACAGTGCGGCGCTCCCTCAGTACTGCCCCTCTGACAGTGCGGCGCTCCCTCAGTACTGCCGCCCCGACAGTGCGGCTCTCTCTCAGTACTGTCCCTCCGAAAGTGCAGCGCTCCCTCAGTACTGCCCCTCCTACAGTGCGGCTCCCCCTCAGTACTGCACCTCCGACAGTGCAGCGCTCCCTCAGTACTGCCCCTCCGACAGTGCGGTGCTCCCTCAGTACTGCCCCTCCGACAGTGCGGCTCTCCCTCAGTACCGCCCCTCCGACAGTGCGGTGCTCCCTCAGTACTGCCCCTCCGACAGTGCGGCGCTCCCACAGTACTGCCCCTCCGACAGTGCAGCGCTCCCTCAGTACTGTCCCTCCGACAGTGCAGCGCTCCCTCAGTACTGCCCCTCCGACAGTGCAGCGCTCCCTCAGTACTGCCCCTCCGACAGTGCGGCTCTCCCTCAGTACCGCCCCTCCGACAGTGCGGCGCTCCCTCAGTACTGCCCCTCTGACAGTGCGGCGCTCCCTCAGTACTGTCCCTCCAAAAGTGTGGCGCTCCCTCAGTACTGCCCCTCCGACAGTGCGGCGCTCCCACAGTACTGCACCTCCGACAGTGCGGCTCTCCCTCAGTACTGCCCCTCCGACAGTGCAGCGCTCCCTCAGTACTGTCCCTCCGACAGTGCGGCGCTCCCTCAGTACTGCCCCCCGACAGTGCGGCGCTCCCTCAGTACTGCCCCTCCGACAGTGCGGCGCTCCCTCAGTACTGCCCCACCGACAGTGCAGCGCTCCCTCAGTACTGCCCCTCCGACAGTGCGGCTCTCCCTCAGTACTGTCCCTCCGAAAGTGCAGCGCTCCCTCAGTACTGCCCCTCCGACAGTGCGGCACTCCCTCAGTACTGCCCCTCCGACAGTGCGGCACTCCCTCAGTACTGCCCCTCCGACAGTGCAGTGCTCCCTCAGTACTGTCCCTCCTACAGTGCGTCTCTCCCTCAGTACTGCACCTCCGACAGTGCGGCGCTCCCTCAGTACTGCCCCTCCGACAGTGCGGCGCTCCCTCAGTACTGCCCCTCCGACAGTGCAGCGCTCCCTCAGTACTGCCCCTCCGACAGTGCGGCGCTCCCTCAGTGCTGCCCCTCCGACAGTGCAGCGCTCCCTCAGTACTGCCCCTCTGACAGTGCGGCGCTCCCTCAGTACTGTCCCTCCGACAGTGCAGCGCTCCCTCATTGCTGCCCCTCCGACAGTGCGGCGCTCCCTCAGTACTGCCCCTCCGACAGTGCAGCGGCTCCCTCAGTACTGCCCCTCCAACAGTGCAGCGCTCCCTCAGTACTGCCCCTCTGACAGTGCGGCGCTCCCTCAGTACTGTCCCTCCGACAGTGCAGCGCTCCCTCAGTACTGCCCCTCCGACAGTGCGGCGCTCCCTCAGTACTGCCCCTCCGACAGTGTGGCGCTCCCTCAGTACTGCCCCACCGACAGTGCAGCGCTCCCTCAGTACTGTCCCTCTGACAGTGCGGTGCTCCCTCAGTACTGCCCCTCCGACAGTGCGGCGCTCCCACAGTACTGCCCCTCCGACAGTGCGGCTCTCCCTCAGTACTGCCCCTCCGACAGTGCAGCGCTCCCTCAGTACTGTCCCTCCGACAGTGCGGCGCTCCCTCAGTACTGCCCCACCGACAGTGCGGCGCTCCCTCAGTACTGCCCCTCCGACAGTGCGGCGCTCCCTCAGTACTGCCCCTCCGACAGTGCGGCGCTCCCTCAGTACTGCCCCACCGGCAGTGCAGCGCTCCCTCAGTACTGTCCCTCCGACAGTGTGGCGCTCCCTCAGCACTGCCCCTCCGACAGTGTGGCGCTCCCTCAGTACTGCCCCTCCGACAGTGCGGCTCTCCCTCAGTACTGTCCCTCCGACAGTGCGGCGCTCCCTCAGTACTGCCCTTCCGACAGTGCGGCGCTCCCTCAGTACTGCCCCCCGACAGTGCGGCTCTCCCTCAGTACTGCCCCTCCGACAGTGCGGCGCTCCCTCAGTACTGTCCCTCCTACAGTGCGGCTCTCCCTCAGTACTGCACCTCCGACAGTGCGGCGCTCCCTCAGTACTGCCCCTCCGACAGTGCGGCGCTCCCTCAGTACTGCCCCTCCGACAGTGCGGCGCTCCCTCAGTACTGCCCCTCCGACAGTGCGGCGCTCCCTCAGTGCTGCCCCTCCGACAGTGCAGCGCTCCCTCAGTACTGCCCCTCTGACAGTGCAGCGCTCCCTCAGTACTGTCCCTCCGACAGTGCAGCGCTCCCTCAGTACTGCCCCTCCGACAGTGCGGCGCTCCCTCAGTACTGCCCCTCCAACAGTGCAGCGCTCCCTCAGTACTGTCCCTCCAACAGTGCAGCGCTCCCTCATTGCTGCCCCTCCGACAGTGCGGCGCTCCCTCAGTACTGCCCCTCCGACAGTGCAGCGGCTCCCTCAGTACTGTCCCTCCAACAGTGCAGCGCTCCCTCAGTACTGCCCCTCCGACAGTGCGGCGCTCCCTCAGTACTGTCCCTCCGACAGTGCGGCGCTCCCTCAGTACTGCCCCTCCGACAGTGCGGCGCTCCCTCAGTACTGCCCCTCCGACAGTGTGGCGCTCCCTCAGTACTGCCCCACCGACAGTGCAGCGCTCCCTCAGTACTGTCCCTCTGACAGTGCGGCGCTCCCTCAGTACTGCCCCTCCGACAGTGCGGCGCTCCCACAGTACTGCCCCTCCGACAGTGCGGCTCTCCCTCAGTACTGCCCCTCCGACAGTGCAGCGCTCCCTCAGTACTGTCCCTCCGACAGTGCGGCGCTCCCTCAGTTCTGCCCCACCGACAGTGCGGCGCTCCCTCAGTACTGCCCCTCCGACAGTGCGGCGCTCCCTCAGTACTGCCCCTCCGACAGTGCGGCGCTCCCTCAGTACTGCCCCACCGACAGTGCAGCGCTCCCTCAGTACTGCCCCTCCGACAGTGCGGCGCTCCCTCAGCACTGCCCCTCCGACAGTGCGGCGCTCCCTCAGTACTGCCCCTCCGACAGTGCAGCGCTCCCTCAGTACTGCCCCTCCGACAGTGCGGCTCTCCCTCAGTACTGCACTGGGAGTGTCAGCCTGGATTTTTGAACTCTGGTCTCTGGAGCAGGACTTGAACCCACGACCTTCTGAGGAAATACAGGGAGACTGAGAGACACACAGAGGCACACATGTGACGCTGAGTGAGGACATGGAAGGACACCCCTTCAGTTTGATGCTCCAATGAAGGACTTACTTGGTGTCAAATTCAATCAGATTGGTGTCAATGGGAACCTCATTTTCTGGAGCTGAAACAGAAAGAACATCCACGGATCAGTGAGGTGTCCACAGGTGAGCGTCTCGCTGGCTGATCGCACGTTGCCCTTCAGACATTTTCTTATTTCAGATTGCCACTGCTGAAATAGACCATGAGAGTCCATCGCCCTTAACTCACCCCCTCCCGCCCCTCACCACCATCTCCCTCCCTCCCTCCCCATCCCTTTTCCCTTATCTTCACCATCTCCCTCCCTCCCTCTTCTCTCTCCCTCCCTCCCTCTTCTCTCTCCCTCTCTCCCTCCCTCCCTCTTCTCTCTCCCTCCCTCTTCTCTCTCCCTCCCTCCCTCTTCTCTCTCCCTCCCTCCCTCTTCTCCTTACCTTCTCTGTAAAGTGCCTCTTCCTCAGGCTTCGCGTGCATTAAAGTAAAAGGCAGCTCAACGACCACGTCACTGAAAGGCAAGTGGAAGCAGATCATTAGGGGATGTGCAGTGTTCGCAAAGCCCTCTCTCACCTCCCTCTGCTGGTATCTCTCCATATACCTGTGCTCAGGCTCACCTTGAGCTATCTCCCTCTGCTGGTGGACACACAGACAGAGCGAGGGACAGGGAGAGAGACAGAGTGAGAGACAGAGAGAGTGAGAGAGCGTGAGAGAGACAGAGTGAGAGAGACAGCTTGTGGAAAATATCAGGGCATAAGGGAGAATTTCTACCCAAAATTCACAAAAATATGCCCGGAATTCAGAAATTTGAATGACGACCAAAAACTCCCATACCTACTAGGGGAAGAGAGAAATTGCGTAACCTTAGCGGCACACTATGTTACAGCTTGCCATAAACAGAGGGACAACCACTAAATATAAGAAAAGAGTACATACAAATTATATGAAAGTATATTTATACACTCAGGGATATATCTGTTTATACAATATATGGATAGATCTGTATTTTTGTGAACAAACATCAATGTTTTCCGATGCTTTGGCAACATAAGATGTAACTTGTCATGCCAATAAAGCAATTTGAATTGAATTGAGAGAGACAGGGTGAGAGAGAGAGAGAGAGAGAGAGAGAGAGAGATAGGACAAGGAGGAAGAAAAATAGGGAAGAAATCGTTATATATCAAGCCCCATTGTAAGGAGTATTGACAGTGCCTGTGAGTCAGTGCCTTCCACAGGCCGGAAGGAAGAAAAAAAGGAAGAGAAAAAAAAGAGAGAGACAAAGAGACAGAGAGAGAGACAGAGACAACATTCTAATTATGAAGACGGCGAGTCTGCATCTCGGCAAGTACTGAGGGAGCGCCGCACTGTCAAAGGGGCAGTACTGCGGGAGCGCCGCACTGTCGAAGGGGCAGTACTGAGGGAGCGCCGCACTGTCGGAGGGGCAGTACTGAGGGAGCGCCGCACTGTCGGAGGGGCAGTACTGAGGGAGTGCCGCACTGTCGGAGGGGCAGTACTGAGGAAGTGCCGCACTGTCGGAGGGCCAGTACTGAGGGAGCGCCGCACTGTCGGAGGGGCAGTACTGAGGGAGCGCCGCACTGTCGGAGGGGCAGTACTGAGGGAGTGCCGCACTGTCGGAGGGGCAGTACTGAGGGAGCGCCGCACTTTCGGAGGGGCAGTACAGAGGGAGCGCCGCACTGTCGGAGGGGCAGTACGGAGGGAGTGCCGCATAGTTGGAGGGGCAGTACTGAGGGAGTGCCGCGCTGTCGGAGGGGCAGTACTGAGGGAGCGCTGCACTGTCGGAGGGGCAGGACTGAGGGAGCGTCGCACTGTCGGAGGGGCAGTACTGAGGGAGTGCCGCACTGTCGGAGGGGCAGTACTGAGGGAGCGCCGCACTGTCGGAGGGGCAGTACTGAGGGAGCGCCGCACTGTCGGAGGGGCAGTACTGAGGGAGTGCCGCACTGTCGGAGGGGCAGCACTGAGGGAGCGCTGCACTGTCGGAGGGGCAGTACTGAGGGAGTGCCGCACTGTCGGAGGGGCAGTACTGAGGGAGCGCCGCACTGTCGGAGGGGCAGTACTGAGGGAGTGCCGCACTGTCGAAGGGGCAGTACTGAGGGAGTTCCGCACTGTCGGAGGGGCAGTACTGAGGGAGCGCCGCACTGTCGAGGGGCAGTACTGAGGGAGTGCCGCACTGTCGGAGGGGCAGTACTGAGAGATCGCCGCACTGTCGGAGGGGCAGTACTGAGGGAGCGCCGCACTGTCGGAGGGGCAATACTGAGGGAGCGCCGCACTGTCGGAGGGGCAGTACTGAAGGAGTGCCGCACTGTCGGAGGGGCAGTACTGAGGGAGCGCCGCACTGTCGGAGGGGCAATACTGAGGGAGTGCCGCACTGTCGGAGGGGCAGTACTGAGGGAGCGCCGCACTGTCGGAGGGGCAGTGCTGAAGGAGCACCGTACTGTCGGAGGGGCAGTACTGAGGGAGCGCCGCACTGTCGGAGGGGCAGTACTGAGGGAGCGCCGCACTGTCGGAGGGGCAGTACTGATGGAGCGCCGCTCTGTCGGAGGGCCAGTACTGAGGGAGCGCCGCACTGTCGGAGGGGCAGTACTGAGGGAGCGCCGCACTGTCGGAGGGGCAGTACTGAGGGAGAGCCGCACTGTCGAAGGGGCAGTACTGAGGGAGTTCCGCACTGTAGGAGGGGCAGTACTGAGGGAGCGCCGCACTGTCAGAGGGCCAGTACTGAGGGAGTGTCGCACTGTCGGAGGGGCAGTACTGAGGGAGCGCCGCACTGTCGGAGGGGCTGTACTGAGGGAGCGCCGCACTGTCGGAGAGGCAGTACTGAGGGAGCGCCGCAATGTCGGAGGGGCAGTACTGAGGGAGCGCCGCACTGTTGGAGGGGCAGTACTGAGGGAGCGCCGCACTGTCGGAGCGGCAGTTCTGAGGGAATGCTGCACTGTCACAGGGGCAGTACTGAGGGAGCGCTGCACTGTCGGAGGGGCAGTACTGAGGGAGCGCTGCACTGTCGTAGGGGTAGTACTGAGGGAGCGCTGCACTGTCGGAGGGGCAGTACTGAGGGAGCACTGCACTGTCGGAGGGGCAGTACCGAGGGAGCGCTGCACTGTCGGAGAGGCAGTACTGAGGGAGCGCCGCACTGTCGGAGGGGCAGTACTGAGGGAGCACTGCACTGTCGGAGGGGCAGTACCGAGGGAGCGCCGCACTTTCGGAGGGGCAGTACTGAGGGAGCGCCGCACTTTCGGAGGGGCAGTACTGAGGGAGCGCCGCACTGTCGGAGGGGCAGTACTGAGGGAGCACTGCACTGTCGGAGGGGCAGTACCGAGGGAGTGCCGCACTGTCGGAGAGGCAGTACTGAGGGAGCGCCGCACTGTCGGAGGGGCAGTACTGAGGGAGCGCTGCACTGTCGGAGCGGCAGTATTGAGGGAGTGCTGCACTGCCACAGGGGCAGTACTGAGGGAGCGCTGCACTGTCGGAGGGGCAGTACTGAGGGAGCGCTGCACTGTCGGAGGGGCAGTACTGAGGGAGCACTGCACTGTTGGAGCAGCAGTATTGAGGGAGTGCTACACTGTTACAGGGGCAGTACTGAGGGAGCGCTGCACTTTCGGAGGGGCAGTACTGAGGGAGCGCCGCACTGTCGGAGGGGCAGTACTGAGGGAGCACTGCACTGTCGGAGCGGCAGTATTGAGGGAGTGCTGCACTGTCACAGGGGCAGTACTGAGGGAGCGCTGCACTGTCGGAGGGGCAGTACTTAAGGAGCGCTGCACTGTCGGAGGGGCAATACTGAGGGAGCGCCGCACTGTCAGATGGGCAGTACTGAGGGAGTGCTGCACTGTCGGAGGGGCAGTACTGAAGGAGCGCTGCACTGTTGGAGGGGCAATACTGAGGGAGCACCGCACTGTCAGAGGGGCAGTACTGAGGGAGCGCCACACTGTCGGAGGGGCAGTACTAAAGGAGCGCTGCACTGTCAGAGGGGCAATACTGAGTGAGCGCTGCACTGTCGGAGGGGCAATACTGAGGGAGCGCTGCACTATCACAGGGGCAGTACTGAGGGAGCGCCGCACTGTCACATGGGCGGTACTGAGGGAGAACTGCACCTTCGGAGGTGCCATCTTTCAGATGAGACGCTAAACTGAGGCCCCGTCTGCTCTCTCAGGTGGACGTAAAAGATCCCATGGCACTATTTCGATGAAGAGCAGGGGAGTTCTCCCCGATGTCCTGGGGCCAATATTTATCACTGATTCAGAGCTGATACTCAGCTAAGCACTGCTCGTGGTGCTTGGATAGGAAAGAAAGAAAGAAAGAGAGAGAGAGAGAAAGAGAGAGAGAAAGAGAGAAAGAAGGAAAGAGAGAAAGAAAGAGAGAGAGAAAGTGAGAAAGAGAGAAAGATAGAGAGAAAGACAGAGAACTTGTGTTCACTCTCCTATCACAGGTTAACGAGTCTACACAAAGTGCCAAAATCCCGCTGGGTTAATGCTGAGCACATGAGCAGCTCGATATCCCGCGGTGCGCCAACTCCAGGGACCTCATTAACAACAGACACAATCCACAGAGCACGAGGTAGCGGGATTTCCTTCCGCTGCACTGTTACTGTCAATGTCCCCGGGAGATTCCACCCACAGTCTCTCCCTACCATACCCTGGGACTTCCTCTCGTTCATCCCAGCGCGAGGTAGCACGTGCAGGATCTCCCTAGAGCCTGGCCAACGGGACATTATTTCCAAGGTGCTCGTCGCGAGCCTGATCCTGTCCTAGAATCAGAGAATCACACAGCGCAGGAGGAGGCCATTCGGCCCATCGTGCCTGTGCCGGCTCTTTGAAGGAGCTCGCCAATTAGTCCCCCCGTCCCCTGTTATTTCCCCACAGCCCTGCAAATTTTTTTCTCCTTCAGATATATATTCCAATTCCCTGCTAACTCAGTAGCTGTCACTGGATTTTTACCAGCCCGATCCCAATTGTCATCCCTTCCAGCCCCCCTCCACTGTCGATCAGGATCTCTCTACCCAGACTCCTCGCCGCTCTGCAGCGCTCAGTACCACAGCTAATGGTGCATTTATTGAAATATATAACATATAAGATACTGAGTGGGCTTGACAAGGTAGACGCAGAGAGGATGTTTCCCCTCGTGGGGGAATCTAGAATTCGGGGGCACAGTTTCAGAATAAAGGGTCACCCGTTTAGAACTGAGATGAGGAGGAATTTCTTCTCTGAGGGTCGTAAATCTGTGGAATTCTCTGCCCCAGTGAGCCGTGGAGGCTGGGTCATTAAATACATTTAAGGTGGAGATAGACACATTTTTACAAGATAAGGGAGTGAAGGGTTATGGGGAGTGGGCGGGGAAGTGGCTTTGAGCCCAAGATCAGCCATGACCTTATTGAATGGCGGAGCAGGCTCGAGGGGCCAAGTGGCCTATTCCTGCTCCTATTTCTTATCTATATATATAAACGGATACTTCTTTCTGTCTGTCTATCTGTCTGTCCTTCTGTCTGTCTGTCCTTCTGTCTGTCCTCACGTGTGCGTCTGTCCGGCTATGCGCTCGAAAGTTATAGGGCGTACCTACGCGTGCGTTACGTCGAAAGAAAGCTTACCGTTCCGAAACGGTCGTAAGCGTATTTACGTTTCGGCCGGACAAAAATCACGCCCGTGGTATCCGAAAAACGTTCAACATTCCGCTCATTAGCATCTCATTATCCGCTCATTAGTGATAGAGTGACCTCGAGGTCGACCAATCGTACGCCGGGTTGCTGGCGCGTGCGGCCGGGCCCTCCTACGGTCGAGTGACGGGACGATTGACCAATCCTACGCTTTGGTGACCTGACGGTCGACCAATCGGTGCGTGTGTGGGCGGCCCTTATCGTTCTGAACCGAGGTGAGTCGCCGCCATCTTGATTCCAAACTTTTCCTTTCTTTTTCCCGCTTTCTGCGTCTTTCAAAAAAACGTTGCTTTTAAAACACATAGGCCTAGAAATTCAGTTTAGCCACTTTTGGGGCGGTAAAGTCGGGCGGCCGCTAAAGTTTGCGCCCGGCGCAAATTCGCGCCACCTTCGCCGATATTCAGTTGCATCGCCCCAAGAGGTTGCTGCTGCGCTAAAACAGGCGATGCACGACTATCTTTAGGCGCTAAGCCGGCGGTGCTAAGTGATACCCCTGAGGCCAGGCGCAGCGCCGGTGCGGCGAGTTGTTGATTGACGGCAGACACTCTGGCGCCGGTCAGCTCTTAAAGGGGGAGGGTGGATTTGTTTGCCTGCCATGCCCTGCACACTGCAGCCCTCAACCTAGGCCTGACTACTTCAGCTTCACCTGCACAATGCCCAGGGCTATGGAGAAGGCCAGGGAGAGAGCGCAGCGCTTCAGCGACGGTGACCTGAGGCTGCTGGTTGGCGGAGTGGAGCGCAGGCGCCATGTTCTGTTCCCAGAAGGTGGCAAGAGGCCGCTGCCCAGCGCCTACCGGAAAGCCTGGAGGGAGGTCTTGATGCGCTATCAATAACTCAAAAGACTGAGATTAAGCGAGTAATTAACAGGCTTTTATTAACAAGAGAATGAAGGTGTGCCTCGAGTGGTCGACCGGTCCAGAATACAAAGGGGCTGTGGAGCAGTCACCTTTATACCTGGATTCGTGGGAGGAGTCAGCCAAGGCATGTACAGGCATGTACACAGTGGAATACAAACAGTGGTTTACCACATTCACCCCTTGTTTAAAATTGAGTCCGGCGGGGTGAAGTGTATTAAAAGTTAGTGTATTGGAGTCTCTCCGGAGGTCTTGTCTGCCGCTGTGATCGACGTGGCGACGGCAGGGGTAGTGAAGCTTCCGGCGTCGAGTCCCACGTAGGCTGGGGCACTGGTGTGTAGTCCTCGTAGATGTCGAGCGGGTCGCGGGGCCCAGGCCTGCTGTCTGCTGGGGCTGGATATCGGATCGTTGGGGGGGGGGTGGTAGTGGGTGGTGGGTTACTGCGGCCCCTGAGGGTGCAAGGTCTCTTATGGAGACTGTGTCCTCCCGCCCGTCCGGGTACGCAATGTAAGCATACTGGGGGTTGGCGTGGAGGAGGTCGACTCTCTCGACCAGGGGGTCCGTTTTATGGGTCCTCACGTGTCTTCTCAGTAGGACCGGCCCTGGGGACGTCAGCCATGGCGGTAGCGATGTCCCCGATGCGGACTTCCTTGGGAAGACAAACATTTTCTCATGAGGGGTGGCGTTAGTGGCAGTGCAGAGCAGTGACCGAATAGAGTGGAGCGCATCGGGGAGCACATCCTGCCAGCGGGAGGTCGGAAGGCCCCTAGACTTTAAGGCTAGCAGGGCGGCCTTCCAAACTGTCGCATTCTCTCTTTCCACCTGTCCGTTCCCCCGGGGGTTGTAACTGGTGGTCCTGCTTGTGGCAATACCCCTAGCTAGCAGGTACTGATGGAGTTCGTCGCTCATAAACGATGAGCCCCGGTCGCTATGGATATAGCTGGGGAAACCGAACAGGGTGAAGAGGTCGTTCAGACATTTAATGACCGTGGCACTGGTCATGTCCGGTCAGGGGATGGCGAACGGGAAACGGGAGTACTCATCAATAATGTTGAGGAAGTACACATTGCGGTCGGAGGAGGGGAGAGGCCCTTTAAAATCAACGCTCAGGCGCTCGAAGGGGCGAGTGGCTTTTATCAGGTGAGCCCTGTCTGGTCTGTAAAAGTGCGGTTTGCACTCAGTGCAGACTTGGCAGTTCCTGGTCATGGTCCTGACCTCCTCAATGGAGTAAGGCAAGTTGCAGGCCTTGATGAAGTGGAAGAACCTGGTGACCCCCGGGTGGCAGAGGTCATTATGGAGGGCCCGTAGTCTATCGATCTGCGCGCTGGCGCAGGTGCCACGCGATAGAGCATCCGGGGGTTCATTGAGCTTCCCGGGCCGGTACAAGATCTCGTAATTGTAGGTGGAAAGTTCGATTCTCCACCTCAAGATCTTGTCATTTTTGATTTTGCCCCTCTGCTTGTTGTTAAACATGAAAGCAACTGAACGCTGGTCAGTGAGCAGGGTAAATCGTTTTCCGGCCAAGTAGTGCCTCCAATGATGCACAGCCTCCACAATAGCCTGGGCCTCCTTCTCAACAGCGGAGTGTCTGGTCTCCGGGCCCTGGAGGGTTCGTGAAAAGAAGGCCACGGGTCTCCCCGCCTGATTGAGGGTAGCAGCCAGGGCAAAGTCGGACGCGTCGCTTTCCACCTGGAAGGGGATGGATTCGTCCACTGCGTGCATGGTGGCTTTGGCAATGTCTTCCTTGATATGGTGGAAGGCTAAGCGGGCCTCTGCCGTCACGGGAAAAGAGGTGGACTTGATCAGCGGACGGGCCTTGTCCGCATAGTAGGGGACCCACTGGGCGTAATAAGAGAAAAACCCTAGGCACCTCTTCAGGGCCTTGAGGCAGTGGGGCAGTGGGAGTTCCATAAGGGGACGCATCCGGTCGGGGTCGGGGCCGATGACTCCGTGTTCCACAACACAGCCAAGGATGGCGAGGCGGGTTGTGCGGAATATGCACTTCTCCTTGTTATACGTCAGGTTGAGGAGTTTGGCGGTGCAGAGGAATTTTTCGAGGTTTGCGACATGGTCCTGCAAGTCATGGCCGCAGATGGTCACATTGTCCAGATATGGGAAAGTGGCCTGCAACGCATTTTGATCGACCATCCGGTCCATCTCCCTTTGGAAGACGGAGACCCCGTTGGTGACGCCAAAGGGAACCCTAAGGAAGTGATAGAGGCGGCCGTTTGCCTCAAAGGCAGTATACTGGCGGTCCTCAGGGCGGATAGGGAGCTGGTGGTACGCTGATTTCAGGTCAATGGTCGAGAAGACGCGGTACTGCACGATCTGGTTGACCATATCAGCTATACGGGGGAGTGGGTAAACGTCCAGCAGGGTGTAGCGATTTATTGTCTGGCTGTAGTCGATGACCAGGCGCTGCTTCTCGCCGGTCTTAACGACCACAACCTGGGCTCTCCAGGGGCTGGTGCTGCCCTCAATAATCCCTTCCTTCAGGAGCCGCTCCACTTCGGTTTTAATGAAAACCCTGTCCCCGGCACTGTATCGCCTGCTCTTTGTGACGATGGGCTTACAGTCGGGGGTGAAGTTAGCAAACAGTGGGGGGGGGGGGGGTGACTCTGAGTGTGGAGAGCTTGTAGCTGGTGCGCGGCGGGCAATTTGGAAGCTGCTGGCTGTGGACTGTGAGTGGGGGGAGGGGTCCACCGTACGCCATCGTAACACTTTTAAGATGGCACTGAAAATCTAACCCCAGTAGAACGGCAGCGCAGAGGTCGGGCAGGACCAGAAGTTTAAAATTATCGTACACAGTCCCGTCTACTACGAGTGTCACCACGCAGTAGCCGCCAATGTCCGCCGACTGGGACTCGGAGGCCATAGAAATCCACTGGTGTGCAGGCAGGACTGGGAGAGAGCAACGCCGCACCGTGTCGGGGTGGATGAAGCTCTCCGTGCTCCCAGAGTCAAAAAGGCAGATTGTTTCGTGACCATTTACCTTAATGTCCATTGTGGAACTGGCCAGCTGGTGCGGTCTCGCTTGGTCCAGTGTAACGGAGGCCAGCGTAGGGGTCGGTGTGTCGCTGCGGGTATCAGATGAGGCGGTGTTGGGGGCCTGTTGTGTCCCGGCTGTCGTCCAAGATGGCGGCGTCCATGATCCCCATGTGGCTGGAGGCGTCCAAAATGGCTGCTGTTCCGGTGGTTCGCACATGGCTGGGGAGGCCCAAGATGGCGGCCCGCACGGCCCACACGCGGCGCTGCTGGGGTTCGGGGTGGCTTTGGCTCTGCAGACACTGGCGTAGTGTCCCTTCTTCCCGCAGCCCGAGCAGATCACATTTTTCGCCAGGCAGCGCGCTCTGGGGTGTTTGGCCTGGCCACAGAAGTAGCATTTCTGGCCTTGGGGCACTGCTGTCTGGCCTTGGGACACTGCTGCGGCAGTTGGGCCGTTGCTGGGATGTGGCTGGGGTGGCACGGCGCTATGAGACGGTCCTACCGTGTCCCAGGCTGTCGTTCCCCGCGGCGTCCACGGTGCAGAGGAGTAGGCATCCATGCCCCGGTAGGCTGCGTCCAATGATAGTGCGAGTTCAGAGGCCTTGTTGAGATCGAGGTCACTCTGCTCCAGCAGTCGCTGTCAGGTGTAATTGGACCTGTGGCCCGCTACAAAAGCGTCCCGGATAAGTTCCTCTGTGTACACGGCGGCCTTTACATCCTTACAACCACAGGCCCGGCCAAGCACAGACAGTGCCTGAAGGTATTCCTCGGTCGATTCCCCAGGTTGTTGTTTACGACTCCCCAGGAAGTGCCTAGCGTACACCTCATTCACTGGGCGCGTGTACTGGTCCTTGAGGAGCTTGATAGCATCCGCATACGAGGTCGCGTCCTGGATGACCGAGTACACTCGGTGGTTCACTTTGGAGGTCAGGACATCCAGTTTGTCCTCGTCCGATTTGATTGCAGCGGAGGCGGTCAGGAATTTTTCGAAACACCTAAGCCAGTGAGTAAACTTGGTGGATGAGTCCGCCTCCCGATGATCTAAGTCCAGGCATGCTGGTGTGAGGATCTTCTCCATTATAAAATCTTGTTAATAAAATTGATGCGCTATCAATAACTCAAAAGACTGAGATTAAACGAGTAATTAACAGGCTTTTATTAACAAGAGAATGAAGGTGTGCCTCGAGTGGTCGACCGGTCCAGAATACAAAGGGGCTGTGGAGCAGTCACCTTTATACCTGGATTCGTGGGAGGAGTCAGCCAAGGCATGTACAGGCATGTACACAGTGGAATACAAACAGTGGTTTACCACAGGTCTCAAACAGGGTGACTTCCAACAGCGTGGTTGCCAGGACTCCTGTGCAATGCCGGAAGAAGTTCAACGACCTCACTCGGGTTGTCAGGGAGAGTTCCCTTTCCAGTGTCCTCCTCATCCCTGCATGTGCACCTCACTTTATGGGCAAAGGGACCTGAAAGCCCTAATGGCCAGCCCTCATCCAGCAGCTATGGGACTGTCATGAAAATCACTTGCACATTCAGCACTTTACACACTGTACAAGCTATTCGACCACGGGAGGCATTGCAGACAAGATCAGGGCTTCACACTGTCAGGGCCAGTCCACCATGGGAGGCATTGCAGACAAGATCAGGGCTTCACACTGTACAAGCTATTCGACCATGGGAGGCATTGCAGACAGGATCAGGGCTTCACACTGTACTTAGAGGCCGTCCTTTCTCTTGCAGGCCAAGGTGGCGCACAACCGGCGGAAACGAACTGAGACCGGGGGAGGCCGTCCTGACGTCAAAGAGCTCTCCGATCTCGACCAGCGTGTGGAGCGCATTATGGCAGGCCGGCTGATTGGCCCCGTCGCCAGTGGAGATGCCGACCCTGTTCTGGGCACCAATGGTAAGGGCACCACCTTTTTGACCTCTCTCATTACACTTGCGCCTCAGATCAGCATCCTTTGCCACTGTCCGACCAATGCAGTGCATGGCAGCACTCATGCCTCCCTCGCTGCTGCCCTGTCCTCACTCTAAAGCTACTCTTGTGCCTTCCTGCTTTCAGATGGTGAATCGCCAGGTGAGGAGGCGGGCCCTCAAGCTGCCACTGTCAGCGCTTCGGAATTCGAGGAGGAGGAAGAGGAAGCCGGCCCATCAGTGCCACCCTCAGCCGCGCCAGCCCATGGCGATGAAGGGGACACGTCTTCCCTGGAGGGGAGCCAGGGGGGAAGGGTCGGAGGAGAGTGAAGCTCCGGGGCCCAGCGGCCTGCAGCAACGCGGGAGGGGTGGGGAAGCTCGGCGGACTTCTCCCCAGAGGGTGAGTGCGGCCTCCAGTCCTGCGACGGTGAGCGCAGAGGAGGTGTGGCTCCTGGAGGAAATGGCCGTCCAGGCTGAGCGCAGGCACAATGAGCTCATGGCTGCAGTGGCAAGGATGCCTGACTCCATTGAGTCTTTGTCAAGGAGTGTGCAGCAATTTGGAGCAGCACAGGCCAGGAGTCTACAGGACTTCGCGGCAGCACAGGCGGCTTCGAGCCAAGTGCTCAGTCATGCCGTCCATTCACTGGCTGTTGTCATGCAGACACAGACCAGGGCCACACGGGCACTAACTGCTGCCACCCTCGCTGGATCAGCCAGGCATCGCCAGGGCACTCGCCGCGCAGCAGCAGCCCAGCAGTCTGTTCTTCAGCTGTTTGCTGCGCATGCTGCAGTGCTGGCCCGTGCGAGTGCCAATGTATCAGGCGACCAGTGAGCACCTGCGATCTGCCAGGTTGGCACCATTCCTGCAGCCGACACTGCCACTCCGCCATTGCAGCTGCCACGAGCCGCTGGACAGACTGCTGCCGCCCAGGCAGAGTTGGAGCAGTCAGCAGCCGGCCCCTCCAAGGCCAGAGCTGGTGCAGGCCGACCCCCAAGGGCATCTGCCGTCTCGCCATCTGACCCTCAGCAGCCTTCCCCCAGCCTTGCTGCAGCCACTGGGCTCCCATTGAGGAGGAGCTGCAGGGCGGGCAGGGGCCAGGCAAGGATGCGAAAGACATCGCCCTCGCAGGCCAAAAAGTAGAAGGTCTGCACAAATGCCTGGTGCTTTTTGTAAGGCCGAGATTGGTGTAGTTGTGTTTTTGTAAGGCCGAGACTGGTGTCTTTCTTTCTTTTTGTAAGGCCGAGACTGGTAGTTTTGTGTTTTTGGAGGGGGCTTCTCCACATGAGGTTGTAATGTGGGAAGGGCAGAGGTTTGCAATAAATTATTGTTCTTAAATTGCACTGTGCATGGTTTTTTTGTAAAGTCCTGGTTGCCCTGCTCGGCTGAGGGCTTGTGGAGCGGCTACATTCATCTGCTGACATTGGCACAAGCCATTCCCTGAGAGGGGGCCTAGAACCGACGTTCGATAAGCCGGCGACGGGCGGCCCTTGCACTTTCTGCCTCCCTCCTGCGCTGGTCCTCCTCCTCCTCCTCCTCAGGTGGTCCTCCAATCTCTGGTGGCAGTGGCTGAGTCCTGCGGATAGCCAGGTTGTGCAGCATGCAGCAAACGACCACGAAATGGGAGACTCGCTCCGGCGAATATTGTAGGGCTCCACCGGAACGATCCAGACAGCGGAACCGTTGCTTCAGGACGCCGATTGTTTGTTCGATGATGTTCCTGGTCGCTTGATGGCTCTCGTTGTATCCCTCTTCAGCAGGGGTGCTGGGCGCACGGAGCGGGGTCATCAGCCAGGTACACAAAGGATAGCCTTTGTCCCCGATAAGCCATCCTCGTGGGTGAGGCTGGGCCTGGAACATGTCTGCCACAGAAGTCTGTCGCAGGATGAAGGCATCGTGGCTGCTGCCTGGAAAGCGGGCATTGACAGCTAGGATGAGCTGCCTGTGGTCACACACCAGCTGAACGTTGAGGGAATGGTAGCCCTTCCGGTTGCGGTAATCCTCGGCATTCTCCAGAGGTGCCCGCAAAGCCACATGCGTGCAGTCAATGGCGCCCTGCACCATGGGGAAGCCCGCGAATGCTGCAAAGCCCATTGCACGCTGTTGCTGCTTGGCAAGGGCCATGGAGAAGGAGATGAACTGACGTCTCCTTTTGAAAAGGGCATTGGTCACCTGGCGGATGCAGCAATGCACGGCGAACTGGGAGATGTTGGAAATGTCCCCAGTAGCGGATTGGAAGGAGCCGGTGGCATAGAAGTTGAGAGCCACCGTCACCTTCACTGCCACCGACAGAGACGTCCTGCTCCTCAGCTGTGGCTGCAGATCACCGCCAAGCAGGTGGCAGATCTCTGTGACCACCTCCCTTCGGAATCGCAGCCTCCGAACACACTGCTCGTCAGACATGTTGAGATAGGAGAACTGCTGGTGGTATACCCTGGGTGGGTAAGGCCTCCTTTCCCGACGCCTGTTGCCCCCTCTCCGTCTAGCCAGGGCTGCCACTCTCTCACGGCGTCTGTGAGCCCTTTGGATGCAATGGAGAAAGCCAGCGTTTGCACCCATTGCAGCCCCCATAATATGCTGGCAAACAATGATATGTCAATGAAGGCAAAGAGAAGTGGAAAGCTGTGGCCTGAAGCCACAAGTACCTGTCCGAGTGTTGGGCCAAAGCAGAAAGCTCTCTACCTTGGTCTCTCTGCAAAGATCCGTCTCTCAAGAAGGAGTGCTGCGAAATGGCAGCCTTTTATAGTGCAGGAGGAGTGCCCTTTAATTTGCGCCCCCCGCGCCCCGCATCGACTGAGCACCGTTCCACTCTACAAGTCGGTAGGGGCGCCAGGCGCACAATGGGGCGTCGCGACTGAATTTCCGGTTGGGGGCGCACAAAGGGCGTTGCACGAGGAAATGACGTCATGATCTGCGCGCGCAGCTGAGCGCGCGCAAAGACTTTGCGCCGCCGCTAAATCGTGAGTGAAGTTGGGGAGAGGCGCAGATCGCGCTGCGCCCGGCCGCTAGCCGCCTAGCACCCGACATCTACTCCTCCTAAGGCGCTACCGGCTGGCGCAACCAACTGAATTTCTAGGCCATATTGTTTTTTAAAAAAGTTAATTACTTTCTAAATCTTTTATCTAATCTCATTAATTTTCCTACCTTTCCCCGTTTTTCCAGGTAGGCCTCGAAGCCTCGGCCTCTCCTCCGCACCCACGCCCGAGCTAGGCACCTCCCGGCCCCGGTCAACAAGCGGCCCCCGATCGCCGCCATCTTTGTGAAGGCTGGAGGGGCAGGCCTCAGCCGAGCGCCGCTACCTTAGTAAAGGGTGCGCACGCAGCAGGAGCAGCTGAGACGCGGCGTCTCTCTCTGTTCCCCGCTCGGCTCGGGCGGGGGGGCGGGGCTCTCGGGAGTGCGGATCTCGGGCGGGGCTTGGAGAGCGGGAAGGGTTACCCCAGCAACCGGGCCCGCCGGCCGTCTCTCACAGCCGCAATTGGCGCTCTTCAAGCCAGCTCGGGAGGGCGGGGCCATGTCAGTGCGTGGGGCGGCACGGAGCTCCGTGGAGCCCATCGCCGGCGCTGGGCTCGGGTGCTTTTTGGCCTGCGGCCGAACAGCGGCTGCGGACCTCGCGCTTACCGGGGCGCTGGACTCGGCTGGGCCATGTCTTTGCGGGTGTTCGCCTCGGCCAACGGCATCAGAGTGACGGCCGAGGCCGCCAAAAGCGTCCAAGGGAACGCGTTCATCCAGGTGCCGAGGCCCGGGCCCCGGGGCGGAAAGAGGGATTGGAGCGGGGGATGAGGGCTCGGGCAGGGGAGAGGGGGGGAGAGAGAGGGGGGAGGAGGGGAGAGAGAGGGGGGAGGAGGGGGAGAGGCAGGAAGGGGATAGGGAGGTGGTGAGAGGGAGGAGGAGGGGGCAGGGAGTGGGGACAGGGAGGAGGAGGGGGTAGGGAGGTGGGGAGAGGGAGGAGGAGGAGGAGGGGGAGAGGGAGGAGGAGGGGGAGAGGGAGGAGGAGGGGGAGAGGGAGAGAGGGTGGGGGGAGGGGAGAGAGGGAGGGTGGGGGGCGGGGCGAGAGAGAGAGGGTGGGGGAGGGGAGAAAGAGAGGGTGGGGGAGGGGAGAGAGAGAGAGGGTGGGGGCGGGGAGAGAGAGCGAGGGTGGGGGAGGGGAGAGAGAGCGAGGGTGGGGGAGGGGAGAGAGAGAGGGTGGGGGAGGGGAGAGAGAGAGAGAGGGTGGGGGAGGGGAGAGAGAGAGGGTGGGGAGGGGAGAGAGAGAGAGAGGGTGGGGGAGGGGAGAGAGAGAGAGAGGGTGGGGGAGGGGAGAGAGGGTGGGGGAGGGGAGAGAGAGAGAGATGGTGGGGGAGGGGAGAGAGAGAGGGTGGGGGAGAGGAGCGAGAGAGGGTGGGGGGAGGGGAGCGAGAGAGGGGGAGGGGAGAGAGAGAGGGTGGGGGAGAGGAGCGAGAGAGGGGTGGGGGGAGGGGAGCGAGAGAGGGGGAGGGGAGCGAGAGAGGTGGGTGGAGGGGAGCGAGAGAGGGTGGGGGGAGGGGAGCGAGAGAGGGTGGGGGGAGGGGAGCGAGGAGAGGGTGGGGGGGAGGGAGAGGGAGGGGAGGGAGAGGGAGGGAGAGCGTGAGGAGAGGGGGAGGGAGAGTAAAGCAGGGAGAGACGGGGGAGGGAGAGAGAGGGTGAGGGAGGGAAAGAGTGAGGGGGTGGGACAGGGAGGGAGAGCTTACCTTCTTCCTTTGCAGGGGTCCATCGGGCCACCTTCCCCCCCGTCGCGCTCTCTCTTCCCCCCAGTCGCGCTCTCTCTTCCCCCCCAGTCGCTCTCTCTCTTCCCCCCAGTCGCTCTCTCTCTTCCCCCCCAGTCGCTCTCTCTCTTCCCCCCCAGTCGCTCTCTCTCTTCCCCCCCAGTCGCTCTCTCTCTTCCCCCCCAGTCGCTCTCTCTCTTCCCCCCCAGTCGCTCTCTCTCTTCCCCCCAGTCGCTCTCTCTCTTCCCCCCCCAGTCGCTCTCTCTCTTCCCCCCCCAGTCGCTCTCTCTCTTCCCCCCCCAGTCGCTCTCTCTCTTCCCCCCCCAGTCACTCTCTCTCTTTCCCCCTAGTAGCTCTCTCTCTTCCCCCCAGTCACTCTCTCTCTCTCTTCCAACAACAACATGCCCTCGAAAAAGCCTCGGCACCGCCGGGCACTCCAGCTAGTCTATCTATATATATAAACGGATCGTTCTGTCTGTCTGTCCTTCTGTCTGTCCTCACGTGTGCGTCTGTCCGACTATGCGCTCGAAAGTTATAGAGCGTACCTACGCGTGCGTTACGTCGAAAGAAAGCTTACCGTTCCGAAACGGTCGTAAGCGTATTTACGTTTCAGCCGGACAAAAATCGTGCCCGCGGTATCTGAAAAAGTTTCAACATTCCGCTCATTAGCATCTCATTATCCGCTCATTAGCGATAGAGTGACCTCGAGGTTGACCAATCGTACGCCGGGGTTGCTGGTGCGTGCGGCCGGGCCCTCCTACGGTCGAGTGACGGGACGATTGACCAATCCTACGCTTTGGTGACCTGACGGTCGACCAATTGGTGCGTGTGTGGGCGAGCCTTATCGTTCTGAATCGAGGTGAGTCGCCGCCATCTTGATTCCAAACTTTTCCTTTCTTTTTCCCGCTTTCTGATCTTTCAAAAAAACGTTGCTTTTAAAACACATATTGTTTTTTAAAAAAAGTTAATTACTTTCTAAATCTTTTATCTAATCTCATTAATTTTCCTACCTTTCCCCATTTTTCCAGGTAGGCCTCGAAGCCTCGGCCTCTCCTCCGCACCCACGCCCGAGCTAGGCACCTCCCGGCCCCAGTCAACAAGCGGCCCCCGATCGCCGCCATCTTTGTGAAGGCTGGAGGGGCGGGCCTCAGCCGAGCGCCGCTACCTTAGTAAAGGGTGCGCGCGCAGCAGGAGCAGCTGAGACGCAGCATCTCTCTCTGTTCCCCGCTCGGCTCGGGCGGGGGGGGCGGGGCTCTCGGGAGTGCGGATCTCGGGCGGGGCTTGGAGAGCGGGAAGGGTTACCCCGGCAACCGGGCCCTGCGGCCGTCTCTCACAGCCGCAATCGGCGCTCTTCAAGCCAGCTCGGGAGGGCGGGGCCATGTCAGTGCGTGGGGTGGCACGGAGCTCCGTGGAGCCATCGCCGGCGCTGGGCTCGGGTGCTTTGTGGCCTGCGGCCCGAACAGCGGCTGCGGACCTCGCGCTTACCAGGGCGCTGGACTCGGCTGGGCCATGTCTTTGCGGGTGTTCGCCTTGGCCAACGGCATCAGGGTGATGGCTGAGGCCGCCAAAAGCGTCCAAGGGAACGCGTTCATCCAGGTGCCGAGGCCCGGCCCCGGGGCGGAAAGTGGGATTGGAGCGGGGGATGAGGGCTCGGGCAGGGGAGAGGGGGAAGAGAGAGGGGGGAGGAGGGGAGAGAGAGGGGGGAGGAGGGGAGAGAGAGGGGGGAGGAGGGGAGAGAGAAGGGGAGAGAGAGGGGGAGGAGGGGAGAGAGAGGAAGGGGGTAGGGAGGTGGTGAGAGGGAGGAGGAGGGGGTAGGGAGGTGGTGAGAGGGAGGAGGAGGGGGGTAGGGAGTTGGGGAGAGGGAGGAGGAGGGGGTAGGGAGGTGGGGAGAGGGAGGAGGAGGGGGGGAGAGGGAGGAGGAGGGGGAGAGAGAGAGGGTGGGGGAGGGGAGAGAGAGAGGGTGGGGGAGGGGAGAGAGAGAGGGTGGGGGGAGGGGAGAGAGAGAGGGTGGGGGGAGGGGAGAGAGAGAGGGTGGGGGGCGGGGAGAGAGAGAGGGTGGGGGAGGGGAGAGAGAGAGGGTGGGGGAGGGGAGAGAGAGAGAGAGAGAGAGAGAGGGTGGGGGAGGGGAGAGAGGGTGGGGGAGGGGAGAGAGAGAGAGGGTGGGGGAGGGGAGAGAGAGAGAGAGGGTGGGGGAGGGAGAGAGGGTGGGGGAGGGGAGAGAGACGTGGGGGAGGGGAGAGAGAGAGAGAGGGTGGGGGAGGGGAGAGAGAGAGAGAGAGAGAGAGAGGGTGGGGGAGGGGAGAGAGACGGTGGGGGAGGGGAGAGAGAGGAGGTGGGGGGAGGGGAGCGAGAGGGTGGGGGAGGGGGAGCGAGAGAGGGGGAGGGGAGCGAGAGAGGGTGGGGGGAGGGGAGCGAGAGAGTGTGGGGGGAGGGGAGCGAGAGGGGGAGGGAGGGAGAGCGTGAGGAGAGGGGGAGGGAGTGTAAAGCAGGGAGAGACGGGGGAGGGAGAGAAAGGGTGAG
>NC_140996.1:231098513-231204141 GCF_052327205.1 Somniosus microcephalus
GGTGCTGGGCGCACGGAGCGGGGTCATCAGCCAGGTACACAAAGGATAGCCTTTGTCCCCGATAAGCCATCCTCGTGGGTGAGGCTGTGCCTGGAACATGTCTGCCACAGAAGTCTGTCGCAGGATGAAGGCATCATGGCTGCTGCCTGGAAAGCGGGCATTGACAGCTAGGATGAGCTGCCTGTGGTCACACACCAGCTGGACGTTGAGCGAATGGTAGCCCTTCTGGTTGCGGTAATCCTCGGCATTCTCCAGAGGTGCCCGCAAAGCCACATGCGTGCAGTCAATGGCGCCCTGCACCATGGGGAAGCCCGCGAATGCTGCAAAGCCCATTGCACGCTGTTGCTGCTTGGCAAGGGCCATGGAGAAGGAGATGAACTGACGTCTCCTTTTGAAAAGGGCATTGGTCACCTGGCGGATGCAACAATGCACGGCGAACTGGGAGATGTTGGCAATGTCCCCAGTAGCGGATTGGAAGGAGCCGGTGGCATAGAAGTTGAGAGCCACCGTCACCTTCACTGCCACCGACAGAGACGTCCTGCTCCTCAGCTGTGGCTGCAGATCACCGCCAAACAGCTGGCAGATCTCTGTGACCACCTCCCTTCTGAATCGCAGCCTCCGAACACACTGCTCGTCAGACATGTTGAGATAGGAGAACTGCTGGCGGTATACCCTGGGTGGGTAAGGCCTCCTTTGCCTACGCCTGTTGCCCCCTCTCCGTCTAGCCAGGGCTGCCACTCTCTCACGGCGTCTGTGAGCCCTTTGGATGTAATTGAGAAAGGCAGCGTTGACACCCATTGCAGCCCCCATAATATGCTGGCATACAATGAGATGTCAATGAAGGCAAAGACAATTGGAAAGCTGTGGCCTGAAGCCAGAAGTACCTGTCCTAGTGTTGGGCCAAAGCAGAAAGCTCTCTACCTTGGTCTCTCTCCAAAGATCCGTTTGTCAAGAAGGAGTGCTGCAAAATGGCAGCCTTTTATATTGCAGGAGGAGTGCCCTTTAATTTGCGCCCCCCCGCGCCCCGTATCGGCTGAGCACCGTTCCACTCTAACAGTCGCTAGGGGCGCCAGGCGCACAATGGGGCGGCGCGACTGAAGTTCCGGTTGGGGGCGCACAAAGGGCGTTGCACGAGGAAATGACGTCATGATCTGCGCGCGCAGCTGAGCACGCGCAAAGACTTTGCGCCGCCGCTAAATCTCTAGTGAAGCTGGGGTGAGGCGCAGATCGCGCTGCGCCCGGGCGCTAGCCGCCTAGCGCCCGACATCTACTCCTCCTAAGGCGCTAGCGGCTGGCACAACCAACTGAATTTCTAGGCCATATTGTTTTTAAAAAAAGTTAATTACTTTCTAAATCTTTCATCTAATCTCATTAATTTTCCTACCTTTCCCCATTTTTGCAGGTAGGCCTCGAAGCCTGGGCATCTGTTGCCAGCCATGCTGGACCCTAGGCAATTGTTTTGTGGCAAGCTCCTCCCACCCTTCACCCCCCCTCCCCCCCCTACGGTTCCCCCCCCCTCTCCTCGGTCCCCCCCCGTCTCATCGCTACTGCGTCCACTGACTCAGGCAGGAGCACGGGGTCTCCTGGGCGGTTGCGCCCGTCTCTCTCTCTCTTCCCCGCTCGGCGGACTTCAAGCCGGCTCGCTTGAAGCCAACTCGGGAGGGCGGGGCCATGTCAGTGCGTGGGGCGGCACGGAGCTCCGCGGAGCCATCGCCGGCTTGGGTGGGGGGGCGGGGCTCTCGGGAGAGCGGGGGCGCGGGCTCGGAAGGGGGGAAGGGTTAACCCGGCAACCGGCTCTGGAGATCGGGAGGGGAGGAGGGTTACCCTGGCAACTGGGCCCGGCCATCTTTCATCCTGGCAGCAGTTCAATGTAGCGAAACAACATCGCCATATTTGATCCTGGCGGCACGACAATTTCCTCGTGACACCATCTTTGATCATGGCGGAACTTCAATGTGGGCCCGAACAGCGCCATCTTTAGTCTGGGCTGCCCGGTTTCTTCCTCCTTCCCTCACTGTCTCCTTCCCCCTCTCCTTCCCCCTCCCCCCTCCTCCTCCCCTCACTCCCTCCTCCCCTCCCCCTCCTCCCTCACTCCCCTCCCTCCCCCTCCCCTCACTCCCTCCCTCCCCCTCCCCCCTCCCCCTCCCCCTCCTCCCCCTCTCCCCCCTCCACCCCCTCCCCCCCCCTCTCCTCCCCCCCCAGTCGCTCTCTTCCCTGCCCCCCAGTCGCTCTCTCTCTTCCCCCCAGTCGCTCTCTCTCTCTCTTCCAACAACAACGTGCCCTCGAAAAAGCCTCGGCACCGCCGGGCACTCCAGCTAGTGTTTTTAGTTTCTTATTCACCCTCTAAGCCAATGTGGCAGCCAACAATGGTCACTTGAGGAACAGCACCTCATCTTTCTATTAGACACTTTTACAGCCTTGAGTTCAACAATTTCGGATCATAACCTCTGCCCCTTTTTTCAGACAGCAGGTGCTGGTAATGGTTCCGCCATTCCCATTTACACCTCCTCTCGACCCACCTGTTGTTTCTTTACTTGTCCCATTACCATCTCCTTTTGCCATGCACCAGCCTCCCTTTTGTTATTTAATCTCTCCTGCCTTCCACCCAATCACAGACCTCCTCTCTTTCCCTGCCCCTAAACTTGCTTAAAACCTGTTACATCTCTAACTTTTTCCAGTTCTGACGAAGGGTCATCGACCTGAAACGTTGACTCTGTTTCTCTCTCCACAGATGCTGCCGGACCTGCTGAGTGTTTCCAGCATTTTCTGTTTATATTTCAGATTTCCAGTGTCCGCGGTATTTTGCTTTTGTATCTGCTTTCTGGAGACCACAATGCATGCATCGACAGGGAGGGAGATGTGTAACACTGCTGTGCCGACCGCCAGAACAAGCAACGTCCAACGCAAGAGGAAGTGAAATGTCTACTGGACAACAGGCTGCGATTGTCAAAAGCATCACCATTTACCTTGTGGCAAGATCTCCCAAAATGCTGGCATTAAGATAAAAGGCGAGAGAGAGAGATTGGATAAACAACCTGGCAGCTTGGTTAGTGAAGAAAACACATCCCAAAACATTCAATGTTCATCGTATTAAATTAAGTCAATCCTCTAACTGAAGCTAACAGTGTCGGATGTGGCTCAGTGAGGAGCACTCGCGCCTCGGAGCTAGAAGGTTGTGTGTTCAAGTCCTAAATATCGGCTGACTCTCCAGTGCAGTGCTGAGGGAGCGCTGCACTGTCGGAGGGGCAGAACTGAGGGAGCGCTGCACTGTCGGAGGGGCACTACTGAGCGAGAGCAGCACTATCGGAGGGGCAGTACTGAGGGAGCGCCGCACTGTCGGAGGGGCAGTACTGAGCGAGAGCAGCACTGTCGGAGGGGCAGTACTGAGGGAGCGCCGCACTGTCGGAGGGGCAGTACTGAGCGAGAGCAGCACTGTCGGAGGGGCAGTACCGAGGGGGCGCCGCACTGTCGGAGGGGCAGTACTGAGCGAGAGCAGCATTGTCGGAGGGGCAGTACTGAGGGAGCGCCGAACTATCGGAGGGGCAGTACTGAGGGAGTGCCGCACTGTCGGAGGGGCAGTACTGAGGGAGTGCTGCACTGTCGGAGGGGCAGTACTGAAGAAACGCCACACTGTCAGAGGGGCAGTACTGAGGGAGCACCGCACTGTGGGAGGGGTAGTATTGAGGGAGTGCCGCACTGTCGGAGGGGCAGTACTGAGCGAGAGCAGCATTGTCGGAGGGGCAGTACTGAGGGAGCGCCGAACTATTGGAGGGGCAGTACTGAGGGAGTGCCGCACTGTCGGAGGGGCAGTACTGAGGGAGCGCCGCACTATCGGAGGGGCAGTACCGAGGGAGCGCCGCACTGTCGGAGGGGCAGTACTGAGGGAGCGCCGCACTGTTGGAGGGGCAGTACTGAGGGAGTGCTGCTCTGTTGGAGGGGCAGTACTGAGGGAGTCCTGCACTGTCGGAGAGGCAGTACTGAGGGAGCGCCGCACTGTTGGAGGGGCAGTACTGAGGGAGTGCTGCACTGTCAGAGGGGCAGTAGTGAGGCAGCGCTGCACTGTTGAAGGGGCAGTACTGAGGGAGTGCTGCACTGTTGGAGGGGCAGTACTGAGGGAGCGTCGCACTGTGGGAGGGGCAGTACTGAGGGAGTGCCGCACTGTCGGAGGGGCAGTACTGAGGGAGTGCCGCACTGTCGGAGGGGCAGTACCGAGGGAGCGCCGCACTGTCGGAGGGGCCGTACTGAGGGAGCGCCGCACTGTCGGAGGGGCAGTACTGAGGGAGCGCCGCACTGTTGGAGGGGCAGTACTGAGGGAGCGCTGCTCTGTCGGGGGGGCAGTACTGAGGGAGTGCTGCACTGTCGCAGAGGCAGTACTGAGGGAGTGCTGCACTGTCAGAGGGGCAGTAGTGAGGCAGCGCTGCACTGTTGAAGGGGCAGTACTGAGGGAGTGCTGCACTGTTGGAGGGGCAGTACTGAGGGAGCGTCGCACTGTGGGAGGGGCAGTACTGAGGGAGCGCCGCACTGTCGGAGGGGCAGTACTGAGGGAGTGCCGCACTGTCGGAGGAGCAGTACTGAGGGAGCGCCGCGCTGTCGGAGGGGCAGTACTGAGGGAGCGCCGCGCTGTCGGAGGGGCAGTAGTGAGGCAGCGCTGCACTGTTGAAGGGGCAGTACTGAGGGAGTGCTGCACTGTTGGAGGGGCAGTACTGAGGGAGCGTCGCACTGTGGGAGGGGCAGTACTGAGGGAGCGCCGCACTGTCGGAGGGGCAGTACTGAGGGAGTGCCGCACTGTCGGAGGAGCAGTACTGAGGGAGCGCCGCGCTGTCGGAGGGGCAGTACTGAGGGAGCGCCGCGCTGTCGGAGGGGCAGTACTGAGGGAGCGCCGCGCTGTCGGAGGGGCAGTACTGAAGGAGCGCCGCACTATCGGAGGGGCAGTACTGAGGGAGTGCCGCACTGTCGGAGGGGCCGTACTGAGGGAGCGCCGCACTGTCGGAGGGGCAGTACTGAGGGAGCGCTGCTCTGTCGGAGGGGCAGTACTGAGGGAGTGCTGCACTGTCGGAGAGGCAGTACTGAGGGAGCGCCGCACTGTTGGAGGGGCAGTACTGAGGGAGTGCTGCACTGTCAGAGGGGCAGTAGTGAGGGAGTGCTGCACTGTTGAAGGGGCAGTACTGAGGGAGCGTCGCACTGTCGGAGGGGCAGTACTGAGGGAGCGCCGCACTGTCGGAGGGGCAGTACTGAGGGAGCGCCGCACTGTCGGAGGGGCAGTACTCAGGGAGTGCCGCACTGTCGGAGGGGCAGTACTCAGGGAGCGCCGCACTGTTGAAGGTGCCGTCTTTCGGATGAGATCTTAAACCAAGGCCCCCGTCTGCCCTCGCAGGTGGAAATAAAACATCCCACAGCCACCAGGCGAGTTCTCCCCTGTGTCCTGGGCCAATATTTATCCCGAACTCTCTGGGTTAGAAACCATTAGTGATGGGACACGAGATACCCTATGGTCAGTGATGGGACAGGGGGAACCCTGTGGTCAGTAATGGGACAGGGGGAACCCTGTGGTCACTGATGGGACAGGGGGAACCCTATGGTCAGTGATGGGACAGGAGGAACCCTGTGGTCAGTGATGGGACAGGAGGAACCCTGTGGTCAGTGATGGGACAGGGGGAACCCTGTGGTCAGTGATGGGACAGGAGGAACTCTGTGGTCAGTGATTGGACAGGAGGAACCCTGTGGTCAGTGATTGGACAGGGGGAACCCTGTGGTCAGTGATGGGACAGGGGGAACCCTGTGGTCAGTGATGGGACAGGGGGAACCCTGTGGTCAGTGATGGGACAGGAGGAACCCTGTGGTCAGTGATGGGACAGGGGGAACCCTGTGGTCAGTGATGGGACAGGGGGAACCCTGTGGTCAGTGATGTGACAGGGGGAACTCTGTGGTCAGTGATGGGACAGGGGGAACCCTGTGGTCAGTGATGGGACAGGGGGAACCCTGTGGTCAGTGATGGGACAGGAGGAACTCTGTGGTCAGTGATGGGACAGGAGGAACCCTGTGGTCAGTGATGGGACAGGGGGAACCCTGTGGTCAGTGATGGGACAGGAGGAACCCTGTGGTCAGTGAATGGACAGGAGGAACCCTGTGGTCAGTGATGGGACAGGGGGAACCCTGTGGTCAGTGATGGGACAGGAGGAACCCTGTGGTCAATGATGGGACGGGGAACTCTGTGGTCAGTGATTGGACAGTGGATGTTTCCCCTGGCTGGAGAGTCTAGAACCAGGGGTCGCAGTCTCAGGATAAGGGGTCGGCCATTTAAGACTGAGATGAGAAGAAATGTCTTCACTCGGAGGGTTGTGAATCTTTAGAATTCTCGGCCCCAGAGGTCCGTGAATGCTGAATTGTTGAGTATATTCAAGGCTGAGATCGATAGGTTTTTGGATTCTAGGGGAATCAAGGGATATGGGGACCGGGCGGGAAAGCGGATTTGAGGTCGATGATCAGCCATGATCTTATTGAATGGTGGAGCAGGCTCGAGAGGCCGAATGGCCGACTCTTGCTCCTAATTCTAATGTTCTTACATTCTTATCTTATGTTCTTAATCCCACTGCAATACCTACAAATGATACACCTCCTTAAAATAGCTTTCACCGTGTCTTGAAATCTCCGTACTTACCCTCCTCGGGAAACCACCAGCTTTACTTTGACTTTGTAAGACACGATGATGCCCAGAATCTCCTTATTTGCTCCATCTCTTAATCTGCAGAGAAAGAATGAGACGGCAAGTTAATGGGGCAAGGCACCGGCTAGACTCATTCCAATAACATTTGGCCGAGGAGCAGGGATTGAACGCGGTCTCCTTAGCCCTCCCTCCCTCTCTCTCCGCACGGAATCTGCGGGATTGACAACCCCGGCGGTTCACCAACGAGGCTCACGATCTGCTGGAATCTTCCGAGTGCTCGTGATTTCACACGGGAACGCTAAAAGGTGGAGATCTGCATCTACGTTTCCCGCACGAAGCGCAACTTCTTCAAGTCATCGAGCTGGTGGGAGTGGAGGAATCCTACATAGGGATGGGGCACAATCTTAAAATTAGAACCAGGCCGTTCAGGATTGAATTCAGGAAATACTTTTTCACACAAAGGGTAGTGGAAATCTGGAACTCTCTCCCTGAAAAGGCTGGGGATGAGGGGGGTCAATTGAAATTTTCAAGAATGAGATCGATAGATAGGCCAGCATTTATTGCCCATCCCTAGTTGCCCTCGAAGGTGGTGGTGAACGCCTTCTTGAACCGCTGCAGTCCGTGTGGTGAAGGTACTCCCAATAGTGCTGTTAGGGAGGGAGTTCCAGGATTTTGACCCAGCGACGATGAAGGATCGGCCGATATATCTTCGAGTCAGGATGGTGTGTGACTTGGAGGGGAACTTGGAGGCGGTGGTGTTTCCCACGCGCCTGCTGCCCTCGTCCTTCTAGATGGTAGAAATCGTGGGTTTGGGAGGTGCTGCCGAAGAAGCCTTGGCGAGTTGCTGCAGTGCATCTTGTAGATGGTCCACACTGCAGCCGCGGTATGCCGGTGGTGGAGGGGGTGTACGTTTAAGGTGGTGGATGGGGTGCCAATCAAGTGGGCTGCTTTGTCCTGGATGGTGTCGAGCATCTTGAGTGTTGTTGGGGCTGCACTCATCCAGGCAAGTGGAAAGTATTCCATCATACTCCCAACAACGGGATCTCTTACTCATTTCTTATTTACTAATCAGAAATGCAATTCCCCACATCTGGAATTCCCAATAAGCCACATGTGGCAAGTGGTCAACATATTGACAACTCTGAGCTAGTAGGCCTTCCTGCCTGATTTTCCGACATACCCTGCCCGATTTTGGGCAGAATATTGGAGGAGAATCCAGCCTACGGTATACCTGGGATGGCAGGAATGACGTATGAGGAGAGATTGGGTCGATTGGGCTTATACTCGCTGGAGTTTAGAAGAATGAGAGGGGATCTCATTAAAACTTATAAAATTCTAACAGGACTAGACAGACTAGATGCAGGAAGGATGTTCCCGATGGCCGGGGAGTCCAGAACCAGGGGTCACAGTCTAAGGATAAGGGGTAAGCCATTTAGGACTGAGATGAGGAGGAGTTTCTTCACCCAGAGAGCGGTGAACCTGTGGAATTCTCTACAACAGAAGGCAGTAGAGGCCAATTCATTAAATATATTCAAGAAGGAGTTGGATATATTTCTTAATGCTAAAGGGATCAAGGGATATGGGGAGAAAGCAGGGACAGGGTACTGAATTTGGATGATCAGCCATGATCGCATTGAATGGCGGAGCAGGCTCGAGGGGCCGAATGGCCTACTCCTGCTCCTATTTTCTATGTTTCTATGTTAATTGACTGTGCACCATCCAGTTATCCTAGGCTACAACCTGCAGAGGCACGATGGGCCGAATGACCTCCTTCTGTGCTGTACAATTCTCTGATTGTAGAATTCTCAAGACTTGTCAAAACCAATGAAAGCCGTTGTGAATTTTTTTCCCCCCCAAATATTGATGTGGAAATACCTGCTTATATACATCCTACTGGGTGATAATAAATATTCAACATGCTTACAGGGTGCTGGAGGCCAGGTTGGTGTCCTCGTGCTTGAGTTTCCCGTCCAGAGCCAGGCCCCGCTTCTCCCGGTTATTAGCCAGGTAAGGCGTCAGAGTGTAAACCTTGCAAAACGTAGAGCTCGGAGCCACAATATCGCTGGAGACGGGGAGACAGAGAGGAGGGCAAGTCAAGGAAGGCTAAACTGGGAGAAAGCCAACACTAGTTCTACCAGGATTTATGGGAACGGCAGCACAGTGGTTATGTTACTGGACTAGTAATCCAGAGGCCTAATCATCCAAAAAAACATGCGTTCAAATCCCACCACAGCAGCTGTGGAATTTAAATTCAATTAAATAAATCTGGAATAAAAACTTAGTATCAGGCGACCATGAAACTGATGGATTGTTATAAAAACCCATTTGGTTCACTGATGTCCTTTCAGGAAGGAAATCTGCTGCCCTTACCCGGTCTGGCCGATATGTGACTCCAGACCCACAGTAATGTGGTTGACTCTTAACTGCCCCACTGAAATGGCCCAGCGAGACACTCAGTTGTCAAGAAGGTGGCTCATCACCACTTTCTCGAGGGCAATTAGGGATGGTCAATAAATTATGGCCCTGCCAGCGACGCCCACATCCCGTGAATGAATCAACAAAAGAGGATAACAAGGGATTGGGATGAAAGGTCATGGCTGTGGACATTGGCATCACCCAATGTTGGTTTGGTTTAGTCCAGGTGAGTCCATTGATCACCACATTGTTACACCGGGACCCAGGTTGCCAGCTCTGGCTAGACTTTATTCTGGGGGAAATTTCATCACGTGACCTTCCGCCTCTGACCACCCCGCTCCCCTCCTTGGTCATCTGATGGGTCAATAACGGCGGCTCCAACACCCACAGACAGAAAGAACTTGCATTTCCTTAGCGCCTTTCACAACCTTGCCCCACGAAGGTCACTAAAAAAAAGCGGATGATCTGGTCATTATCACATTGCTGTTTGTGGGAGCTTGCTGTGCGCAAATCGGCTGCCGCCTTTCTTTCCGGGGCAGGAAGGTGGAGTCGAGGTCGAAGATCAGCCATGCTCTTATTGGATGGCGGAGCAGGCTCGAGGGGCCGAACGGTTGGAAGAGTTGGGACTGTTCTCCTTGGAACAGCGAAGGTTAAGAGGTGACCTCATAGAGGTTTTCCAGAGGTTTTAATAGAGTAAATAGAGAAAAACTCTTCCCTCGGGCGAGTGGGTCAATAACCAGAGGTCATCGATTCAAAATCATTGGCGAAAGATCTCGAGGGGCGATGAGGAGAAATGTTTTCACTCGGAGAGTTTTCAGGATCGGGAACGCTCGACCTGAAACTAATTAATTTTAAAAGGGAGTTGGACGGGTTCTTGAGGATGAGGAACTGACAAGGTTACGGACACAAAGCGGGGGGTGTGGGACTGAGCACAATGGCTCTTTCAAAGAGCCGGCACAGACACGACGGGCCGAATGGCCTCCTCCTGTGCTGTCAGTCTCTGTGAATCTACGATTGCAAATGATGTGGCGCTGGCTTTACTCACTCGGCCTCTGCTGTGGCGACGGGGCACTTGTACTGAGCTGTGTTGAAGAGGCAGATGTCGGCGTACTGACGCACTGCAAAAACAAGAGAGGCACGTTCGAGAAACGACAGGACAATCGGCGGCTTTGGGCATTCCGCGCGAGGTCGAGCAACCCAAACCCAACTCGGGGACTTACTCCCTTCTGATCCGTGTTTTGTTTATCTTGAGTTTTCCCTCGCTGACTGCGCTGAACCCGGGTCAGATTCCACAGGCGCTGATCGCACAAGCGCGCGTTGTGCCGCGATCCCGTGGTTTCACTTCACACAGCGGGTTCAAGGGCCGTGAGTGCCGGCACATTATTGCTGCACTGGAGCGGGAGAGCTCACAACGGAGCCCCACCCTCCGCTCACTACTGAACCCCACCCTCCGTCCACTACTGAAACCCACCCTCCACTCACTACTGAAACCCTCCCTCCGCTCACTACTGAACCCCACCCTCCGCTCAGGACTGAACCCCACCCTCCGCTCACTACTGAACCCCACCCTCCGCTCAGGACTGAACCCCACCCTCCGCTCACTACTGAACCCCACCCTCCGCTCAGGACTGAACCCCATCCTCCGCTCACTACTGAACCCCACCCTCCGCTCACTACTGAACCCCTCCCTCTGCTCACGACTGAACCCCACCCTCCACTCAGGACTACACCCCACCCTCTGCTCACTACTGAACCCCACCCTCCGCTCAGGACTGAACCCCTCCCTCCGCTCACTACTGAACCCCACCCTCCGCTCAGGACTACACCCCACCCTCCGCTCACTACTGAACCAAACCCTCCGCTCACTACTGAACCCCTCCCTCCGCTCACTACTGAAACCCACCCTCCGCTCACTACTGAACCCCACCCTCCGCTCACCACTGAACCCCACATTCCGCTCACTACTGAACCCCACCCTTCGCTCAGGACTACACCCCACCCTCTGCTCACTACTGAACCCCACCCTCCGCTCACTATTGAACCCCACCCTCCGCTCAGGTCTACACCCCACCCTCCGCTCACTACTGAACCCCACCCTCCACTCACTACTGAACCCCACCCTCCGCTCAGGACTACACCCCACCCTCCGCTCACTACTGAACCCCACCCTCCGCTCACTACTGAACCCCACCCTCTGCTCACTACTGAACCCCACCCTCCGCTCACTACTGAACCCCATCCTCCGCTCACTACTGAAACCCATCCTCCGCTCAGGACTGAACCCCTCCCTCCGCTCACTACTGAACCACTCCCTCCACTCACTACTGAATCCCTTCCTCTGCTCACTACTGAACCCCACCCTCCACTCACTACTGAACCCCACCCTCTGCTCACTACTGAACCATTCCCTCTGCTCACTACTGAACCCATCCTCTGCTCACTACTGAAACCCATCCTCCGCTCACCACTGAACCACTCCCTCTGCTCACTACTGAACCCCTCCCTCTGCTCACTACTGAACCCCATCCTCTGCTCCCTACTGAAACCCATCCTCCGCTCACTACTGAACCACTCCCTCCGCTGACAACTGAACCCCATCCTCCATCACTACTGAGCCCCACCCTCCGCTCATGACTGAACCCCACACTCTGCTCACTACTACACCCCACACTCCGTTCAGGACTGAACCCCATCCTCCGCTCACCACTGAAACTCACCCTCTGCTCACTACTGAACCCACCCTCCGCTCACTACTACACCCCACCCTCCGCTCACTACGGAACCCCTCGCTCCGCTCACTACTGAACCCAATCCTCCGCTCACTACTGAACCCCACTCTCTGCTCACTACTGAACACCTCCCTCCGCTCACTACTCAACCCCACCCACCGCTCCCTACTGAACCCCACCCTCCACTCACTACTGAACCCCACCCTCCGCTCACTACTGAACCCCGCCCTCCGCTCACTACTGAACCCCACCCTCCGCTCACTACTGAACCCCATCCTCCGCTCACAACTGAACCCTACCCTCCGCTCACTACTGAACCCCATCTTCCGCTCAGGACTGAATCCCACCCTCCGCTCACTACTGAACCCCACTCTCTGCTCACTACTGAACCTCGCCCTCAGCTCACTACTGAACCCCACCCTCCACTCACTACTACACCCCACCCTCCGCTCACAACTGAACCCCACCCTCCGCTCACTACTGAACCCCACCCTCCGCTCACTACTAAACCTCACCCTCTGCTCACTACTGAACCCCACCCTCCGCTCACTACTACACCCCACCCTCCGCTCACTACTGAACCCCTCCCTCCGCTCACTACTGAACCCCACCCCCGCTCACTACTGAACCCCACCCTCCGCTCACTACTGAACCCCACCCTCCACTCACTACTGAACCGCTCCCTCCGCTCACTACTGAACCCCAACCCAACCTCTGCTCACTACTGAACCACAACCTCCGCTCACTACTGAACCCCTCCCTCCGCTCACTACTGAACCCCATCTTCCGCTCAGGACTGAACCCCACCCTCCGCTCAATACTGAACCCCATCCTCTGCTCACAACTGGACCCCGTCCTCCGCTCACAACTGAACCCCATCCTCCGCTCACTACTGAACCCCACCTTCCGCTCAGGACTGAACCCCACCCTCCGCCCGCTAATGAACCCCACCCTCCGCTCATGACTGAACCCCACCCTCTGCTCACTACTACACCCCACACTCCGCTCAGGACTGAACACCACACTCCGTTCACTACTGAAGCCCTCCCTCCACTTACTACGGAACCCCACCCTCCGCTCACTACTACACCCCTCCCTCTGCTCACTACTACACCCCTCCCTCTGCTCACTACTACACCCCTCCCTCTGCTCACTACTGAACCCCTCCCTCTGCTCACGACTGAACCCCACCCTCTGCTAACGACTGAACCCCACCCTCCGCTCACAACTGAACCCCACCCTCCGCTCACTACTGAATTCCACCCTCTGCTCACTACTGAACCCCTCCCTCTGCTCACTACTGAACCCCATGCTCCGCTCACTACTGAACCCCACTCTCCGCTCACTACTGAACACCTCCCTCCGCTCACTACTCAACCCCACGCACCACTCACTACTGAACCCCACCCTCCGCTCACTACTGAACCCCACCCTCCGCTCACTACTGAACCCCACCCTCCGCACACTACTGAACCCCACCCTCCCCACCCTCCACTCACTACTGAATCCCACCCTCCACTCACAACTGAACCCCATCCTCTGTCCACTACTAAACCCCACCCTCCGCTCACTACTGAATCCCAACCTCCGCTCACTACTGAAGACCACCCTCCACTCACTACTGATCCCCAACCTCTGCTCACTACTGAACCCCACCCTCTGCTCAATACTGCACCCCATCCTCTGCTCACTACTGAAACGCTCCCTCTGCTCACTACTGAACCCCATCCTCTGCTCAGGACTCAACCCCACCCTCTGCTCACTACTGAACCCCATCCTCCGCTCACAACTGAACCCCACCCTCCGCTCACTACTGAACCCCATCCTCCGCTCACTACTGAACCCCACCCTCTGCTCACTACTGAACCCCTCCCTCCACTCAGGACTGAACCCCACCCTCTGCTCACAACTGGACCCAGTCCTCCGCTCACTACTGACACCATCCTCCGCTCACTACTGAAACCCACCCTCCACTCACGACTCAACCCCACCCTCTGCCCACTACTGAAACCCACCCTCCACTCACTACTGAACCCCACCCTCTGCTCACTACTGAACCCCACCCTCCGCTCACGACTGAAACCCACCCTCCGCTCACAACTGAACCCCTCCCTCCGCTCACTACTGAACCCCACCCTCCACTCACTACTACATCTCTCCCTCTGCTCACTACTGAACCCCACCCTCTGCTCACTATTGAACCCCACCCTCCGCTCACTACTGAACCCCACCCTCCACTCACTACTACACCCCTCCCTCTGCTCATTACTGAACCCCATCCTCCGCTCACAACTGAACCCCATCCTCCGCTCACTACTGAACCTCACACTCCGCTCACTACTGAACCCCTCTCTCTGCTCACTACTGGATCCCACCCTCCACTCATGGCTGAAACCCACACTCTGCTCACTACTGAACCCCATCCTCCGCTCACAACTGAACCCTACCCTCCGCTCACTACTGAACCCCATCTTCCGCTCAGGACTGAATCCCACCCTCCGCTCACTACTGAACCCCACTCTCTGCTCACTACTGAACCTCGCCCTCAGCTCACTACTGAACCCCACCCTCCACTCACTACTACACCCCACCCTCCGCTCACAACTGAACCCCACCCTCCGCTCACTACTGAACCCCACCCTCCGCTCACTACTAAACCTCACCCTCTGCTCACTACTGAACCCCACCCTCCGCTCACTACTACACCCCACCCTCCGCTCACTACTGAACCCCTCCCTCCGCTCACTACTGAACCCCACCCCCGCTCACTACTGAACCCCACCCTCCGCTCACTACTGAACCCCACCCTCCACTCACTACTGAACCGCTCCCTCCGCTCACTACTGAACCCCAACCCAACCTCTGCTCACTACTGAACCACAACCTCCGCTCACTACTGAACCCCTCCCTCCGCTCACTACTGAACCCCATCTTCCGCTCAGGACTGAACCCCACCCTCCGCTCAATACTGAACCCCATCCTCTGCTCACAACTGGACCCCGTCCTCCGCTCACAACTGAACCCCATCCTCCGCTCACTACTGAACCCCACCTTCCGCTCAGGACTGAACCCCACCCTCCGCCCGCTAATGAACCCCACCCTCCGCTCATGACTGAACCCCACCCTCTGCTCACTACTACACCCCACACTCCGCTCAGGACTGAACACCACACTCCGTTCACTACTGAAGCCCTCCCTCCACTTACTACGGAACCCCACCCTCCGCTCACTACTACACCCCTCCCTCTGCTCACTACTACACCCCTCCCTCTGCTCACTACTACACCCCTCCCTCTGCTCACTACTGAACCCCTCCCTCCGCTCACTACTGAACCCCATCCTCCGCACACAACTGAACCCCACCCTCGGGAACACAATTCTGTTCCTGTCAGGGGCGTATTCTGTTGAGGTGCTACACACGTCCCATCCAACTATTAAGGGCAAAGGGAGCTGAGATATAATTAGCGTTCTCCTGGGCCACTGACCTGCGATCTTTAGCTTCTTAACGGTCTTGTTGGTGTTATTGGTCACGTGAACATTGACGTTTATTAGCTCCCCGTGATAATAAATCTGTAACGGCAAAATTTTCACAGGTTTCAAAACACAAAACCATCCGACATATGGAGTCCACCCAAGACAGTTGCCAAGGTTATCACTAGGTTCACTCGATTGATTCCTGGGATGAGAGGGTTGTCCTATGAGGAGAGATTGAGTAGATTGGGCTGATACTCTCTGGAGTTTAGAAGAATGAGAGGTGATCTCATTGAAACATATAAGATTCTGAGGGGGATTGACAGGGTAGATGCCGAGAGGCTGTTTCCCCCTGGCTGGAGAGTCTAGAACTAGGGGTCACAGTCTCAGGATAAGGGGTCGGCCATTTAGGACTGAGATGAGGAGGAATTTCTTCATATACACATAGGGAGAGAAAGTTTGGAGCGCAATTATTGGCCGGGCGCAAAGTTTAGAGCCTGATGCTAATTATCGCCTCCGACTGCAAACTTGGCTTTATCGCCCCTGGAGGTGATTGGAGCGCTAAATCAGGCGCTTCACACCTGTCTTAAGGCGCAAAGGCCGAGGAGCGAGGCGCTACCTCAGAGCGCTGGCGAAGCTCATGTGATGTCAGTCAGCAATGGAACACAGACACACTGGCGCCGGCCAGTTCTTAAAGGGGAGGGTCGATCTTGCTCTCCATCCACACCCTGCTCATTGTAGCCTTGAATCTCGGCCTGGAGAGACCTGTACATCAAATCTGCTGGAAAGAACAATGGAGGGGCCCAGGGAAAGAGCTCAGAGTGCAGCCCCCACAGTCTCTTCTAAATCGATGCAAGGAAGGTCAAATCAAAATAAACCTGCAAAGTGCTGCTCAGTACCCAAAACTCCTTCACACAGCATTGAATCTCTCCAGAAGTCTCTCTCTCTCTCTCTTAGAATGCGTGGTGCAAAAATGTCGCCGACAAAAAATGGCAGGAAGCGGTCGCCTTTAAATAGCGCTCCCCCAGTCCCTTCCTGACAGCATAACGCTCCCCTCAACCTGTCGTTGCTAGCGGCAGGCGGTAAGGCAGGGGGCGCCACTCAATATCCGGTCCGGGGCGTTGCACGCTCGACTGACGTCACGATCTGTGGGCACAGGCGATTGTGGCGCTAGTGTTTAGCGCCACCGCAAAATGTCTGGTCAATTTCGTGAGTGGCGCAAACATCACCGCGCCCGGGCGCTAGTTGCTTTGCGCCCCACGCTGAAAGGAGGCGCAAAGCAACCGAATTTTTCCCCCATAGAGTCATAACGGCACAGAAGGAGGCCATTCGGCCCATCGAGTCCGTGCCGGCTCTCTGTAGAGCAATCCGGTCAGTCCCATTCCCCCGCTCTATCCCCGTAGCCCTGCAAGTTTATTTCCCTCAAGTGCCTATCCAGTCTCCCCTTGAAAACATTGAGTGTTTCCGCTTCCACCACTTCCGTCGGCAGC
This sequence comes from Somniosus microcephalus, assembly GCF_052327205.1. Lineage (NCBI taxonomy): Eukaryota > Metazoa > Chordata > Chondrichthyes > Squaliformes > Somniosidae > Somniosus > Somniosus microcephalus. The sequence continues at coordinate 231,115,283 of NC_140996.1, forward strand.
GAGTTCCAGGTCCTCACCACTCGCTGCGTAAAAAAGTTTTTCCTCACATCCCCCCTGTATCTCTTGCCCAAAACCTTAAATCTGTGTCCCCTAGTCCTTGTATCATCAACTAGTGGGAACAGCCCTTCCCTGCCTAGCCTATCCAAACTAGTCATAATCTTGTTCACTCGGAGGGTTGTGAACCTTTGGAATTCTCTACCCCAGAGGGCTGTGGATGCTGAGTCGTTCAGTATATTCAAGGCTGGGATCGAAAGGTTTTTGGACTCTAGGGGCTGAAAATTCAGTAGGGTTAGCGCCCCATTTGAGGCGCTAGAGGGCCTAGCGCCGGAGTTATGGCCGGTTTGTAAATTCAGTGGGGCCCTGCCATCGGCGTTAGACCGGTTGCGCTGCGCCGGCACCGATGACGTCATCGGTGTGCGCAGTGTCCCGGTTGCCGTGGTGACGGGCCCCAACGCCGAAATTGAGTTGCGGCCGCCTCGCCCGTGGCAGCCGCAACTAACGATGTTTCAGCAGAGTCCTACGCGAGTTAGCGCCGGCGCATTAAGGTCGCGCGGCGGCCGGCCGCTTTCCCGCCGGCCGCCTGCCCACACCTCCCTCCCCGGACTCCTCCACCCCCCCCCCGCGGAACAGATGCGCCTGGCCTGCGAGCCCGGCACTTCTCCGAGGTGCCGGGCTCATTTTTTTCAAGATTTCAACGGCCAGCGGGCGGGTGCAGGCAGCTCCTCCTTAACTGAAGGAGGAGGCCTGCACTTCCCCAGCCTGCCGCACCGCATCGGGTGCCGCAGCGCCGGAATTGCGCCGCAATGCAGCAGTCAGCGCCCATTTCGAGGCGCTGACACCCTCCTGTAGCGCCGGCAGCCGTTTGGGCGCGGCGCTACTGAATTTTTGGCGCGCGCAGGGGGACTTAGCGCCGGCGCTAAATTTCCGGCGCTAAAGCCCTGGCGCGGCGCCAACTGAATTTCTAGGCCTAGGGGTTCGAGGGATATGGGGATCAGGCGGGAAAGTGGAGTTGAGGTCGAAGATCAGCCATGATCTTATTGAATGGTGGAGCAGGCTCGAGGGGCCGAATGGCCGACTCCTGCTCCTAATTCTTATGGTCTCATCAGTTTCAGAGTGTATTCATCGCGGTAGGTAATACAATGATTTGACTGGCTCCATTCATCGTGTTGCGGTCCAGGTTTCCTGTTAACACATTCGTTAGCCCAGAGACTGCCCACTCCTCCCCCCTCCATCACTCTAATCAACATGGAAATCACAGGCTGAGAAACTGTAAAACCTCAGCCTACATCTAATAACAGATACCCGGGAGTGAGTTACAGGCTGGAATCTAATCGAGGGGTTCGGGGGGTTTATATATAGAATAACAGATGCCCAGGAGTGAGTTACAGGCTGGAATCTAATCGAGGGGTTCGGGGGGTTTATATATAGAATAACAGATACCCAGGAGTGAGTTACAGGCTGGAATCTAATCGAGGGGTTCGGGGGGTTTATATATAGAATAACAGATACCCGGGAGAGAGTTACAGGCTGGAATCTAATCGAGGGGTTCGGGGGGTTTATATATAGAATAACAGATACCCGGGAGTGAGTTACAGGCTGGAATCTAATCGAGGGGTGCGGGGGGTTTATATATAGAATAACAGATACCCGGGAGTGAGTTACAGGCTGGAATCTAATCGAGGGGTTCGGGCGGTTTATATATAGAATAACAGATACCCGGGAGTGAGTTACAGACTGGAATCTAATCGAGGGGTTCGGGCGGTTTATATATAGAATAACAGATACCCGGGAGTGAGTTACAGGCTGGAATCTGATCGAGGGGTTCGGGGGGTTTATATATAGAATAACAGATACCCGGGAGTGAGTTACAGGCTGGAATCTAATCGAGGGGTTCGGGGGGTTTATATATAGAATAACAGATACCCGGGAGTGAGTTACAGGCTGGAATCTAATCGAGGGGTTCGGGGGGTTTATATATAGAATAACAGATACCCGGGAGTGAGTTACAGGCTCGAATCTAATCGAGGGGTTCGGGGTGTTTATATATAGAATAACAGATACCCGGGAGTGAGTTACAGGCTGGAATCTAATCGAGGGGTTCTGGGGGTTTATATATAGAATAACAGATACCCGGGAGTGAGTTACAGGCTGGAATCTAATCGAGGGGTTCGGGGGGTTTATATATAGAATAACAGATACCTGGGAGTGAGTTACAGGATGGAACCTAATTGAGGGGTTCGGGGGGTTTATATATAGAATAACAGATACCCGGGAGTGAGTTACAGGCTGGAATCTAATCGATGGGTTCGGGGGGGTTTATATATAGAATAACAGATACCCGGGAGTGAGTTACAGGCTGGAATCTGATCGAGGGGTTCGGGGGGTTTATATAGAATAACAGATACCCGGGAGTGAAACACAGGCTGGAATTTAATCGAGGGGTTCGGGGGGGTTTATATATAGAATAACAGATACCTGGGAGTGAGTTACAGGCTGGAATCTATTCGAGTGGTGCGGGGGGTTTATATATAGAATAACAGATACCCGGGAGCGAGTTACAGGCTGGAATCTAATCGAGGGGCTCGGGGGGTTTATATATAGAATAACGGATACCTGGGAGTGAGTTACAGGCTGGAATCTAATCGAGGGGTGCGGGGTTTTATATCGAATAACAAATACCGGGGATGAGTTACAGGCTGGAATCTGATCGAGGGGCTCGGGGGGTTTATATATAGAATAATAACGGATACCTGGGAGTGAGTTACAGGCTGGAATCTAATTGAGGGGTGCGGGGGGTTTATATATAGAATAACAGATACCCGGGAGTGAGTTACAGGTTGGAATCTAATCGAGGGGTTCGGGGGGTTTATATATGGAATAACAGTTACCCAGGAGTGAGTTACAGGCTGGAATCTAATCGAGGGGTTCGGGGGGTTTATATATAGAATAACAGATACCCGGGAGTGAGTTACAGGCTGGAATCTAATCGGGGGGTTCGGGGGGTTTATATATAGAATAACGGATACCCGGAAGTGAGTTACAGGCTGGAATCTAATCGAGGGGTTCGGGGGGGGGGTTTATATATAGAATAACAGATACCCAGGAGTGAGTTACAGGCTGGAATCTAATCGAGGGGTTCGGTGGGGGGGGTTATATATAGAATAACAGATACCCGGGAGTGAGTTACAGGCTGGAATCTAATCGAGGGGTTCGGCGGGTTTATATATATAATAACAGATACCTGGGAGTGAGTTACAGGCTGGAATCTAATTGAGGGGTTTGGGGGGTTTATATATAGAATAACAGATTCCCGGGAGTGAGTTACAGGCTGGAATCTAATCGAGGGGTTCGGGGTTTTTTTATATAGAATAACAGATACCCAGGAGTGAGTTACAGGCTGGAATCTCATCGAGGGGTTCGGGGGGTTTATATAGAATAACAGACACCCGGGAGTGAGTTGCAGGCTGGAATTTAATCGAGGGGTTCGGGGGATTTACATATAGAATAACAGATACCTGGGAGTGAGTTACAGGCTGGAATCTAATCGAGTGACGCAGGGGTTTTTTATATAGAATAACAGATGCCCGGGAGTGAGTTACAGGCTGGAATTTGATCGGGGGGTTCGGGGGGTTTATTTATAGAATAACAGATACCAGGGAGCGAGTTACAGGCTGGAATCTAATCGAGGGGCTCGGGGGGGTTTATATATAGAATAACGGATACCTGGGCGTGAGTTACAGGCTGGAATCTGATTGAGGGGTTCAGGGGGTTTATATATAGAATAACAGATACCTGGGAGAGAGTTACAGGCTGGAATCAAATCAAGGGGTTCGGGGGTTCATATATAGAATAACAGATACCTGGGAGAGAGTTACAGGCTGGAATCTAATCGAGTGGTTCGGGGGTGTTATATATAGAATAACAGATATCCGGGAGTGAGTTACAGGCTGGAATCTAATCGAGGGGTTCGGGGGGTTTATATATAGAATAACAGATACCCGGGAGTGAGTTACAGGCTGGAATCAAATCGAGGGGTTCGGGGGTTCATATATAGAATAACAGATACCTGGGAGTGAGTTGCATGCTGGAATCTAATCGAGGGGTTCGGGGGGTTTATATTTAGAATAACAGATACCTGGGAGTGAGTTACAGGCTGGAATCTAATCGCGGGGTTTGGGGGGTTTATATATAGAATAACAGATACCCGGGAGTGAGTTACAGGCTGGAATCTAATCGAGGGGTTTGGGGGCGTTATATATAGAATAACAGATACCCAGGAGTGAGTTACAGGCTGGAATCTAATCGAGGGTTTCGGGGGGTGTATATATAGAAAAACAGATACCCGGGGGTGAGTTACCGGCTGGAATCTAATCAAGGGGCTCGGGGGGGTTTATATATAGAATAACAGATACCCGGGAGTGAGACACTGGCTGGAATCTAATCGAGGAACCGTGCTGATCCATTCTCTGGCCCTCCCAACCATTCAGCCATGTCTCACCTCTTTGTCCAGCGATGCCTCCAGGTGGAGGGGCTTGTCCGACATGAGGAACTGCCTGGTGGTCTCGGCCATGGGCTGTGGACCTGGCCTCTCCGGCGCATACTGCACCTTACGAATCACCAGCCTCACCGAGTTCCTGCCGGCAAAGATAAGGAGGCGTATCACAAGGTTCGTCCAAATATAACCAGCGACCACCATCAGAAACTCAGAACAATAAAAGAAAGAAAGTCTTGCATTTCTATAGCGCCTTTCACGACCTCAGGACGTCTCAAAGCGCTTTACAGCCAATGAAGTACTTTTTGAAGTGGAGTCACTGTTGTAATGTAGGAAACACAACTAATTTGCGCACAGCAAGATCCCACATACAGCAATGTGATAATGACCAGATAATCTCTTTTGGTGATGTTGGTTGAGGGATAAATATTGGCCCCAGGACACCGGGGAGGAACTCCCCTGCTCTTCTTTGAATAGTGGCCATGGGATCTTTTACATCCACTTGACAGATCAGACGGGGCCTCGGTTTATTGTCTCATCCGAAAGACACACCTCCGACAGTGCAGCACTTCCTAAGTCCGGCCCCTCCGACAGTGCAGCGCTTCCTCAGTGCTGTCCCTCCGACAGTGCGGCGCTCCCTCAGTACTGCCCCTCCGACAGTGCAGCACTCCCTCAGTACAGCCCCTCCGACAGTGCGGCGCTCCCTCAGTACTGCCACTCCGACAGTGCGGCGCTCCCTCAGTACAGCCCCTCCGACAGTGCGGCACTCCCTCAGTACTGCCCATCCGACAGTGCGGCACTCCCTCAGTACTGCCCCTCCGACAGTGCAGTGCTCTCTCAGTACTGCCCCTCCGACAGTGCAGCACTCCCTCAGTACTGCCCCTCCGACAGTGCAGCGCTCCCTCAGTACTGCCCCTCCGACAGTGCGGCGCTCCCTCAGTACTGCCCCTCCGACAGTGCGGCGCTCCCTCAGTACTGCCCCTCCGACAGTGCGGTGCTCCCTCAGTACTGCCCCTCCGACAGTGCGGCGCTCCCTCAGTACTGCCCCTCTGACAGTACGGCGCTCCCTCAGTACTGCCCCTCCGACAGTGCGGCGCTCCCTCAGTACTGCCCCTCCGACAGTGCGGCGCTCCCTCAGTACTGCCCCTCTGACAGTGCGGCGCTCCCTCAGTACTGCCCCTCCGACAGTGCGGCGCTCCCTCTGTACTGCCCCTCCGACAGTGCGGCGCTCCCTCAGTACTACCTCCCGGACAGTGCAGCGCTCCCTCAGTACTGCCCCTCCGACAGTGCGGCGCTCCCTCAGTACATCCCCTCCGACAGTGTGGTGCTCCCTCAGTACTGCCCCTCCGACAGTGCGGCGCTCCCTCAGTACTGCCCCTCCGACAGTGCGGCACTCCCTCAGCACTGCACTGGAGTTTCTGCCTGGATTTTGCACTCAAGCCTCTGGAGTGGAACCCTGACTGAGAGGCGAGAGCGCTGCCCACTGAGCCACGGCTGACACTGTGACCCACAGGTCTAGGGCAGAATTCTTCTCTCCGAGGTGGGAGAGAATGAGAGATAATTCGGGGGCAGTGGCGGAGGGTGGGTGGGGTGGTCATAGTTTGAGGCCTATTGCCCCCTAGGAAGCCTGTGAACTCACCTTCAATGTCTGACACATTGAATACAAAAGCAAGGAAGTTATGCTAACCCTTTACAAATCACTGGTTCGGCCTCAGCTGGAGGATTGTGTCCAATTCTGGGCATCGCACTTTAGGAAGGATGTCAAGATCTTGGAGAGGGTGCACAGGAGATTTACTAGAATGGCTCCAGGGATGAGGGGCTTCAGTGATGTGGAGAGACTGGAGAAGCTGGGGGTTGTTCTCCTTAGAGCAGAGAAGGTTAAGGGGAGATTTAATTGAGGCGTTCAAAATCATGAAAGGTTTGATAGAGTAAATAGGGAGAAACTGTTTCCTCTGGCGAGTGGGTCAGTAACCAGAGGACACAGATTTAAAATAATTGGCAAAAGAACTATTGGGGAAACGTGGAGAAATTTCTTCACACAGAGGGTTGTTGTGATCTGGAACGCACTACCTGAGAGGACGATGGATTCAGATTCCAGAGGAACTTTCAAAAGGCAATCGGACATGTTCTTGAAGAGGATTAATGTGAAGGGCTATGTGGAAAGAGCAGGGGGGAGTGGGACTAATTGGAGAGCTCTTTCAAAGAGCTAGCACAGGCACGACGGGCCGAATGGCCTCCTCCTGTGCTGTAAGATTCTATGTAAACGGTAGTGAGGGGAGCGGCTCCCAGTGGGATGTCCCTCCTGTCCACTTACGATACCACCGCCTCCCACAGTGTGGGCTCATTTGAACATCTGTCGCCAGGCGGAGGAAACGAGTGAGAGTCAAGCGGCAGCTGGCTTTACACCTTGCCCCCAGAATTCCTTTTCCACAATGAATGAAGAAAAAAAGGCCCCTACCTTTTATGAATTTTCTCTTCTAGGTTTTCTGCACAGAATGTTTTCACCTCAAAGTCTACACCGCAAGCCTTGAGAAGATAAAGAAAGACATTCCTGAACAGTACACAATAAGGAATATATTACCCCTTTTACTCCTGATATCACGGCCTCGTGTACATTAAGAATGAAAGACTTGCATTTCTATAGCGCCTTTCACGACCTCAGAACATCCCAAAGCGCTTTACAGACAATGAAGTACTTTTTGGAGTGTAGTCACTGTTGTAATGTAGGAAACGCGGCAGCCAATTTGCGCACAGCAAGCTCCCACAAACAACAGTGTGATAATGACCAGATAATCTGTGTTAGTGATGTTGATTGAGGGATAAATATTGGCCCCAGGACACCGGGGATAACTCCCCTGCTCCTCTTCGAAATAGTGCCATGGGATCTTTTACATCCACCTCAGAGAGCAGTACTGCCCCTCCGACAGTGCGGCACTCCCTCAGTACTAACCCTCCGACAGTACAGCGCTCCCTCAGTACTGCCCCTCCGACAGTGCGGCGCTCCCTCAGTACTGCCCCTCCGACAGTGCCGTGCTCCCTCAGTACTGCCCCTCTGACAGTGCGGCGCTCCCTCAGTACTGCCCCTCCGACAGTGCGGTGCTCCCTCAGTACTGCCCCTACGACAGTGCGGCGCTCCCTCAGTACTGCCCCTCCGACAGTGCGGCGCTCCCTCAGTACTGCCCCTCCGACAGTGCGGCGCTCCCTCAGTACTGCCCCTCCGACAGTGCGGCGCTCCCTCAGTACTGCCCCTCCGACAGTGCGGCGCTCCCTCAGTACTGCACCGGGAGTGTCGGCCTAGATTTTTGTGCTCAAGTCCCTGGAGTGGGACTTGAACCCACGACCTTCTGACTCAGAGGCGATGGTGCTGCTCACTGAGGCACGACTAAACACTCCTAGCGACTATAAGCAGATGGGAACAAAGTGAATCCAACAACAGAGGGAGCAGGGCAATGGGAATGAAGAGAAGTAATGGGCCCATCACACCCAATCTATGCAAGGAATGACTCCTTTATAAAGAGGCAGGAATCAGTGCCGGGACCACTTCGGCATCGGAAGTACAATTTCCAAATTTGCAGATGTCACCAAATAAGAGGGTTGCAATTAATACAGAGGAGGACTGCAATAAAATACAAAAATACATTAATAATCTTGCAGGATGGGCGTGTATTTGGCAAATTAGTTTCAATATAGATAAGTGTGAGGTGGTGCATTTTGGTAGGAAGAATAAGGAGGCCTCTCACTGCTTGGGAAATATGTCTCAATGGGGTAGAGGAACAGAGGGATCTGGGGGTACAGATACACAGATCACTCAAAGTATCGACGCAGGTTAATAAGGCCATAAAAACAAAACAAAGCACTGGGGTTCATTTCTAGAGGGGTAGAATTGAAATGCAGGGAAGTGATGTTAATCTTGTATCGAACCTTGGTTAGGCCACACTTGGAGCACTCTGCACAGTTCTAGTCGCCTTATTATAAAAAGAATATAGAGACACTGGAGAAGGTGCAAAATAGATTTACAAGGATGATACCAGAACTGAGCGGTTATAACTATCAGGACAGATTGAACAGGCTGGGGCTCTTTTCTCTAGTAAAGAGAAGGCTGAGGGGTGACCTGATAGAGGTGTTTAAAATTATGAAAGGGTTTGATGGGGGTAGATGTAGAGAAGAGTTTTCCACTTGTGGGGAGACCAGAACTAGAGGCCATCAATATAAGATAGTCACTAATAAATCCAATAGGGAGTTCAGGAGAAACCTCTTTACCCAGAGAGCGGTGAGAATGTGGAACTCGCTACCACAGGGAGTGGTTGAGGCGAATAGTATCGATGCATTTAAGGGGAAGCTGGATAAACACACGAGGGAGAAAGGAATAGAAGGATATGGTGATGGGGTGAGATGAAGAGGGGTGGGAGGAGGCTGGTGTGGAGCATAAATACCGGCACGGACCTGATGGGACGAGTGGCCTGATTCTGTGCTGTGAATACTGTGTAACTCTGTGTAATGTAGACACCCAGCTAAAGACAGGATTGCACGTTCTGAGATGGTGGTTGGGGTTAAGAGATATGGGGAGAAGGTGGGTAGGTGGGGTTGGGGATATGGGGAGCAGGTGGGTAGGTGGGGTGAGGGATATGGGGAGAAGGTGGGTAGGTGGGGTGAGGGATATGGGGAGAAGGTGGGTAGGTGGGGTTGGGGATATGGGGAGAAGGTGGGTAGGTGGGGTGAGGGATATGGGGAGAAGGTGGGCAGGTGGGGTTGGGGATATGGGGAGAACGTGGGTAGGTGGGGTTGGGGATATGGGGAGAAGGTGGGTAGGTGGGGTTGGGGATATGGGGAGCAGGTGGGTAGGTGGGGTTAAGAGATATGGGGAGAAGGTGGGTAGGTGGGGTTGGGGATATGGGGAGCAGGTGGGTAGGTGGGGTGAGGGATATGGGGAGAAGGTGGGTAGGTGGGGTGAGGGATATGGGGAGAAGGTGGGTAGGTGGGGTTGGGGATATGGGGAGAAGGTGGGTAGGTGGGGTGAGGGATATGGGGAGAAGGTGGGCAGGTGGGGTTGGGGATATGGGGAGAAGGTGGGTAGGTGGGGTTGGGGATATGGGGAGAAGGTGGGTAGGTGGGGTGAGGGATATGGGGAGAAGGTGGGCAGGTGGGGTGAGGGATATGGGGAGAAGGTGGGCAGGTGGGGTGAGGGATATGGGGAGAAGGTGGGTAGGTGGGGTGAGGGATATGGGGAGAAGGTGGGCAGGTGGGGTTGGGGATATGGGGAGAAGGTGGGTAGGTGGGGTTGGGGATATGGGGAGAAGGTGGGTAGGTGAGGTTGGGGATATGGGGAGAAGGTGGGTAGGTGGGGTTGGGGATATGGGGAGAAGGTGGGTAGGTGGGGTTGGGGATATGGGGAGAAGATGGGTGGGTGGGGTTGGGGATATGGGGAGAAGGTCGGTAGGTGGGGTTGGGGATATGGGGAGAAGGTGGGTAGGTGGGGTTGGGGATATGGGGAGAAGGTGGGTAGGTGGGGTTGGGGATATGGGGAGAAGGTGGGTGGGTGGGGTTGGGGATATGGGGAGAAGGTGGGCAGGTGGGGTTGGGGATATGGGGAGAAGGTGGGTAGGTGGGGATGAGGTATATGGGGAGAAGGTGGGTAGGTGGGGTTAAGAGATATGGGGAGAAGGTGGGTAGGTGGGGATGAGGTATATGGGGAGAAGGTGGGTAGGTGGGGTTAAGAGATATGGGGAGAAGGTGGGTGGGTGGGGTTGGGGATATGGGGAGAAGGTGGGTGGGTGGGGTTAAGAGATATGGGGAGAAGGTGGGTAGGTGGGGTTGGGGATATGGGGAGAAGGTGGGTGGGTGGGGTTGGTGATATGGGGAGAAGGTGGGGGGGTGGGGTTGGGGATATGGGGAGAAGGTGGGTGGGTGGGGTTGGGGATATGGGGAGAAGGTGGGTGGGTGGGGTTAAGAGATATGGGGAGAAGGTGGGTAGGTGGGGTTGGGGATATGGGGAGAAGGTGGGTGGGTGGGGTTGGGGATATGGGGAGAAGGTGGGTAGGTGGGGATGAGGTATATGGGGAGAAGGTGGGTAGGTGGGGATGAGGGATATAGGGAGAAGGTGGGTGGGTGGGGTTGGGGATATGGGGAGAAGGTGGGCAGGTGGGGTTGGGGATATGGGGAGAAGGTGGGCAGGTGGGGTTGGGGATATGGGGAGAAGGTGGGTAGGTGGGGATGAGGTATATGGGGAGAAGGTGGGTAGGTGGGGATGAGGGATATAGGGAGAAGGTGGGTGGGTGGGGTTGGGGATATGGGGAGAAGGTGGGCAGGTGGGGTTGGGGATATGGGGAGAAGGTGGGTAGGTGGGGATGAGGTATATGGGGAGAAGGTGGGTAGGTGGGGATGAGGGATATGGGGAGAAGGTGGGTAGGTGGTGTAAAGTCTGTGGGTTGTATAGCGAAGTAATACACAGACTACAAGAGTAACTTAAACAGGACTTTACTATTCGAAGATCAGGGCGAATTTGCCCAATAAATTCTGCCACAGAACTTATATACCGGTGTGGTCACCGTCGGTATTACAGTATACAGCAGCCAGGATAAAGTAGTGCCACACCTAAAATAGTTCTCTTAAAGGTGGACGGTTACATACAATAGTTCTCTTAAAGGTAGAACAGTTACATACACTACAATCCTCCCTTTTTAGCTTACAACATACTTATTCTCCATTAACATAACATCATAACATATCCAACTTCATGTTACAACAGTTCACAGAGGTAGTCTCTGTGGGAAACAGTTCACAGATTCAGTCTCTGATCTTCTTGACTCGGTCCGGACCACGCCTCCATGGTGTAGTCGGGTCACCTTGCTAGAGGGACTCCTCCCATAGTCCTTCCCTAGACTTAACAGCTTTACTTCCATCACTTCTGAACCAGCATTGCTGACTTTTTTAAAACAAACAAAAAACAGTTGGATTGCCTTGGGAAATATTCCTACTTTCCAACTGATTTGGCTCCGTTCGGGGGACCACGTGTGTGATCGGGTAGAGGTAATAATGGTTCAGATGGTTATCATCTTCTGCTTCGTCTTTTCCTTTTTTGCTTCTTGGAGACTCTCGCGGCTCCATTGTCAGCTGCCAGCTGTAACGCCACCATCTCCCTATGTTCCTTAGACTTTAAGTGATTCATCCTGATTTCGGCACTTTGGGAGTTCTCGGCACAAGCTGGGCAGACCAGGTCCTCGTAATATTCAGTGTCACTCAACAGATCATGGTAATATTCGGTGTCGTCCTGAGCTAGGCCAGCGAGAGGGTCTTCTATTTCCTCCTTACCCAGCTGGACGTTAGCCAGCTTTTGTTCCAAATCCAGACATCTTTCCTGAAGAGACTTCTTCATGTGTTCCGCTTCATCCAGCTTTTTCTGGGCTTTCAGCAAGTCTTTTACTAATGACCTCATTTGTGATTTCAATACTTCAACTTCCTTCGGAGATTGATTGATCGGACTATTCAATCCCTCTACTGAAGTAGCTGTTTCAGCATTCTGTTGTTCTACATTGACGTGAGTCAGCGTACTTTTGGCATCCAAGGGCTGCTCTGCTGCAGTCTTCTCCGTCTGTGTTGCCACTTCAGCTATTTCAATAACTTTTGAGAGCTCCGAACCCCTTTTCTTTGAAGATTGAGGCTCGTGTTCAAGTTTTTCCCATTTCAGAGACTTGTCCCTCAGCATATGAAGGAGTTGGCTGACTGTTAACTCTTCTGCCATCATCCCTTTCCCATTCGCTGCAGGGCTGTTTATAACCTTGCCCTGGAGGAGTTGGCTGACTGTTAACTCTTCTGCCATCATCCATTTCCCATTAGCTGCAGGGCTGTTTAGAACCTTGCCCTGGGGCTCCTTTGCTGTTTCTACTTCGCCATTATCCGCAGCCCCCACCATTCGAATTTCCACAATTGAATCGTCCGGTGATGCTGCACCCGACTTCAGTAGGAGCTCGGAATTCATGGCGACCAAATCAGCCTTTTCTGCCTGCAACCTGCTAACAAGCGCCTTCAGTTGCTGAACATCTTGCTCCACCAGATTAGAGCACGCACCTTCAGAGACCGAATCAGCTTTGATTCGTTTGGCCTCCTCGCGCAGACGGTTTGTGTGCTCCTGCTCCATTTTCTCTCTCAGCTGCTTCTGTTGTCTTTCCAGATTCTCCCACTCTGTGTCCAAGAACTTTTTCATTGCTGTTGTCTCTTGCTCAACACGGCGACTCAATTGTTCTAATTGCTGTTGTAATTTGAAATAAAGTTGAGTTCGAGCCCGGTGTTCCTCAGTAATGTATATGTCTGTAAACTGGACAGACTCAGAATTCTCTGTCAAACTATGTTGTTGTTGTTCAGTGGAATTCTGTTCTGAAACTTTGTTCTCCTCTGGCGCCCTTTATGCACGCCTTCGTTTTTCCAACCTCAGTCAGCAAGTCCATTTTAGCCTTGTCTTTCATACTTGGGCTGGTCTTATCGTCATCCGTTTCAGAGTCTGAGCTGATTGTCTGCACCGAGTCCTCACTCGTTATTGCTTTTAGGTAGTGCCATTCCATGTCTATTTTCTTGATCCACTCCCATCCTAGAAGTGGTGGTCCTCCCTCAGGTAGTACATATAAGTCCATTCCTGGGTGTTCTTTGCCCCTGTCTCTCACCTTGACTCTTATCTTCCCCATGGGGTATACTTTATGCCCCATGTATGTCTGCAATACGAACTTGGTATCTCTTAAGGGTATATGTGAGAATAGCCGGTTGTAATCCCTTCGATTTATGACTGATAGGGCTGATCCAGTGTCCAACTCCATTTTCACTTGGACTCCGGCTATTTTTAGCATGACCCAGATAGTTTGTAGGTCAGCTTTCTTACTCACATTGTGAATTCTCAGACTACCCAGTTCCTGGCCGTTTGGGTCTGAATCCGAATTCTGTTCGTCTGAACTCTTCTCAGCCACCTTGTGTACTTTGTTGTACTTTTCCGGTGATGGCTTTTTTTTTTGGTTGTTGGTCTTCTTTCCTGACCGGCATACTTTAGCTATGTGACCCAGTTTGCCACATTTTCTACATTCCTGGTTTTTAAACCAGCATTGGTTCTGGTCGTGTGTTGTCTTCCCACAACGATAACATTTCGTTGTACCCGAAGTAATTTGATCCACACTGAGTACCGCTGCCTTCAGCTGCATTTCCGCAGTTCCTTTCGCTGCAGCTTCGTGCGATGCTGCAATAAGGACAGCCCTCTCAATGTAAGGTCGTTCTCTTCGAGTAGTCGCTTTTGCGTTCCTTCCTTCGACAACCCGCACACGAACTTGTCTCGCAATGCCTCTGTCAGATTTCCTCCAAACTGGCAGTATTTCGCTAGTCTACGCAGTTCGACCAAGTATTCCGCGTTGCTTTCCTCTTTCCGTTGCGTTCTCGCATAAAATTTGAATCGTTCCGCCAACATCAGCGGTGTGGGGTTCAAGTGATCCTTCAGAACAGCAACAATATTATCGAAAGTCTGATCCGCCGGTTTAGCTGGTGATAGAAGATGCTTCAATAACCCGTATGTCTTCGCGCCCATCGAGTTTAGCAAGGTTATAGCTTTATCATCATCTTCTATTTTATTGGCCTCACAATATATCTCGATACGTTCTACGTACGTGGCCCAATCTTCCACCTCGGCATCGAAGTTGTTGATGTTACCATGCTTAGGCATCTTCACTATCTCCCACTATCTTTCTGCGAAACAACAGGATTTCTCTTTAACTTTTTAACTTTTTCTTTTTTTTTTTCAAAAATGGCGGTTTCCCGCGCTTGTCTTCTTCCCCGCCTACTGGCAAAATGGCGGTTTCCCGCGCTTGTCTTCTTCCCCCCTACTGGCAAAATGGCGGTTTCCCGCTCCTGACTTCTTCCTCTGGTGGGAGGGGTAAGCTTTGCCCTCGGGCGACGCCCGCTGGTTTACGGGGTTTGTAGCCTGTGCGCCGGCTTCAGTTTATTCTGAAGCGCGCGCTAGAAAAGCCGATCGCGTTCCTTGTTCCCCCCCCCCTTCTTCTTTTCAGCAGGGGCAACCGGCGCTGGGGACAACCAGTTGGCGTCGGACAGATCCAGCTCCTGGTCCTTCACGGCAGCTGCTGCAAGCCGTTGGCCGGAACCTCGCTCGGTCTCTCTCTCGGGCTCTGTCTCTCCCGCTCGCGCGGCTCTCGCTCGCTCTCTCTCGGGCTCTGTCTCTCCCGCTCGCTCGGCTCTCGCTCGCTCTCTCTCGGGCTCTGTCTCTCCCGCTCGCGCGGCTCTCCCTCAGCGGCTTTAAACGCCTCTCCCAGACCTCCCGCAGTCCGGTCCTTTCCTCCCCGGCTGCGGCTGATTCTTCGCGGGTTATTTAGTTATTTATTTATTTATTGCCTCCGCGCCTTATGATCCCGGTCGCAGCGCCTCGCGGCCTCGGTAGGTGCCCGGCCTTTTTCGCTCCAATCGCGCCTCCCAGCCCTCTCGCAGTCCGGTGCTTTCCTCCCCGGCTGCGGCTGAGTTCTCCGTGGCTTATTTATTTTTATATCTCCCCGTGCCTTACGATCCCGGTCGCAGCGCCTCGTGGTCGCGGTAGTTGTCCGGCCTTTTTCGCCGTCGCGGTCTAGTCGTCTCACGACGCTCCCCAGCCCGCTTGTACCGCGGCTTCTGCTCCACGCTGCCCCAGTCTCAGCGCCTCTGGGCCCGACTTCTGTCCGGCTCCTTTCCCCCTCGACCGTGGTCGAGTGCACCGCCCTTATCCTCCGTTTATTTGTTTCTATTTTCCCTTTACTCACAGTCACCGTGGCCGACTTGCCTCTCGTGTTGATCGGCTCACTCACCACCGTGGCAGAAGGGACAATCCGTGCCTGTTGCTGATGGAAGACTTCGTGTTTGAAATCTTCCTCCTTTCTTGGTCTGCAGACTCGAGTTTTCTCTCAGCAAAACGACAAGGGCGGGTGCCTCTTCTCGACGCTCGTTTACTTCTTCAGAAGTATTGTTGCCGCAGGGTAAGATCGAACTCGTCGCCACTGTAAAGTCTGTGGGTTGTATAGCGAAGTAATACACAGACTACAAGAGCAACTTAAACAGGACTTTACTATTCGAAGGTCAGGGCGAATCTGCCCAATAAATTCTGCCACAGCACTTATATACCGGTGTGGTCACCGTCGGTATTACAGTATACAGCAGTCAGGATAAAGTAGTGCCACACCTAAAATAGTTCTCTTAAAGGTGGACGGTTACATACAATAGTTCTCTTAAAGGTAGAACAGTTACATACACTACAGGTGGGGTTGGGGATATGGGGAGAAGGTGGGCAGGTGGGGTTGGGGATATGGGGAGAAGGTGGGCAGGTGGGGTTGGGGATATGGGGAGAAGGTGGTTAGGTGGGGATGAGGTATATGGGGAGAAGGTGGGTAGGTGGGGATGAGGGATATGGGGAGAAGGTGGGTGGGTGGGGTTGAGCGATATGGGGAGAAGGTGGGTGGGGATGAGGTATATGGGGAGAAGGTGGGTAGGTGGGGTTGGGGATATGGGGAGAAGGTGGGCAGGTGGGGTTGGGGATATGGGGAGAAGGTGGGTAGGTGGGGTTGGGGATGTGGGGAGAAGGTGGGTAGGTGGGGTTGGGGGATATGGGGAGAAGGTGGGTAGGTGGGGTTGGGGATATGGGGAGAAGGTGGATAGGTGGGGTTGGGGATATGGGGAGAAGGTGGGTGGGTGGGGTTGGGGATATGGGGAGAAGGTGGGCAGGTGGGGTTGGGGATATGGGGAGAAGGTGGGTAGGTGGGGATGAGGTATATGGGGAGAAGGTGGGTAGGTGGGGTTGAGGTATATGGGGAGAAGGTGGGTAGGTGGGGTTGGGGATATGGGGAGAAGGTGGGTAGGTGGGGTTGAGCGATATGGGGAGAAGGTGGGTGGGGATGAGGTATATGGGGAGAAGGTGGGTAGGTGGGGTTGGGGATATGGGGAGAAGGTGGGTAGGTGGGGTTGGGGATATGGGGAGAAGGTGGGTGTGTGGGGTTGAGCAATATGGGGAGAAGGTGGGTAGGTGGGGTTGGGGATATGGAGAGAAGGTGGGTAGGTGGGGTTGGGGATATGGGGAGAAGGTGGGTAGGTGGGGTTGGGGATATGGGGAGAAGGTGGGTGGGTGGGGTTGGGGATATGGGGAGAAGGTGGGTGGGTAGGGTTGGGGATATGGGGAGAAGGTGGGTAGGTGGGGTTGGGGATATGGAGAGAAGGTGGGTAGGTGGGGTTGAGGTATATGGGGAGAAGGTGGGTAGGTGGGGTTGGGGATATGGGGAGAAGGTGGGTGGGTGGGGTTGAGGGATATGGGGAGAAGGTGGGTGGGTGGAGTTGGGGATATGGGGAGAAGGTGGGTAGGTGGGGTTGGGGATATGGGGAGAAGGTGGGTGGGTGGGGTCGGGGATATGGGGAGAAGGTGGGTAGGTGGGGTTGGGGATATGGGGAGAAGGTGGGTGGGTGGGGTTGGGGATACGGGGAGAAGGTGGGTAGGGGGGGATGAGGGATATGGGGAGAAGGTGGGTGGGTGGGGTTGAGGGATATGGGGAGAAGGTGGGTAGGTGGGGTTGAGGGATATGGGGAGAAGGTGGGTAGGTGGGGTTGAGGGATATGGGGAGAAGGTGGGTGGGTGGGGTTGAGCGATATGGGGAGAAGGTGGGTGGTTGGGGATGAGGGATATGGGGAGAAGGTGGGTAGGTGGGGTTGAGGGATATGGGGAGAAGGTGGGTAGGTGGGGTTGAGGGATATGGGGAGAAGGTGGGTGGGTGGGGTTGAGCGATATGGGGAGAAGGTGGGTGGGTGGGGATGAGGGATATGGGGAGAAGGTGGGTAGGTGGGGTTGAGGGATATGGGGAGAAGGTGGGTAGGTGGGGTTGAGGGATATGGGGATATGGGGAGAAGGTGGGTAGGTGGGGTTGAGGGATATGGGGAGAAGGTGGGTGGGTGGGGTTGAGCGATATGGGGAGAAGGTGGGTAGGTGGGGTTGGGGATATGGGGAGAAGGTGGGTAGGTGGGGATGAGGGATATGGGGAGAAGGTGGGTAGGTGGGGTTGAAGGATATGGAGAGAAGGTGGGTAGGTGGGGATGAGGGATATGGGGAGAAGGTGGGTAGGTGGGGTTGGGGATATGGGGAGAAGGTGGGTGGGTGGGGTTGGGGATATGGGGAGAAGGTGGGTGGGTGGGGTTGGGGATATGGGGAGAAGGTGGGTAGGTGGGGATGAGGGATATGGGGAGAAGGTGGGTGGGTGGGGTTGAGCGATATGGGGAGAAGGTGGGTGGGTGGGGTTGGGGATATGGGGAGAAGGTGGGTGGGTGGGGATGAGGGATATGGGGAGAAGGTGGGTGGGTGGGGTTGGGGATATGGGGAGAAGGTGGGTGGGTGGGGTTGGGGATATGGGGAGAAGGTGGGTAGGTGGGGTTGAGGAATATGGGGAGAAGGTGGGTGGGTGGGTTTGAGGAATATGGGGAGAAGGTGGGTGGGTGGGGCTGGGGATATGGGGAGAAGGTGGGTGGGTGGGGATGTGGGATATGGGGAGAAGGTGGGTAGGTGGGGTTGGGGATATGGGGAGAAGGTGGGTAGGTGGGGTTGGGGATATGGGGAGAAGGTGGGTAGGTGGGGTTGGGGATATGGGGAGAAGGTGGCTGGGTGGGTTTGGGGATATGGGGAGAAGGTGGGTAGGTGGGGTTGAGGGATATGGGGAGAAGGTGGGTAGGTGGGGTTGGGGATATGGGGAGAAGGTGGGTGGGTGGGGTTGGGGATATGGGGATATGGGGAGAAGGTGGGTAGGTGGGGTTGAGGGATATGGGGATATGGGGAGAAGGTGGGTAGGTGGGGTTGAGGGATATGGGGAGAAGGTGGGTAGGTGGGGTTGAGGGATATGGGGAGAAGGTGGGTGGGTGAGGTTGGGGATATGGGGAGAAGGTGGGTGGGTGAGGTTGGGGGTATTGGGGAGAAGGTGGGTGGGTGGGGTTGGGGATATGGGGAGAAGGTGGGTGGGTGGGGTTGGGGATATGGGGAGAAGGTGGGTAGGTGGGGTTGGGGATATGGGGAGAAGGTGGGTGGGTGGAGAGAAAGAGAAAGGGAGAGAGAGAGAGAAAGAAGGGAAGAGGGGACAAAAGGGATGAGGAGAAAAAGAGAGGAGGAAAGAAAGAAGAAAAACTAAAGGGAGGACGCAGCTTCTACCTTGCCAGTGTCTTCAGGTCCTGGTTGCAATGTGACTGAACAAGGTAGGTTGGGAGGAATCTGAAAAAGACGAATGATTCAATGTTAAAATCTCACCATCAGTAGCAGCGTAACCCTCGCTGAGCTTGGCCGATGAATGCCAGACACATCAGCGGGCACAGACGTGCCAACAACACCCGCACCTACCGCAGGAAAAGGAGCATCTCGAGGTCGGAGGCGTTAGTCCATTCAATCATTTGGGAAAATCACCTCAGATACAATCTGACGTCGTCAACAGCAACAATTTAGTTTCAATAAAGATACCATTCAAAAAAAATTTGTTCACAGGACGTGGGCGTCGCTGGCAAGGCCAGCATTTATTGCCCATCCCTAATTGAGAAGGTGGTGGTGAGCCGCCTTCTTGAACCGCTGCAGTCCGTGTGGTGAAGGTGCTCCCACAGTGCTGTTAGGGAGGGAGTTCCAGGATTTTGACCCAGCGACGATGAAGGAACGGCCGATATATTTCCAAGTCAGGATGGTGTGTGACTTGGAGGGGAACTTGGAGGTGGTGGTGTTCCCATGCGCCTGCTGCCTTTGTCCTTCTAGGTGGAAGAGGTCGCGGGTTTGGGAGGTGCTGCTGAAGAAGCCTTGGCGAGTTGCTGCAGTGCATCTTGTAGATAATAAGCATAAGAAATAGGAGCAGGAGTCGGCCATTCGGCCCCTCGAGCCTGCTCCCCCATTCAATAAGATCATGGCTGATCTTCTACCTCATCTCCACTTTCCTGCACAATCCCCATATCCTTGATTCCCTTAATATTCAAAAATCTATCGATCTCTGTCTTGAATATACCCAATGACTGAGCCTCCACAGCCCTCTGGGGTAGAGAATTCCAAAGATTCACCGCCCTCTGAGTAGATGGTACACACTGCAGCCACGGTGCGCCGGTGGTGGAGGGAGTGAATGTTTAAGGTGGTGGAGGGAGTGATGGAATAGATTTCTTTTCATAATGTATCTGAGCCTCTTACAATAATGATACCAGGACTGAGAGGTTATACCTATCAGGAAAGACTGAACAGGCCGGGGCTCTTTTCTCTAGAAAAGAGAAGGCTGAGGGGTGACCGGATAGAGGTCTTAAAAATTATGAAAGGGTTTGATAGGTTAGACGTAGAGAAGATGTGGGCGAGTCCAGAACTCAGGGCCATCAATATAAGATAGTCACTAATAAATCCAATGGGGAATTCAGGAGAAACTTCTTTACCCAGAGAGTGGTGAGAATGTGGAACTCGCTACCACAGGGAGTGGTTGAGGTGAATAGTACAGTTACATTTAAGGGGAAGCTGGATAAACACACGAGGGAGAAAGGAATAGAAGGATATGTTGATGCAGTGAGATGAAGAGGGCTGAGAGGAGGCTCATGTGGAGCATAAACGCCGGCACGGACCAGTTGGGTCAGGCGGCCTGTTTCTGCGCTGTTAATACTGTGTAAAACCGTGTAAACATCCCGGTGAATTTTATTCCAGACTGGAGGAAACCCCATCCGCTAAAGCTCTGTGGATTTTGTGTCTCAGCCCTAGAAAAGCACCTCCGACTGCCCCAGTGTGACTCGTCAGTCCTTTTGGAACCTCTCAGAGTGAGATTGTCAATTTAGTGGCGAATCAGAGGCGATGATGTGCTGCCTACTGGGACCTGGATTGAGACTGCCCAACTCATTTCACACAGAACTCTTAGGGCTTCAATTTCCCCAGGGTTTTCTTCTGGTCGACTGCCATAACTTCGGTACAACATCTATGGAAACTCGGGGAGAAACATCTTAAACAACAACCACAACAACAACTTGTATCTAGACAGCGCCTTTAACGTAGTAAAACATCCCAAGGCGCTTCACGGGAGCGATTATCAGACAAACTTTGAGACGGAGCTACATAAGGAGATATTAGGACAGGTGACCAAAAGCTTGGTCAAAGAGGGAAGTTTTAAGGAAACCTAACTCGCGCCAAGTCCTGTTCACCCATCACCCCCTGTGCTCGCTGACCTACACTGGCTCCCGGTCCGGCAACGCCTCGATTTTAAAATTCTCGTGCTTGTTTTCAAATCCCTCCATGGCCTCGCCCCCTCCCTATCTCTGTAACCTCCTCTAGCCCTACAACACCCCCGAGATCTCTGCGCTCCTCCAATTCTGGCCTCTTGCGCATCCCTGATTTTAATCACTCCACCATTGGCGGCCGTGCCTTCAGCTGCCTGGGCCCTAAGCTCTGGAATTCCCTCCCTAAACCTCTCCGCCTCTCTCTCCTCCTTTAAGGCGCTCCTTAAAACCTCCCTCTTTGACCAAGCTTTTGGTCACCTGTCCTAATATCCCCTTATGTGGCTCGGTGTCAAACTTTGTTTGATAATCGCTCCTGTGAAGCGCCCTGGGACGTTTTACTATGTTAAAGGCGCTATATAAATGAAAGTTGTTGTTCTTGAATGCGACTAGAATAATAATTAACTACAGAAAGAGCTTCTCATTCCCCTCACATGCCTATCTCTGTAATAAGTTCTGCCCTTGGCATAATAAGATGACGATCAGAGGACTAACCTCGAAGGTGAAGGGGTAAGCATGTTCGCCCAGTTTTTTGATCAAGCGCTCCTGAAGACGGGTCAAGGGCTTCTTCTCCTCGGCCACCGGTGGGAAAGCCTGGACATTGGCGACGAAGAGATCCTTCCTAAAGGTCAGCCCCAATACGTCCAAATCCTCCCGGCCATACCGGAAGGCGCAAGTCAAGGTCACGAACACTGCGGAGACAGGAACGAACTATCAGCCTGGCTACAGTATCCACCTGCAAAAAACAGTGCCGAACCAACGTAAAGGACCAGGGGCTAGCTCTGGGCAGGACAGTTCAGGAGAAAAACCTCTTTACCCAGAGAGTGGCGAGAATGTGGAACTCGCTGCCACAGGGAGTGGCTCAGAAAGTGAATTAGCAATATATCGGCCGATCCTTCATCGTCGCTGGGTCAAAATCCTGGCACTCCCTCCCTAACAGTGCTGTGGGAGTACCATCACCACACGGACTGCAGCGGTTCAAGAAGGCAGCTCACCACCAACTTCTCAAGGGGCAATTAGGGATGGGCAATAAATGCCGGCCTTGCCAGCGACGCCCACATCCCATAAACAAATTTTAAAAAAAGAGTGGTTGAGGTGAATTGTGAAGAGGCATTTAAGGGGAATCCAGATAAGCACGTGAGGGAGAAAGGGATAGAAGGATGTGTTGATAGGGTGAGGAGGCTCGTGTGCAGCATAAAGACCGGCACAGACCTTTTGGGTCGATTGGCTTGTTTCTGTGCTGTACATAATGGCCCAGAAATTCGGGTCTCCACGGGTGACTACGCACGGGGTACTCACCCGTAAGCCCAATGGAAGTGCCGGTTTCCTGCATGCACCGCGCATACACGGGAAACCGGCACTTCCGTTCCCCTGAAAGCAGGGGTTCAGAGGTCGAACGCGTGCGCAGGAGAGGCAGCGCGTGCGCATCGAACTTACGCTTTTTTTGCAGGTTTTCCCGGGAGGGTAAGTCTCCAGAAGTTAGACATTTAAAAAGTAGTCGCAAGGCCTGCTTTTTACAAGGTAAGTGGTGAATTAATTAAAATTAAAACATTTTTTCCACAGGTTTATTATTTTTAAATACTTTTAAAAAAGGTAAGTTTATTTTTAGCCCCGTTAGAAAATAAAATTATTTTTTCAAAAATTTAAATTATTGTTTAAAATAGTTATTTCATGTAATTTATAGTTTATTTAAAAAATGTGATGTTTTTTAAAAATGTATTTGAAGATTTTGTGATGTTTTGGGGCTTATAGTATTTATAGGTTTGACAGCTCTTCCTGTCAAACTTATGAATGAAGCATTCCCTGCTCCGATTGGCTCTCCATGGCCCACGTGATCCCAGGGGACGCATCGAACGAACTGCGCCCCTGGGATACGCAAGCACTGCGCGCCGGCAGCTGGAGGAGGCCCAGGATCGGAATCCCACGGTGGCCCACAGCACAACGGCTGGTGCAGTAGGTAAGTGCAGGTCGGGGGCTTGTACCCGCAGGAAGCCAACGACCCGAATGTAATAATGACGAGAATGGGTCTTCAAGATAGCTGGGGATTCAGATGCTGCGACAGAGTGCAATAGTTTTGACACTCAGTTTGTCTTTTCTTCACCTCATACCTTCCAATCTTTGCTCTTCCATTCTCTATCACGGACTCTACCCGCCCATTGAATCTCCTCCCACAGCCCGTGTGCACTCTCCCCTATCATGGACTCTACCCACCCATTTAATCTCCTCCCAAAACCCATGTACATGCTCCCCTAACACGGACTCTACCCACCTGTGATGAAATATTCCATTCGCCACTGCCTGTGACTGAGATCGGTTTCAGTGTCATTTCCCTTCCCCCAGACCTCATTGTATTGTATACTGTAATGTGCTGGAATGTGCTGTGTGTAGGGCTCCACCCATACCTGGCCCCGTTTGTAAGCTAGCTTCAGTCGGGCCTCAGTCTCCAGAAGGAAGACATCTCTCTCTTTTACGTGTTACTTTCTAAGTTAATAAAAGCCTTGTTTTTGTTCTGCTAACTTCGAGTCTCGGAATTATTGAGGCACATCAATTTTATTAACATATTTTTCAACACTATGGATCAACTCCTGAAACCCGAACGTTTGGATTTGGATCAACATGCTCCGGACGCATCAGCACGCTTCGGACACTGGTTTGAGTGTATGGAATTCTTCCTGGACAATTCCGCAGCCGTCAAAGACGCTACGGACGCTGCGAGGATGAGACTCGGAATTCTGCGGAATTGGGTAAGCCACCGGGTTTACCCCCTCATCCAAGACGCCGAGACGTACCTGGCCGCCTGCGACATCTTAAAGGCGCATTACCAGCAGCCTACGAATGAGGTGTATGCTAGGCACCTGCTCGCTACCCGCGCACAGCGACCTGGGGAATCGGTGGAGGAGTTCCTAAGCACCCTGAAAATGCTTGGCAAAGACTGCAAGTGCCGAGATGTAAAAGCCGCAGTGTACACTGACGAGCTTGTTCGCGATGCCTTCATCACAGGCCTCAGCTCCACTTACATCCGGCAAAGACTGCTGGAAAGAACGGGGTTGGACCTGAAACAGGCTGCAGACACCGTGCGATCCCGAGATGTGGCCCAGAGAAACTCGGACGCCTACTCTTCAGCCCGCGCCGTCCACGCCGCCACGTGTGCACCGAGGGCGCCGCCATCTTGGAAGGCATCTTCCCCGCCCGACAGCCCGACACTGGCTGGGCCCCGCTCTCCCCCCAGAAGCCCTACGACAGCCGCGACGCGTCAGGGACCCAACTGCTACTTCTGCGGGCAGCCAAAGCACACCAGAAACCTGTGCCCGGCGAAAGGCACCACCTGCTTTAAGTGCGGTAAGAAGGGGCACTTCAGGAAGGTGTGCAGAGGGAACCCCGCCGGAAAACCAACCGCCGGAAAACCCGCCACCGCCGCGTGTGCGCCGTGGGAGCGGCCATCTTGGACGCCATCTTGCCCGACCTCGTGGGGTCCGCCATCTTGTGAGCAGACAGCGTGGACGCCATCTTGTATCGATCAGGGCCCTACAGTGGCATCGGTCACAGTGGACCAGACCAGGCCGCACCCGCTATCCAGATCAATGGTGGACATCGAGGTAAACGGGTGCCGGGTTAAATGCTTAATTGACAGTGGAAGCACGGAGAGCTTTATCCACCCAGAACTGGCACAACAACTCTCCCTAAAGGTGGTCCCTACTCAGGGTACCATCTCTATGGCTGATAAAACCCAGACATCGACCATTCTGGGTTACTGCACGGTACAATTGTGCGTTAACGGAACTGTATATGATAGTTTTAAAGTATTAATCATGAAGAACCTATGTGCGAGCGTGATCTTGGGCCTGGATTTCCAGTGCAACCACCAAAGCATCACGCTCAAGTACGGTGGGTCCCAGCCGCCCCTCACAGTGTGCGGTCTGGCTACCCTGAAGGTAAAGCCGCCTTCGCTATTCGCGAACCTTACCCCTAACTGCTGGCCAATAGCGACCAAAAGCAGGAGGTACAGCTGGGAGGACAGGCGGTTTATCGCGACCGAGGTAGACAGGCTCCTGAAAGAGTGCATTATTGAACGCAGCAACAGCCCGTGGCGCGCCCAAGTGGTAGTGGTAAGGGGTAGCGAGAAGAAACGGATGGTGATCGACTATAGTCAAACGATCAACAGGTACACCCTACTAGACGCCTACCCGCTACCCCGCATATCAGAAATGGTGAACCAAATCGCCCAATACCGGGTGTTCTCCACCATCGACCTCAAGTCAGCGTACCACCAGCTCCCTATCAGACCAGAGGACCGCCCGTACACCGCCTTCGAGGCGAACGGACGCCTCTACCAATTCCTCAGAGTCCCCTTTGGGGTGACGAATGGGGTCTCGGTCTTCCAGAGGGAGATGGACCGCATGGTCGATGACCACCACTTGCAGGCAACCTTCCCCTACCTCGACAACGTCACCATCTGCGGTCACAACCAGCAGGATCACGACTCGAACCTCGAGAGGTTCCTGAAAACCGCACAAAAACTCAACCTCACCTACAACGAGGACAAGTGCGTTTACAACACCACGCGCCTCTGCATACTAGGCAGCGTGGTGGAGAATGGGGAAATCGGGCCAGAACCCGACCGATTGCGCCCCCTACGGGAGCTGCCCCTGCCCAACACTCCCAAAGCCCTGAAAAGGTGCCTGGGGTTATTTTCTTATTATTCCCAATGGGTCCCCAACTACTCCGACAAAGCCCGCCCCCTCTTGAAAGCATCCTCTTTCCCGCTCTCTGCTGAGGCCCACGCCGCCTTCAAAAGCATTAAGCAGGATATTGAGTGGGCCACGCTACAGGCAGTGGACGAGAACACTTCATTTCAAGTGGAAAGTGATGCGTCTGACTTCGCCTTGGCGGCCACCCTCAACCAGGCGGGGCGGCCCGTAGCTTTCTTCTCGAGGACCCTCCAAGGGCCCGAGATCAGACACTCCTCCGTGGAAAAGGAGGCCCAAGCCATCGTGGAGGCAGTGCGCCACTGGCGCCACTACCTAGCCGGCAAACGCTTCACCCTACTTACCGACCAGCGGTCGGTAGCGTTTATGTTCAATAATAAACAGAGGGGGAAGATTAAAAATGATAAGATTCTTAGGTGGCGGATCGAGCTCTCCACCTTCGAGTACGACATCATTTACCGGCCAGGGGCCCTTAACGAATCCCCTGACGCCCTCTCACGAGGGATGTGTGCCAGCGCCACCGGGGATCGGCTACAGACCCTCCACAACGACCTCTGCCACCCAGGGGTCACGCGGCTGTTCCACTTCATAAAGTCCCGTAACTTACCCTACTCGATTGAGGAAGTTCGGTCCCTGACCAGGAACTGCCGCACTTGCGCTGAGTGCAAGCCTCGGTTCTACCGCCCAGATAGAGCCCACTTAATCAAAGCTACACGGCCCTTTGAGCGGCTCAGCTTAGATTTCAAGGGCCCCCTCCCGTCCGTCGACAGCAATGTTTACTTCCTGAACATTGTGGACGAATACTCCCGGTTCCCATTCGCCTTCCCCTGCCCAGACATGACCAGCGCCACGGTCATTAAATGCCTCAACAGCCTGTTCTGCCTGTTCGGTATGCCGAGCTACATCCATACGGATAGGGGGGCGTCCTTCATGAGTGAAGAGCTACGCCAGTACATGCTGTCCAAGGGGATCGCCACGAGCCGTACCACCAGCTACAACCCCCGGGGTAACGGCCAAGTGGAGCGAGAGAACGGGACAGTATGGAAAGCAGTCACTCTAGCTCTAAGGACCAAGGGCCTCCCTATCTCCCGCTGGCAGGAAGTCCTCTCGGATGTGCTCCATTCGATACGGTCGCTATTGTGTACGGCCACTAATACCACGCCTCATGAACGAATGTTTGTCTTTCCCCGGAAATCCACCTCAGGCGTATCCATGCCATCATGGCTCTCCACCCCAGGTCCGGTACTCGTGCGAAGGCATGTGAGGGGCCACAAGACGGACCCTCTCGTGGAGCCAGTACACCTACTCCACGCCAACCCCCAATACGCATATGTCCGGCACGCCGACGGAAGGGAGGACACCGTGTCCATAAAAGACGTCGCCCCAGCCGGCATCGACAACAACCACGGCAATAGCGGCAACGACGATCACAGCAACTCTTACCCACCCACTACTCTTTCATCACCCCCGGAAGAACACCGACCAACGGCACCCCCACCAACTACCCCTCCAACAACCCTGGCGGCACCCCCGGCAGAGACCCAGGAGGCTACCGGGGTCACCCAGCCGACACCCGCGGCACCGCAACAGCCACGTCGGTCACAGAGGACTATCAAACCCCCGAACAGACTGAATCTATAGAAGGGGTGAATGTGATGAAATATTCCAGTCGCCACTGCCTGTGACTGAGATCGGTTTCAGTGTCATTTCCCTTCCCCCAGACCTCATTGTATTGTGTACTGGAATGTGCTGTATTGTATACTGGAATGTGCTGGAATGTGCTGTGTGTAGGGCCCCGCCCATACCTGGCCCCGTTTGTAAGCTAGCTTCAGTCGGGCCTCAGTCTCCAGAAGGAAGACATCTCTCTCTTTTACGTGTTACTTTCTAAGTTAATAAAAGCCTTGTTTTTGTTCTGCTAACTTCGAGTCTCGGAATTATTGAGGCACATCACCACCCATTCAATCTGCTCCCACAGCCCGTGTACACTCTCCCCTAACACGGACTCTACCCACCCATTTAATCTCCTCCCACAGCCCATGTACACTCTCCCCTATCATGGACTCTACCCACCCATTCAATCTTCTCCCACAGCCCATGTACACTCTCCCCTATCACGGACTCTACCCACCAATGTAATCTCCTGAGGGAACATTCTATATAAAAACTCTCTGCTCCACAAAGGGATTCAAGCAAAACACCGAAGTATTCATCCACTGAACCATGGGCTCTTGCTCACCATAGCACAGGAGCAATCGCAGCCCCTGGAACGTTGCACGTTTGTTCGTATCTCGGAGCCAGTTCTTGTACAAAGGTGCAGGTCAGAATTCTCATGTGTGTCAGAGGAGTTTTGGATTGCTTACCTTTCCTTTCCTTCAGATATTCAGGATCAACCAAGACGACACCATCTGTAACAGCAGAGAGGACACTAGTCACGATCCAGTGCTGATTGCTAACGGTCTTCTGAAGATTTGTATTCATAATGCCAGCTGTGGCTCAGTGGGCAGCACTCTTATTCTGGGAATCAAAATGTTGTGGGTTTAAATCCACTCCAGAGACTTGAGCACATTATTCGAGGCTGACACTCCCAGTGCAGTACTGAGGGAGCGCCGCACTGTTGGAGGGACAGTACTGAGAGAGCGCTGCACTGTCAGAGGGGCAGTACTGAGGGAGCGCCGCACTGTCGGAGGGGCAGTACTGAGGGAGTGCCGCACTGTTGGAGGGACAGTACTGAGAGAGCGCTGCACTGTCGGAGGGGCAGTACTGAGGGAGCGCCGCACTGTCGGAGGGGCAGTACTGAGGGAGCGCCGCACTGTCGGAGGGGCAGTACTGAGGGAGCGCCGCACTGTCGGAGGGGCAGTACTGAGGGAGCGCTGCACTGTCAGAGGGGCAGTACTGAGGGAGCGCTGCACTGTTGGAGGGGCAGTATTGAGGGAGCGCTGCACTGTCGGAGGGGCAGTACTGAGGGAGCGCTGCACTGTCGGAGGTGCAGTACTGAGGGAGCGCTGCACTGTTGGAGGGGCAGTACTGAGGGAGCACTGCACTGTCAGAGGGGCAGTACTGAGGGAGCGCAGCACTGTCGGAGGGGCAGTACTGGGGGAGCTCTGCATTGTCGGAGGGGCAGTACTGAGGGAGCGCTGCACTGTCAGAGGGGCAGTACTGAGGGAGCGCCGCACTGTCGGAGGGGCAGTACTGAGGGAGCGCCGCACTGTCGGAGGGGCAGTACTGAGGGAGCGCCACACTGTCGGAGGGGCAGTACTGAGGGAGCGCCGCACTGTCGGAGGGGCCGTAGTTCGGATGAGACGTTAAACCAAGGCCCCTCTCAGGTGGACATAAAAGATCCCACGGCCACTATTTCAAAGGAGCATTCTCCCTGGTGTCCTGGCCAATGTTTATCCCTCAACAAGCACCAAAAAAACAGATTAGCTGATCATTTATTGGATTGCTGTTTGTGGGACTTTGCTGATTTAGGGAGCAGTGACCAATCACTGTCGCCCTAAAGCCCTGTAGATTGAGATGAGCTTGTTTAGCCAAAGGGTGTTTCTCCTATTCAGAACATTTCCAGCATTTATAATAATAATAATAATAATAATCAACTTTTATTGTCATTGTTAGTGCACAAGTGCAGTACAACGAAATGTAGTCTTGCGGCTCCCGAGAGTGTACATTTAGATTAAGACATTTAACATTCGACATTCATTTGGCTTGTAATACATTAACATAAACATAAACATAATAAAGTGCATTGGCAGATGTGCAGGCTTTAGAGTTTATTTGTGGAGTTCAGTAGGATGACAGCCCTGGGAAAGAAGCTGTTCCTAAATCTGGCCGTACGGGTGCGAATGCATCTGTAGCGTCTCCCAGATGGCAGGAGGGCGAACAGACTGTGGCTGGGGTGGGTAGGGTCCTTGATGATGGTCAGTGACCTCCGTAAACAGCGTTTCTGGTATATGTGCTCTATGGTCGGTAGCCGGGTGCCGGTAATGCGTTGGGCAGTTTTGACTACCCGCTGCAGGGCTTTCCGATCATAGGAGCTACAGCTGCCATACCATACTGTGATACAGTTCGTCAGGATGCTCTCTATTGTGCAGCGGTAAAAGTTAGAGAGGATCAGGGGTGACAGGTTACATCCCTTCAGCCTCCTTAGGAAATATAGGCGCTGCTGGGCCTTCTTTACCAAAGAGGAGTTATTGAGGGACCAGGAGAGGTCTTCCGTGATGTGGACTCTGAGGAACTTAAAGCTGTCCACCCTTTCCACCACAGCCCCCTTGTCTCTCAGGGTTGTAATGTAAGGATTGTAATTATCATACGGTTTGTCACATGGTTTGGTATGAGCATGCTCAGTTCATTCTGGCCTAGTAAGGCAAGCACATGAACTAGCAACTCATGGTGTCTCTGTCCTTCATTTGTTCTACCCACATATATCACATTTTTGGTGATCATGGAAAGACACAGGGGGAAAAATTGGGTCGTACCCCTTTTGGACGCTAACTTCGCCGGGGCGCTACATTTAGCACCCCAAAAAGGTAGCACCCCCGCACCCAAAATTCAGCGGTAGTGCCTCAAGAGGGAGTACTGTGTGGCGGGGGCAGGTGGGTAGAGGATCTTTGCCTTACGGATGTTTAGTGTAATGCCCATGCTCTCGGTGAAGGTGTTGCAGACCCCGCCACACAGTATTGCCCCCCGATTATCAAAATCCACGACAAGACCTTGGACAACATGGACCTCTTTCCATACCTTGGGAGCCTACTGTCAACAAGGCAGACGTCGACGACGAAGTCCAACACCGCCTTCAGTGTGCCAGTGCAGCCTTCGGTCGCCTGAGGAAGAGAGTGTTTGAAGACCAGGACCTCAAACCTGGCACTAAGCTCATGGTCTACAGAGCAGCAGTTAAACCCGTCCTGCTGTATG
The DNA here is from genome assembly GCF_052327205.1 of Somniosus microcephalus. NCBI lineage: Eukaryota > Metazoa > Chordata > Chondrichthyes > Squaliformes > Somniosidae > Somniosus > Somniosus microcephalus. Next base: position 231,145,628 of record NC_140996.1, read on the forward strand.
CCTCCGAGACATGGACCATGTACAACAGGGACCTCAAAGCACTGGAGAGGTACCACCAACGCTGCCTCCGCAAGATCCTGCAAATCCATTGGCAGGATAGACGCACCAACATCAGTGTTTTTGCTCAGGCCAATATCCCCAGCATCGAAGCTTTGACCACGCTCAATCAGCTCCGATGGACGGGTCACATTGTCCACATGCCCGATACGAGACTCCCAAAATAAGCGCTCTACTCGGAGCTCCGGCACGGCAAGAGAGCCCCAGGTGGGCAGAGGAAACGCTTCAAGGACACCCTCAAAACCTCCTTGAAAAAGTGCAACATCCCCAACGACACCTGGGAATCCCTGGCCCAAGACCGCACAAAGTGGAGAAGAAGCATCCGGGAAGGCGCCGAACACCTCGAGTCTCTTCGCCGGGAGCAAGCGGAAGCCAAGCGCAAACAGCGGAAGGAGCGCACGTCATCCCAAGCACCCCCACCCACCCGCCCCTTCAACCACCGTCTGCCCCACCTGTGACAGAGACTGTAGGTCCCGCATTGGACTCATCAGTCACCTGCGAACTCATTTTTAATGTGGAAGCAAGTCACCCTCGGTTCCGAGGGGCTGCCTAAGAAGAAGAATGGATGACGGCCAAGAGAAACCAATCGCGTTTGCATCACGAACCCTCACAAAGAGCGAAAGAAACTATGCACTAATTGAAAAGGAAGCAGTCGTCATAGTGTTTGGAATCAAAAAATTCCTGATCGGCAGAAAGTTTACCCTGATAACCGATCACAAACCGCTCCTAGCAATATTGGGGCCCAAATCTGCCATCCCTGCAATGGCCGCATCAAGAATGCAACGTTGGACAGTGTTGTTATCACAATATGACTACACGATTGAATATCGCACTTCAAAGCAAATCGCAATTGCGGATGCCTTGTCCAGGTTGCCACATGAGGACTCGTGTGTTGGGAGTGAAGGTGAGATTTTCACGCTAGGCGCAGTTGACGAAGACTTTCCCGTGAATGTAACTGAGATTGCAGATGAGACTCAAAAGGACTCAGTTTGGACTTCAGTAACTGAAGTACCAGCTTCAAACAAGTCTGAGATAGAAACAGGATCATCTTTCAGTTCGGAACCAGAACAAAACAGCTCGAAAATCGGTTCAACACCCAAACCTTCAGTAAGGAGATGAGGACGACTCCGCAAACCTGTTATTAAACTGGATTTGTAGTTAATTTAAAAGAAAAAAAGCCGGGAGTTTTTGTTATGTGGTACTGCTCAGGCCTAGTAAACAAATACCTTGACGAGCAATTCGTCCTATCTCTGTCGTTCATTTGTTCCACCCACATATATTCCAAGGATGAACTAAATGGTGCCTCAGAGACTCCATTAACAGCTAGAAATTCACTTCACTGCCCCTGGTTACCGGCACAGTGAATCACGGGGTTAATGTACTCTCTACTATCTTAATAGTCAGCAGCTTGTGTCTGTGAGCTGCCCTGAGCTGCCCCTGTGGAGGGAGAGAGCTTCGTGATGGATTTTACAATCCCGGCTGCCAATCCTGTGCGGTCCTCGGGGAGGGCAGAGCCCTGTCTGCCTGGAACATGCTTCAGATGAGACGAGATGACAGATGCCCTGTTTCCCTGTGCTGCTGGTTCAACCGGTTATCAAATGTCCCATGGTACAATTCAAAGAAGAACAAGGTTGTTGCCGTGGTTTCCCGGCCATGATTCTTCTCAACTCCGCCAAAAAATAGATTCATTCATCTCATTACCTAAGGAAGGATATACTTGTCTTAGAGGGGGTGCGACGAAGGTTCACTGGATTGATGGATTGATTCCTGGGATCAGAGGGCTGACCTATGAGGAGAGATTGTGTAGATTGGGCCGATACTCTCTGGAGTTTAGAAGAATGAGAGGTGATCTCACTGAAACATATAACATTCTTAAAGGGTTTGACAGGGTAGATGCTGAGAGGCTGTTTCCACATGCACTCCACGTGTGGTCTAACCAGGGCTTTGTATAGCTGCAGCTATAACTGTGCATTTATGCAAAAATTGTGCATAAATTTTTTTAATTATACGTGATTTACTTTGAGGCATTTCTGAGTGATATTATGAACATTAAAGAAAGAAAGACTTGCAGTTATATAGCGCCTTTCACGTCCACCGGACGTCCCAAAGCGCTTTACAGCAAATGAAGTACTTTTTGAAGTGTAGTCACTGTTGTAATGTGGGAACACGAGGCAGCCAACTTGGCACAGCAAGCTCCCACAAACAGCAATGTGATAATGACCAGATCGTCTGTTTTAGTGATGTTGATTGAGGGATAAATATTGGCCCCAGGACACCGGGGAGAACTCCCCTGCTCTTCTTCAAAATAGTGACATGGGATCATTTACATCAACCTGAGAGAGCAGACGGGGCCTCGGTTTAACATCTGATCCGAAAGACAGCACCTCCGACAGTGCAGCACTCTCTCAGTAGTGCCCCTTCGACAGTACGGCGCTCCCTCAGTACTGCCCCTCCGACAGTGCGGCGCTCCCTCAGTACTGCCCCTCCGACAGTGCAGCACTCCCTCAGTACTGCCCTTCTGACAGTGAAGCGCTCGCTCAGTACTGCCCCTCCGACAGTGCAGAACTCCCCCAGTACAGACCCTCTGACAGTGCAGCGCTCCCTCAATGCTGCCCCTCCGACAGTGCAGAGCTCCCGCAGTGCTGCCCTTCTGACAGTGCTGCGCTCCCTCAGTACTGCCACACCGACAGTGCAGAGCTCCCCCAGTACTGCCCCTCCAACAGTGCAGTGCTCCCTCAGTACTGCCCCTCCGACAGTGCAGAGCTCCCCCTGTATTGCCCCTCCGACAGTGCAGAGCTCCCCCAGTACTGCCCCTCTGACAGTGCGGCGCTCCCTCAGTACTGCCCCTCCGACAGTGCGGCGCTCCCTCAGTGCTGCCCCTCCGACAGTGTGGCCTCCCCCAGTACTGTCCCTCCGACAGTGCAGCGCTCGCTCAGTACTGCTGCTCCGACAGTGCAGCACTCTCTCAGTGCTGCCCTTCCGACAGTGCAGCGCTCCCTCAGTATTGCCCCTCCGACAGTGCGTCGCTCCCTCAGTACTGCCCCTCCGACAGTGCAGCGCTCCCTCAGTACAGCACCTCTGACAGTGCGGCGCTCCCTCAGTACTGCCCCTCCGACAGTGCAGCGCTCCCTCAGTACTGCCCCTCCGACAGTGCGGCGCTCCCTCAGTACTGCCCCTCCGACAGTGCGGTGCTCCCTCAGTACTGCCCCTCCGACAGTGCGGTGCTCCCTCAGTACTGCCCCTCCGACAGTGCGGCCCTCCCCCAGTACTGCCCCTCTGACAGTGCAGCACTCCCTCAGTACTGCCCCTCTGACAGTGCAGTGCTCCCTCAGTACTGTCCCTCCGACAGTGCGGGGCTCCCTCAGTTCTGCCCCTCCAACAGTGCGGCGCTCCCTCAGTACTGCTGCTCCGACAGTGCGGCGCTCCCTCAGAACTGCCCCTCCGACAGTGCGGCACTCCCTCAGTACTGCCCCTCCGACAGTGCGGTGCTCCCTCAGTACTGCCCCACCGACAGTGCAGAGCTCCACCAGTACTGCCCCTCCGACAGTGCAGTGCTCCCTCAGTTTTGCCCCACCAACAGCGCAGAACTCCCCCAGTACAGCCCCTTTGACAGTGCAGCGCTCCCTCAATACTGCCCCTCCGACAGTGCAGAGCTCCCGCAGTACTGCCCTTCTGACAGTGCAGCGCTCTCTCAGTACTGTCCCTCCGACAGTGCGGTGCTCCCTCAGTACTGCCCCTCCGACAGTGCAGCACTCCCTCAGTACCGCCCCTCCGACAGTGCAGTGCTCCCCCAGTACTGCCCCCTGACAGTGCGGCGCTCCCTCAGTACTGCCCCTCCGACAGTGCGGCGCTCCCTCAGTAATGCCCCACCGACAGTGCGGCACTCCCTCAGTACTGCCCCTCCGACAGTGCGGCCTCCCCCAGTACTGCCCCTCTGACAGTGCAGCGCTCACTCAGTACTGCCCCTCTGACAGTGCAGCGCTCTCTCAGTACTGCCCCTCCGACAGTGCGGCACTCCCTCAGTACTGCCCCTCCGACAGTGCGGCCTCCCCCAGTACTGCCCCTCCGACAGTGCAGCGCTCACTCAGTACTGCCCCTCTGACAGTGCAGCGCTCTCTCAGTACTGCCCCTCCGACAGTGCGGCGCTCCCTCAGTACTGCCCCTCCGACAGTGCGGCGCTCCCTCAGTACTGCCCCTCCGACAGTGCGGCGCTCCCTCAGCACTGCCCCTCCGACAGTGTGGCCTCCCCCAGTACTTTCCCTCCGACAGTGCAGCGCTCGCTCAGTACTGCTGCTCCGACAGTGCAGCACTTTCTCAGTGCTGCCCTTCCGACAGTGCAGCGCTCCCTCAGTATTGCCCCTCCGACAGTGCGTCGCTCCCTCAGTACTGCCCCTCCGACAGTGCAGCGCTCCCTCAGTACAGCACCTCTGACAGTGCGGCGCTCCATCAGTACTGCCCCTCCGACAGTGCAGCGCTCCCTCAGTACTGCCCCTCCGACAGTGCGGTGCTCCTTCAGTACTGCCCCTCCGACAGTGCTGCCCTCCCCCAGTACTGCCCCTCCGACAGTGCAGCGCTCCCTCAGTACTGCCCCTCTGGCAGTGCAGTGCTCTCTCAGTACTGTCCCTCCGACAGTGCGGGGCTGCCTAAGTACTGCCCCTCCAACAGTGCGGCGCTCCCTCAGTACTGCCTCTCAAACAGTGCGGCGCTCCCTCAGTACTGCTGCTCCGACAGTGCGGCGCTCCCTCAGAACTGCCCCTCCGACAGTGCGGCACTCCCTCAGTACTGCCCATCCGACAGTGCGGCGCTCCCTCAGTACTGCCCCACCGACAGTGCAGAACTCCCCCAGTACAGCCCCTTTGACAGTGCAGCGCTCCCTCAATACTGCCCCTCCGACAGTGCAGAGCTCCCGCAGTACTGCCCTTCTGACAGTGCAGCGCTCTCTCAGTACTGTCCCTCCGACAGTGCGGTGCTCCCTCAGTACTGCCCCTCCGACAGTGCAGCACTCCCTCAGTACCGCCCCTCCGACAGTGCAGAGCTCCCCCAGTACTGCCTCTCTGACAGTGCGGCGCTCCCTCAGTACTGCCCCTCCGACAGTGCGGCGCTCCCTCAGTACTGCCCCACCGACAGTGCGGCACTCCCTCAGTACTGCCCCTCCGACAGTGCGGCCTCCCCCAGTACTGCCCCTCCGACAGTGCAGCGCTCACTCAGTACTGCCCCTCTGACAGTGCAGCGCTCTCTCAGTACTGTCCCTCCGACAGTGCGGTGCTCCCTCAGTACTGCCCCGCCGACAGTGCATAGCTCCCCCAGTACTGCCCCTCCGACAGTGCGGCGCTCCCTCAGTACTACCCCTCCGACAGTGCGGCGCTCCCTCAGTACTGCCCCTCCGACAGTGCGGCGCTCCCTCAGTACGGCCCCTCCGACAGTGCGGCTCTCCCTCAGTACTGCCCATCCGACAGTGCGGCGCTCCCTCGGTACTGCCCCTCCGACAGTGCGGCGCTCCCTCAGTACTTCCCCTCCGACAGTGCGGCGCTCCCTCAGTACTGCCCCCCCGACAGTGTGGCGCTCCCTCAGTACTGCCCCTCCGACAGTGCGGCGCTCCCTCAGTACTGCCCCTCCGACAGTGCGGCGCTCCCTCAGTACTGCCCCTCTGACAGTGCGGCGCTCCCTCAGTACTGCCCCTCCGACAGTGCGGCGCTCCCTCAGTACTGCACTGGAGCGTCAAGCCTAGATTTCTTTGCTCAAGTCTCTGGAGTGGGGATTGAACCCACAACCTCCTGACTCGGAGGTGAGAGAGAGCTACTGACGAAACCAAGCCTGACACTCGATAGTGATGCCAACACCAGAAACAGGCCCGCCGTATTTGAAAGTTTGTTATCTGCGGATATTGTATTGGTGCACTCACCAACAGGCTCCACAAAGTCAACACGGTCAACAAAGTCCCTCTTTCCAAGGTAGACGGTGAGCTGGGAAAAGGCAAGAGATTCAAGTGATTATATTCATGGTTAATTACACAGTATTTACAGTACAGAAACAGGCCATTCGGCCCAACAGGTCCGTGCCATGTTTATGCTCCACACGAGCCTCCTCCCACCCTTCCTCATCTCACCCTATCAGCATATCCTTCTATTCCTTTCTCCCTCATGTGTTTATCTAGCCTCCCCTTAAATGCATCTATACTATTCGCCTCAACCACTCCCTGTGGTAGTGAGTTCCACATTCTCACCACTCTCTGGGTAAAGAAGTTTCTCCTGAATTCCCTATTGGGTTTATCAGTGACTCTTATATTGATGGCCCCTAGTTCTGGCCTCCCCCACAAGTGGAAACCTCTTCTCTACGCCTAACAAACCCTTCATAAGCTTAAAGACCTCTATCAGGTCAACCCTCAGCTTTCTCTTTGCTAGAGAACATCACTAAAACAGATTATCTGGTCATTATCACATTGCTGTTTGTGGGAGCTTGCTGTGCATAAATTGGCTGCCGCGTTTCCTACATTACAACAGTGACTCCACTTCAAAAAGTACGTCATTGGCTGTGAAGCGCTTTGGGACGTCCTGAGGTGGTGAAAGGCGCTGGAGAAAGTTCTTTCTTTCTGCCTGGTAATCTCATTGGATGAATAATTCTGATTCTGGCTCGAAACAGTCACTTGGAGTGTCAGGAATCTTTCACCATGGCCCCAATTAACACAATTTTTAGTGTTTCGCAGAGTTACAAGATGATGCTATTATTGTGTTTTCATTCTACAAAAATACTTTGGTGCGAACACACTTCAAGGATGCTGTTAATGAAACACAGTCTGTGAATGCAAGGTTCAAGTAAGATGAGGTTAGTGGGCGGAAGAAATATTTTGTTCTCCTGGCCGGCCTTCGACCTTCCACCCTCCATTAACTTGAGCTCATCCAAAACTCTGCGGCCCCGTGCCCTAACTCGCACCAAACCTTGTTCGCCCATCACCCCCTGTGCTCGCTGACCTACATTGGCTCCCGGTCCGGCAACGCCTCGATTTTAAAATTCTCATCCTTGTTTTCAAATCCCTCCATGGCCTCGCCCCTCCCTATCTCTGTAACCTCCTCCAGCCCCACAACCCTCCGAGATCTCTGCGCTCCTCCAATTCCAGCCTCTTCAGCATCCCCGATTTCCATCGCTCCACCATTGGCGGCCGGGCCTTCAGCTGCCTGGACCCCGAGCTCTGGAATTCCCTCCCTAAACCTCTCCGCCTCTCTACCACTCTCTCCTCCTTTAAGACGCTCTTTATCTTGATCAAGCTTTTGGTCACCTGTTCTAATATCTCCTTATCTGGCTCGGTGTCAAATTTGATAATTGTTCCTGTGAAGCGGCTTGGGACGTTTCAGTACTTTAAAGGCGCTGTATAAATACAAGTTGTTCTTTTGTTACATTTTAATGAGTATATGGAACAGGCACCGAACAGGAGCAATTAACGGGGCTGATCCAAGCTAATGAAAGAAACAGATAACGTCCCTGAAAGCCCACTGGATAATTTTAGTTTATCGGCCCAGTAATTCCTGTCACAACGCGTGAGTACGGACGGGGTACTCACGCGTGTGCCCGGAGGAATTGCCGGTTTTCAGCATGCACAGCGCATGCGCTGAAAACCGGCATTTCCTGTCCTCTGACCCAAGGGGCTAAGAGGCAGAACGCGTGCGACTGCACAGGCAGCGCGTGCGCAGTGAAATTCCTTGTTTTTTTCAGAGTTGCGCGTGTGTAAAGGCCTCCGGTCTTTACGCATAGAAAAACCACGCGTAAGTACTTAGTTTTTCAGGTAAGTGGGCTTTTAGTGCAATTGAGAAAAAAAATTTCCACAGGTTTGTTATTTTTAAAGAATTTACAGTAAGGTAAGTTTAGTTTTAGCCCCGATTTAAAAAAAATTTTTTTTTTCAAATTTTAAAATTATTGTTTAAAATAGTTTTTCAGAGTTCTTTATTGTTAATTTAAGTAGTGCAATGTTTTTTTAAATTTTCTTTCAGGCTTAAGTAGTGTTTTGGGGCCAGGAGTTTTCATGAGTTTGACAGCTCTTACTGTCAAACTCATGAATGAAGTTTCCCCTCCCCTGATTGGCTGCACAGTGCTCACCTGATCCCAGCCGGCACATCGCACTAACTACGCCGCTGGATCAGGTAAGCACAGCGCGCCGACATCTGAACCGGGCCAGTGACAGGAATTCCAAGCAGGCGCAGGCTTCAGATGTCGGCGCGCAGGGTGAGTGCAGATCGGGGGCTTGCACGCGGGGCAAGCTCCCGATCCTAATTTCAGGGCCAATATGTTTTTGGAATGTGGGCACTGCTGGCATTTATTGCCCATCCCTCGCTGCCCTGGATACATGGTGGCATATATTATCCTGAACAGCAATTGTTTTTACAGCTGCGTGCTTTTTATTGATAGCTCTCAGTTATTACTATACTCGTCGGCTAATGTCTTTCAAAGTGTTAATATAAAAATTGCTTAACTTTGCTGCAACTGAAGTGAGAGAATCGTAATTCACAGACTTAATATTCAGGACACGGTGATGAATAATAATCCTGGCTGTGTGCGCTCCAAATTCACTGGATTCAATGTCCGTGAGGGATTATTGCACATGGAAATTAAACTCCGTTTACTGCGGTTAAGCTGCCGGTGTTACACTGGTGTAGGGCCCTGGTCAGGCCGCGCTTGGAGCACTGAGCACAGCTCTGGTCACCGTACTATACAAAGGACATCGGAGCCCTGGAGAAAGTGCAAAACAGATTCACAAGGATGGGAGTCGCACCTCAAACGCAGCCCTTTGAGAAAGAAAGAAAGAAAGAAAGAAAGAGAGAAAGAAAGAAAGAAAGAAGGAAAGAAAGAGGGAAAGAAGGAAAGAAAGAAAGAAAGAACTTGCATTTCTACGGCGCCTTTCATGACCTCAGGACCTCCCAAAGCACCATTGAAGCACTTTTTTTGAAGTGTAGTCACTGTTGTAATGTAGGAAACGCGGCAGCCAATTTGCGCACAGCAAGCTTCCACACACAGCAATGAGATAATGACCAGATCATCATTAGTGATGTTGGTTGAGGGATAAATATTGGCCCCAGGACACTGGAGAGAACTGAGAAAGTGGGGAAGAGAATCACAGAAATTCTGGCACAGAAGGGGGCCATTCAGCCCACCGTGCCTGTGCTGTTTCTAGCACTGAGCTATCTAAACCAATCCCATTCCGCTGCTCGTGTGATGCCATAAACATGGGAGGAATGTCCACCTGTTGATGAACCGGTGCCTACCGAGTTAAAATAGAGGGTCTTACCTTTCCATTGGGGCTAGACTTCTTAAAGACTCTGCAAAACAAGGAGAGAGAGAGAAATGATTGTCAGAACATAGAGAGGCCACCAATTTACACGGCACCTTTAACGTAGTAAAACGTCCCAAGGTGCTTCACAGGAGCGACGATCAAACAAAATCTGACACCGAACCACTTAAGGAGACATTAGGAGATGACTAAAAGCTTAGTTGAAAAGTAGGTTTAATGTGCTGTTTTTTCCCCCATTAATTCACGGGATGTGGGCATCGCTGGCAGGCCCGGCATTTATTGCCCATCTCTAGTTGCCCTCGAGAAGGTGGTGGTGAGCTGCTCTCTTGAACCGTTGCAGTCCGTGTGGTGAAGGTGCTCCCACAGTGCTGTTAGGGAGGGAGTTCCAGGATTACTGAATCAATGGGGAAGGAACGGCCGATATATGCCCACGTTTGAGGGGTAACTCGGAAGTGACGGTGGTCCCAGCACATTGCCCTTCTAGCTGGTGGCGTTGACAGAGAGGCAACCTCGATGTGTTGCTTCGATCAGGGTTGAACTGGCTCTCCCGAAAGTTACGGGATTTTCCCGGAGAAAGGGAACCAGAAGGTTCACGAGGTTGATTCCGGAGATGAAAGGGTTGTCTTATGAAGAAAGGTTGAGCAGGTTGGGCCTATACTCATTGGAGTTTAGAAGAATGAGAGGTGATCTTATTGAAACATATAAGATTCTGAAGGGGCTGGACAAGGTAGATGCAGAGAGGATGTTTCCCCTCGTGGGGGTATCTAGAACCAGGGGCATAGTTTCAGAATAAGGGGTCACCCATTTAAAACGGAGATGAGGAGGAATTTCTTCTCTCAGAGGGTCGTGAATCTGTGGAATTCTCTTCCCCAGAGAGCTGCGGAGGCGGAGTCAGTGAATATATTTAAGGTGGAGATAGACAGGTTTTTGAAAGGTAAAGGAGTCAAGGGTTATGGGGAGTGGGCAGGGAAGTGGAGTTGAGGCCAAGATCAGATCAGCCATGATCTTATTGAATGGCGGAGCAGGCTCGAGGGGCCAAATGACCTACTCCTGCTCCTACGTCTTATGTTCTTATGTACCGGGGGTGGGAGGTTGGGGCAGTGGGGGGCGGGTGTGGTGATAATACAGCGCTATGGAACCATTCACAGGGGAGGGGCGGGGGGGCACTTGGGAAATCTCCCGATTTTCCTTAAGACCAGTTCACCTCAGACAGCAGCGCATCCCCAAGCCTTGGTGTGCCGATGGTGGAGGGGGTGGAAATTGAGCCTGGTGACTGGAGTGATAATCAAGCAAACTGCTCACTCCTGGATAGTGTTGAGTGTTGTCGAGGCTATGCCTTGTCCAGGCAAGCAGAGAGTATCCCGTCACGCTCCTGATTTGAGGCTTGCAGTGAAGGGATAATTACAAGTCCTAGCCCTTTCGGGCTACCCCAGATCAGGCATATTCCCCAGGCGTTCACCTTCAACTTAAGTTAGAGATAGCCAAATTCTACAAGATGCTTAAATGGGTCTAAAAGTTCAGGCTATCTCTCCCTAAAAGAAAGGAACGACTTGAAGATGTTACCGTCCTCCAGATAGCATTTTTAATAAGTTTAACTAGACTGTAACTTTCCGGATATTATGAGGGTCCGGAATACCCCCCCAGAATTCTGCAACTCCTTACAAAAGAGTGTACAGAAATTGGGTTCACGAGTTTATACAGAATTACTCTTTGAGACAATTCTAAAATATATCATTTTATTTAAGAGCCGACATTCAGTTAACAGCTGTCGAATCAGTCGCAACATTAACAATTCAAAACACAGATAGCTTACATTTCTTATTTCTCAGAGATCCTTATTCTCAAATCTTTACTTCGTTACATTTCTACATTTCTTACTTATTTCTAAATCCAGAACATCCACCAAAATCAATTACTTTGATTACCCAAGACTCAAAGTAAAAAACTTACAGAGCATGCCTGTGAAGTTGAGAAACGCTTGGCCCGTTCAGCAAGTTCTGACTTTCTGTTTGAAAAGCTCTTATTTTTATACCTTTTTTGCAGTGGTTTATTCTTTGAAGTTCTCTGCTGATGTCAGCTAATTGTCTTTATTGATTCTCTCTTTTGAATGCTTTCTATCTTACTGTCAATTCAGCTGCTGCATGCATAATTATGTCTCTACTTTTAGGTGTTTCAAAAACCATCATAAAAACAATATGACAGCTATGGTTTCTGTTTGATGCCATTCTTACAAAATACTTTCATTCAATTCTTAATATTGGCTTAACTGTTTTTTAGCAGACATTGTGACTCTGTGGTTTTCCAAGTTCAATACAAACACAATGTAATTGCTTGGTGCATCTATTGAAGTCATATCTTCAAAGTGTTCTTGTTGGTATCATATTTACTATGTATAAATTAAAGACACTTTGACGAGGGTGGTTCATGCATTTCTAGCTATCTCAATTGGTTGCATATTTAATCGTGTTTCCTGGCTTCCAAGTTTAACATAAAAACTATTTGACCAGCAGGTGTTTCTTTTACTTGATGTCGTCTTTTCAAAGGCACATGGTTCTTTTAATGTTTGTGTTTCTGTTCAACGTGTTAGCTTATAACACCTTAAACTGGGTCTTCTCGTTGTGTTATTCCCAAACTCTAGACCTTTCGGAAGCACCAAACTGCCATTTCAATAGAGTCATTGTTTTAGTATATTTAACTAATTCCCATTTCAAAGCTTGTTTGGTTTTTACAACTTTGTTAAACAACTGGGCCTAGAAATTGAGTGGGCTTAGCGCCCATTTTGCGGCGCTAGAGGGCATTGCGCTGGACTTACAGCCGGTTTTGAAATTGACTAGGGCCCAACATCGGCGTTACACCGGTAGCGCTGCGCCGGCACCGATGACGTCATCGGTGTGCGCAGCGTCCCGGTTGCCGTGGTGACGGGCCCCAGCGCCGAAATTCAGTTGCGGCCGCCTCACCCGTGGCAGCCGCAACTAAGACTCTGGCAACAGAGTCTTACACGACTTTGCGCCGGCGCATAAAGGTGGAGCGGCGGCCGGCCGCTTTCCCGCCGGCCGCCTGCCCGCACCTCCCTCCCCGGACTCCCCCACCCCCCCCCCCCGTGGAACAGATGCTTCTCGGCTGCGAGCCCGGCACTTCCCCGAGGTGCCGGGCTCATTTTTGTGGCGATTTAACCGGCCAGCGGGCGGGTGCAGGCAGCTCCTCCTTAACTGAAGGAGGAGGCCTGCACTTCCCGAGCCTGCCGCACCGCATCGGGCGCCGCAGCGCTGGAATAGCGCCAGTTGTCAGGCGCAAACAGCCTTCAGTAGCGCCGGCAGCCGTTTGGGCGCGGCGCTACTGAATTTTTGGCGCGCACAGCGCGACTTAGCACCGGCGCTAAATTTCCAGCGTTAAGCCCTGGCGCAGCGCAAACTCAATTTCTAGGCCAGTATATCATGAATTAATAATATCAGTATTCTGTTCATATTATGGTGTATCTTTCTGAAATATGGCTTATTCCCTCACTGCAGATGGTGGAGAGGGTTTGAGGGGCCAGAAAGTTGTTTTAAGTGGAAGCCTTTGTCTCACTGTACGCTAGCCATCTCCTTCATCTCCTGCCTCGTATTGTTGTATGTCACTTAGTTCATCCTTTCTCCTGCATACTGTCCAAAGTGGACACTTAATGGGAGCTCCTGACTCTGATGAATGGCATACCGGAAAGGGATTTGTAACTCTCGTAAAACAGCACCTGCGGAAGCAGAAAATTTGCACCGGTTGCTTTGTTCAACTTCCTTTCGGAATCAACGAACATAATCAACAACAACAACTATTTGCATTTATATAGCGCCTTTAACATAGTAAAACATCCCAAGGCACTTCACAGGAGCGATTATCAAACAAAATTTGACACCGAGCCACATAAGGAGATAGTAGGACAGGTGACCAAAAGCTTGGTCAAAGAGGTTGGTTTTAAGGAGCGTCATAAAGGAGGAGAGAGAGAGGCGGAGAGGTTTAGGGAGGGAATTCCAGAGCTCGGGGCCCAGGCAGCTGAAGGCACGGCCGCCAATGGTGGAGCGATTAAAATCGGGGATGGTGAAGAGGCCAGAATTGGAGGAGCGCAGACATCTCAAGCGGGTTGTGGGGTTGGAGGAGATTACAGAGATAGGGAGGGGGCGAGGAGGCCATGGAAGGATTTGAAAACAAGGATGAGAATTTTTAAATCGAGGCGTTGCTTAACGGGGGGCCAACGGAGCGAGCACAGGGGGTGATGGGTGAACGGGACTGGGTGTGAGTTAGGACACGGGGCAGTGAGCACAGGGGGTGATGGGTGAACGGGACTGGGTGTGAGTTAGGACACGGGGCAGTGAGCACAGGGGGTGATGGGTGAACGGGACTGGGTGTGAGTTAGGACACGGGGCAGTGAGCACAGGGGGTGATGGGTGAACGGGACTGGGTGTGAGTTAGGACACGGGGCAGTGAGCACGGGGTGATGGGTGAACGGGACTGGGTGCGAGTTAGGACACGGGGCAGTGAGCACAGGGGGTGATGGGTGAACGGGACTGGGTGTGAGTTAGGACACGGGGCAGTGAGCACGGGGTGATGGGTGAACGGGACTGGGTGCGAGTTAGGACACCAGGCAGTGAGCACAGGGGGCGATGGGTGAACGGGACTGGGTGCGAGTTAGGACACGGGGCAGTGAGCACAGGGGGTGATGGGTGAACGGGACTGGGTGTGAGTTAGGACACGGGGCAGTGAGCACGGGGTGATGGGTGAACGGGACTGGGTGTGAGTTAGGACACGGGGCAGTGAGCACAGGGGGTGATGGGTGAACGGGACTGGGCGTGAGTTAGGACACGGGGCAGTGAGCACGGGGGGTGATGGATGAACGGGACTGGGTGTGAGTTAGGACACGGGGCAGTGAGCACAGGGGGTGATGGATGAACGGGACTGGGTGTGAGTTAGGACACGGGGCAGTGAGCACAGGGGGTGATGGATGAACGGGACTGGGTGTGAGTTAGGACACGGGGCAGTGAGCACAGGGGGTGATGGGTGAACGGGACTGGGCGTGAGTTAGGACACGGGGCAGTGAGCACAGGGGGTGATGGATGAACGGGACTGGGTGTGAGTTAGGACACGGGGCAGTGAGCACAGGGGGTGATGGATGAACGGGACTGGGTGTGAGTTAGGACACGGGGCAGTGAGCACAGGGGGTGATGGATGAACGGGACTGGGTGTGAGTTAGGACACGGGGCAGTGAGCACAGGCGGTGATGGGTGAACGGGACTGGGTGTGAGTTAGGACACGGGGCAGTGAGCACAGGGTGATGGGTGAACGGGACTGGGTGTGAGTTAGGACACGGGGCAGTGAGCACAGGGGGTGATGGGTGAACGGGACTGGGTGTGAGTTAGGACACGGGGCAGTGAGCACAGGGGGTGATGGGTGAACGGGACTGGGTGTGAGTTAGGACACGGGGCAGTGAGCACAGGGTGATGGGTGAACGGGACTGGGTGTGAGTTAGGACACGGGGCAGTGAGCACAGGGGGTGATGGGTGAACGGGACTGGGTGTGAGTTAGGACACGGGGCAGTGAGCACAGGGGGTGATGGGTGAACGGGACTGGGTGTGAGTTAGGACACGGGGCAGTGAGCACAGGGTGATGGGTGAACGGGACTGGGTGTGAGTTAGGACACGGGGCAGTGAGCACAGGGGGTGATGGGTGAACGGGACTGGGTGTGAGTTAGGACACGGGGCAGTGAGCACAGGGGGTGATGGGTGAACGGGACTGGGTGTGAGTTAGGACACAGGGCAGTGAGCACATGGGGCGATGGGTGAATGGGACTGGGTGTGAGTTAGGACACGGGGCAGTGAGCACAGGGGGTGATGGGTGAACGGGACTGGGTGTGAGTTAGGACACGGGGCAGTGAGCACAGGGGGTGATGGGTGAACGGGACTGGGTGTGAGTTAGGACACGGGGCAGTGAGCACAGGGGGTGATGGGTGAACGGGACTGGGTGTGAGTTAGGACACGGGGCAGTGAGCACAGGGGGTGATGGGTGAACGGGACTGGGTGTGAGTTAGGACACGGGGCAGTGAGCACAGGGGGTGATGGTTGAACGGGACTGGGTGTGAGTTAGGACACGGGGCAGTGAGCACAGCGGGTGATGGGTGAACGGGACTGGGTGTGAGTTAGGACACGGGGCAGTGAGCACAGGGGGCGATGGATGAACGGGACTTGGTGCAAGTTAGGACACGGGGCAGTGAGCACAGGGGGTGATGGGTGAACGGGACTGGGTGTGAGTTAGGACACGGGGCAGTGAGCACAGCGGGTGATGGGTGAACGGGACTGGGTGTGAGTTAGGACACGGGGCAGTGAGCACAGGGGGCGATGGGTGAACGGGACTTGGTGCAAGTTAGGACATGGGGCAGTGAGCACAGGGGGTGATGGGTGAACGGGACTGGGTGCGAGTTAGGACACGGGGCAGTGAGCACAGGGGGTGATGGGTGAATGGGACTGGGTGTGAGTTAGGACACGGGGCAGTGAGCACAGGGGGTGATGGTTGAACGGGACTGGGTGTGAGTTAGGACACGGGGCAGTGAGCACAGCGGGTGATGGGTGAACGGGACTGGGTGTGAGTTAGGACACGGGGCAGTGAGCACAGGGGGCGATGGGTGAACGGGACTTGGTGCAAGTTAGGACACGGGGCAGTGAGCACAGGGGGTGATGGGTGAACGGGACTGGGTGTGAGTTAGGACACGGGGCAGTGAGCACAGGGGGCGATGGGTGAACGGGACTGGGTGAGAGTTAGGACACGGGGCAGTGAGCACAGGGGGTGATGGGTGAACATGACTGGGTGCGAGTTAGGACACGGGGCAGTGAGCACAGGGGGTGATGGGTGAACGGGACTGGGTGCGAGTTAGGACACGGGGCAGTGAGCACAGGGGGTGATGGGTGAACGGGACGGTGTGAGTTAGGACACAGGGCAGTGAGCACAGGGGGTGATGGGTGAACGGGACTGGGTGTGAGTTAGGACACGGGGCAGGGAGCACGGGGGTGATGGGTGAACGGGAATGGGTGTGAGTTAGGACACGGGGCAGTGAGCACAGGGGGTGATGGGTGAACGGGACTGGGTGTGAGTTAGGACACGGGGCAGTGAGCACAGGGGGTGATGGGTGAACGAGACTGGGTGTGAGTTAGGACATGGGGCAGTGAGCACAGGGGGTGATGGGTGAACGGGACTGGGTGTGAGTTAGGACACGGGGCAGTGAGCACAGTGGGTGATGGGTGAATGGGACTGGGTGTGAGTTAGGACACGGGGCAGTGAGCACAGGGGGTGATGGGTCAACGGGACTGGGTGCGAGTTAGGACACGGGGCAGTGAGCACAGGGGGTGATGGGTGAACGGGACTCGGTGTGAGTTAGGACACGGGGCAGTGAGCACAGAGGGTGATGGGTGAACGGGACTCGGTGCGAGTTAGGACACGGGGCAGCGGAGTTTTGGATGAGCCCAAGTTTATGGAGGGGGGAAGATGGGATGCCAGCCAGGAGTGCGTTGGAATAGTCGAGTTTCGAGATAACAAAGGCATGGATGAGTGTTTCAGCAGCAGATGAGCTGAGGCGGGACGGAGTCGGCCGATGTTACAGAGGTGAAAATAGGCGGCCTTGGTGTGGTCGGAAGCTCATCTCGGGGTCAAACACAACACCAAAGTTGCAAACGATCTGGTTCAGCCTCAGACAGTTGCCAGGGAGAGGGATGGAGTCGGTGGCTAGGGGGCGGAGTTTGTGGCGGGGGACCTAAGACAGTGGCTTTGGTCTTCCCGATATTTAGTTGGACGAAATTTCTGCTCATCCAGTATTGGATGTCAGACAAGCAGTGTGCCAAATCAGAGGGGTCACAAGATGCGGTGGTGAGGTCGAGCCGGGTGTCGTCAGAGTACATGTTTTTTGGATGGCGTTGCCGCGGGGCAGCATTCAGAGGAGCAATATGAAGGGGCCAAGGATAGATCCTTGGGGGACACCAGAGAACATAAGAACATAAGAAATAGGAGCAGGAGTAGGCCAATCGGCCCCTCGAGCCTGCTCCGCCATTCAATAAGATCATGGCTGATCTGATCCTAACCGCCAATCCACTATCACAGAACCATCTCCTGAATCTAACAGAATTAGACACACGAAATAGGAGCAGGATCAAGCTACACGGCCCCTGGGCCCGCTCCGCTACCCACAGGGCCATGACCGATCCGAACCTAGACTCATGTCCAAATTCCTGCCCGCTCCCCGTAACCCTTAATTCCCTTTACTTCTAGGATAAAGAGGCAACGGTACAGGAGCGGGAGGAGGTGCCATTGCAGGTGGTTCTCTGGCTACGACTGGATAGACAAGAATGGAACCGGGCGAGTGCAGTCCCACCCAGCTGGACAGAATCATAGAATGATACAGCCCGGAAGGAGGCCATTCGGCCCGTCGTGCCTGTGCCGGCTCTTTGAAAGAACCATCCGATTAGTCCCACGATTCTATGATTCTTGTTTTCCCAGTGATGCCCCTCACTGCTCCTAAAGATCGGAGTGCTGCTGATTTGTCAGTCTCAATACTGACTGACCCTGTGCATCCTCTTAAAAAGCCCACTGCAGATTTGCAACAGTCTCCTGCTGGGACCTCGCTCCCCACCCCCCACACCTCTCGACCCGCACTCAGATAACAACAACAATCATGTGGGCCTCTAACACAAAGAGGCCAGTATCACAAGTGCGCCTTCCCCTACCCGCCACCTCCTGGCTGCCTTTAGTCTTCGGGACTATTCTGCGCTCTCCTCGCTGGGACCTCATGCCTCGAGTCCAATATTGCTCCCTTTCCATTCCAGTTTCAGGACTTAGATCCCATATAGAATCATAGAAACTGACAGCACAGAAGGAGGCCATTCGGCCCATCGTGCCTGTGCCGGCTCTTTGAAAGATCCGTCGTGCTCAGTCCCACACACCTCGCTTTGTGTTCGTAACCCGGTCAGTGCCTCATCCTCCAGAACCCGTCCAACTCCCTTTTACAATTATTGATGGAATCAGCTTCCGCCACCTTTCCAGATCGAGCGTTCCCGATCCCCACAACTCTCCGAGTGAAAACATTTCCCCTCATCTCCCCTCGAGATCTTTCGCCAATGATTTTGAATCTCTGAAACATTGAAACATAGAAACATAGAAGATAGGAGCAGGAGTAGGCCATTTGGCCCCTCGAGCCTGCTCCGCCATTCAATGAGATCATGGCTGATCATCCAAACTCAGTACCCTGTCCCTGCCTTCTCCCCATATCCCTTGATCCCTTTAACCTTTGGTTATTGACCCACTCGCCAGAGGGAAGAGTTTTTCTCCATCTACTCGATCAAAACCTCTCATCATCTTGAAAACCTCGATTAGGTCACCTCTTAACCTTCTCTGTTCCAAGGAGAACAGTCCTAACTTTTCCAACCTCTCCTCATAACTGAAGTCCCTCATCCCTGGTCACATCCTGGTAAACCTCCTCTGGACCCTTTCCGAGGCCTTTCCATCTTTCCTGAAGTGCGGTGCCCAGAATTGTCCACAACACTCCAGCGGAGGCCTAACTAGTGATTTGCAAAGTTCTCAGCATATTCCCCTTCCTGCTCCAGCTTCAGGCCCGGCACTTCCCCCTCCCAGATTCTTGCCCTACTCCCTCCATGCCCCCGCCCTTGGGCCCTGTAGCTTCCCAATTCTAGGGCCCAGTTTCCCAGCCCAGGTCATCCCCAGGCCCATAACCCAAGTATCTCTCTGTCCCACCTGTGTTGTAACAGTTACAGTACCCAGGAATGTCACAGGGTGACGAGTGGAGGATTCAGTCAGCAAGGAAAATGTGTCAGATACATTAGGAACCTGGGAATTACCAAACAAAGAAAGACCCAGGTCCATCTCGTTCACCTTCTCCCATCCTGATAATTGGAGTTGTTGACCATTCACAGCGACCAATCTCTATCAATGAGTCTACAACAGACCCAGACATGAGGTGAGGAAAACCCCCAGTGGAGAGCTTTGGGAACCAGAGGTCCAAAGTCACCTGTTCCTCCCGAGCTCGCTGCACTCACCACACCTCACGTCTCAAATTACTCATAGGCTGCATCCCACAATATTATTTCCTGAAAGAAATCTATTCAATTTGCATTTGAATGAATCAACACTAACTGCTTCCATCATCTCCCCAGGGAGCCTGTTCCAGAGGTTGACCACTCGCTCACTGAACATTGAATTTACCCCTCCCGTCGAGCCCAAGCTATGTCCCCTAGTTCAATTGTTCTGGACAAGGTGAAATAGCTTGTCATTCATGGGCTGTGGGAGGAGATTAAATGGGTGGGTAGAGTCCGTGATAGGGGAGAGTGTACATGGGCTGTGGGAGGAGATTGAATGGGTGGGTAGAGTCCGTGATAGGGGAGAGTGTACATGGGCTGTGGGAGGAGATTCAATGGGTGGATAGAGTCAATGATAGGGGAGAGTGTACATGGGCTGTGGGAGGAGGTTAAATGGGTGGGTAGAGTCCGTGATAGGGGAGAGTGTACATGGGCAGTGGGAGGAGATTAAATGGGTGGGTACAGTCCATTATAGGGGAGAGTGTACATGGGCTGTGGGAGGAGATTGAATGGGTGGGTAGAGTCCATGATAGGGGAGAGTGTACATGGGCTGTGGGAGGAGATTAAACGGGTGGGTAGAGTCCATTATAGGGGAGAGTGTACATGGGCTGTGGGAGGAGATTGAATGGGTGGGTAGAGTCCATGATAGGGGAGAGTGTACATGGGCTGTGAGAGGAGATTAAATGGGTGGGTAGAGTCCATGAGAGGGGAGAGTGTACACGGGCTGTGGGAGGAGATTAAATGGGTGGCGTACAGTACATGATAGGGGAGAGTGTACACGGGCTGTGGGAGGAGATTGAATGGGTGGGTGGAGTCCGTGATAGGGGAGAGTGTACACGGGCTGTGGGAGGAGATTAAATGGGTGGGTAGAGTCCATTATAGGGGAGAGTGTACATGGGCTGTGGGAGGAGATTGAATGGGTGGGTAGAGTCCATGATAGGGGAGAGTGTACATGTGCTGTGGGAGGAGATTAAACGGGTGGGTAGAGTCCATTATAGGGGAGAGTGTACATGGGCTATGGGAGGAGATTAAATGGGTGGGTAGAGTCCATGATAGGGGAGAGTGTACATGGGCTGTGGGAGGAGATGAAATGGGTGGGGTACAGTCCATGATAGGGGAGAGTGTACACAGGCTGTGGGAGGAGATTGAATGGGTGGGTAGAGTCTGTGATAGGGGAGAGTGTACATGGGCTGTGGGAGGAGATTAAATGGGTGGGTGGAGCCCGTGATAGGGGAGAGTGTACATGGGCTGTGGGAGGAGATTAAATGGGTGGGTAGAGTCCGTGATAGGGGAGAGTGTACATGGGCTGTGGGAGGAGATTAAATGGGTGGGTAGAGTCCCTGATAGGGGAGAGTGTACATGGGCTGTGGGAGGAGATTGAATGGGTGGGTAGAGTCCGTGATAGGGGAGAGTGTACATGGGCTGTGGGCGGAGATTAAATGGGTGGGTAGAGTCCGTGATAGGAGAGAGTGTACATGGGCTGTGGGAGGAGATTCAATGGGTGGATAGAGTCAATGATAGGGGAGAGTGTACATGGGCTGTGGGAGGAGGTTAAATGGGTGGGTAGAGTCCGTGATAGGGGAGAGTGTACATGGGCAGTGGGAGGAGATTAAATGGGTGGGTAGAGTCCATTATAGGGGAGAGTGTACATGGGCTGTGGGAGGAGATTGAATGGGTGGGTAGAGTCCATGATAGGGGAGAGTGTACATGGGCTGTGGGAGGAGATTAAACGGGTGGGTAGAGTCCATTATAGGGGAGAGTGTACATGGGCTGTGGGAGGAGATTGAATGGGTGGGTAGAGTCCATGATAGGGGAGAGTGTACATGGGCTGTGAGAGGAGATTAAATGGGTGGGTAGAGTCCATGATAGGGGAGAGTGTACACGGGCTGTGGGAGGAGATTGAATGGGTGGGTGGAGTCCGTGATATGGGAGAGTGTACATGGGCTATGGGAGGAGATTAAATAGGTGGGTAGAGTCCATGATAGGGGAGAGTGTACATGGGCTGTGGGAGGAGATTAAACGGGTGGGTAGAGTCCATTATAGGGGAGAGTGTACATGGGCTATGGGAGGAGATGAAATGGGTGGGTAGAGTCCATGATAGGGGAGAGTGTACATGGGCTGTGGGAGGAGATGAAATGGGTGGGGTACAGTCCATGATAGGGGAGAGTGTACATGGGCTGTGGGAGGAGATTGAATGGGTGGGTAGAGTCTGTGATAGGGGAGAGTGTACATGGGCTGTGGGAGGTGATTCAATGGGTGGGTAGAGTCTGTGATAGGGGAGAGTGTACATGGGCTGTGGGAGGAGATTAAATGGGTGGGGTACAGTCCATGATAGGAGAGAGTGTACATGGGCTTTGGGAGGAGATTCAATGGGTGGGTAAAGTCTGTGATAGGGGAGAGTGTACATGGGCTGTGGGAGGAGATTAAATGGGTGCGTAGAGTCCATGATAGGGGAGAGTGTACATGGGCTGTGAGAGGAGATTAAATGGGTGGGTAGAGTCCGTGATAGGGGAGAGTGTACATTGGCTGTGGGAGGAGATTAAATGGGTGGGTAGAGTGCATGATAGGGGAGAGTGTACATGGGCTGTGGGAGGAGATTAAATGGGTGGGTAGAGTCCGTGATAGGGGAGAGTGTACATTGGCTGTGGGAGGAGATTAAATGGGTGGGTAGAGTGCATGATAGGGGAGAGTGTACATGGGCTGTGGGAGGAGATTAAATGGGTGGGTAGAGTCCGTGATAGGGGAGAGTGTACATGGGCTGTGGGAGGAGATTGAATGGGTGGGTAGAGTCTGTGATAGGGGAGAGTGTACATGGGCTGTGGGAGGAGATTGAATGGGTGGGTAGAGTCTGTGATAGGGGAGAGTGTACATTGGCTGTGGGAGGAGATTAAATGGGTGGGTAGAGTGCATGATAGGGGAGAGTGTACATGGGCTGTGGGAGGAGATTAAATGGGTGGGTAGAGTCCGTGATAGGGGAGAGTGTACATGGGCTGTGGGAGGAGATTGAATGGGTGGGTAGAGTCTGTGATAGGGGAGAGTGTCCATGGGCTGTGAGAGGAGATTAAATGGGTGAGTAGAGTCCATGATAGGGGAGAGTGTACACGGGCTGTGGGAGGAGATTAAATGGGTGGGTAGAGTCCGTGATAGGGGAGAGTGTACATGGGCTGTGGGAGGAGATTAAATGGGTGGGTAGAGTGCATGATAGGGGAGAGTGTACATGGGCTGTGGGAGGAGATTAAATGGGTGGGTAGAGTCCGTGATAGGGGAGAGTATACATGGGCTGTGGGAGGAGATTAAATGGGTGGGTAGAGTCCGTGATAGGGGAGAGTGTACATGGGCTGTGGGAGGAGATTGAATGGGTGGGTAGAGTCTGTGATAGGGGAGAGTGTACATGGGCTGATTATAATTATGTGGCTCTCAATAAGGTCGCTCTGCAGAAAAGGAAGCAAAATGACTCCATTACAATGCCCAGGTGAATGTAAAGCTTTTACGAGAGTGCAAGTCGCTTATGAGGTTGCGGTGGTCAACCTGTCTATATCCTGTTGAAATTGCTGCGTCTTATGTTAGCAAGGATTGATGGCATGCTGCAACAACACAATGGCTGATCTTTGAGGTGAAAGATTTAGATGCTGGCCTTCGGGCTTCCACAGTGTCCCAGGGGAGAAGCCTCTGTCTCTGAGACACATTCACTGGTTTCTGTAGAGATGTACTTGCAAATACTTTGCCTGGGGCTCAGAGCAAAGCAAGAAAGAAAGACTTGCATTTCTCCAGCGCCTTTCACCACCTCAGGACATCCCAAAGCGCTTTACAGCCAATGAAGTACTTTTTGAAGTGCAGTCACTGTTGTAATGTGGGAAACGCGGCAGCCAATTTGCGCACAGCAAGCTCCCACAAACAGCAATGTGAAAATGACCAGGGAATCTGTTTGTGATGTTGATTGAGGGATAAATATTGGCCCAGGACACCGGGGTGAACTCCCCCCCTCAGTACTGACCCTCCGACAGTGCAGCACTCCCTCAGTACTGCCCCTCCGACAGTGCGGCGCTCCCTCTGTACTGTCCCTCCGACAGTGCAGCACTCCCTCAGTAGTGCCCCACCGACAGTGCAGCACTCCCTCAGTACTGCCCCTCCGACAGTGCGGCTCTCCCTCAGTACTGCCCCTCCGATTGTGCTCTGCTCCTCAGTACTGCCCCTCTGATAGTGCAGTGCTCCGTCAGTACTGCCCCTCCGACAGTGCGGCGCTCCCTCAGTACTGTCCCTCCGACAGTGCAGCACTCCCTCAGTACTGTCCCTCTGACAGTGCGGCGCTCCCTCAGTACTGTCCCTCCGACAGTGCGGCGCTCCCTCAGTACTGTCCCTCCGACAGTGCAGCACTCCCTCAGTACTGTCCCTCCGACAGTGCTGTGCTCCCTCAGCACTGACCCTCTGACAGTGCGGCGCTCCCTCAGTACTGCGCTGGGAGTGTCGGCCTAGATTTTTGTGCTCGAGTCTCTGGAGTGGGATTTGAACCCACGACCTTCTGATTCAGAGATAAGAGTGCTGCCCACTGAGCCAAGGTTGATTAACGGATGGCTAAATGCTCACATCACAATTAGCCTCTTGCTTTATTAGTACTTGGTTAGATCTGGCACAGCAAGCCCATTACCGCTTCCCGATAATGGGCAGCAAATTGCAATCGGAGGTGTTGACATTCACGAGCATGAGCTCACAGTGTCAGCGGCATCTGCAGCAGAATTGACAGTTCCCACAGTGTCAAAAAAAATCACAGTCCTCAGTGCGAAATTCAGTAAATATAGCTTTATCAGCTGCTTCTGATTAATCCACATTGCAGTTTAATTTTTTTTCCCCGTTTTCATCAAAGCGATAGACAACAGTGCTGGCAACGGGACACTTTCGACTCTCGGCACCCAGTGCCAGCATCAAACACTCCCACATTGTGTACAGCACGGATTACATACAGAGTAAAGCTCCTTCTACACTGTTCCATCAAACACTCCCAGGGCAGGTACAGCACGGGTTAGATACAGAGTAAAGCTCCCTCTACACTGTCCCATCAAACACTCCCAGGGCAGGTACAGCACGGGGTTAGATACAGAGTAAAGCTCCCTCTACACTGTCCCATCAAACACTCCCAGGGCAGGTACAGCACGGGTTAGATACAGAGTAAAGATCCCTCTGCACTGTCCCCATCAAACACTCCCAGGGCAGGTACAGCACGGGTTAGATACAGAGTAAAGCTCCCTCTACACTGTCCCATCAAACACTCCCAGGGCAGGTACAGCGCGGATTAGATACAGAGTAAAGCTCCCTCTACACTGTCCCATCAAACACTCCCAGGGCAGGTACAGCACGGGGTTAGATACAGAGTAAAGCTCCCTCTACACTGTCCCATCAAACACTCCCAGGGCAGGTACAGCGCGGATTAGATACAGAGTAAAGATCCCTCTACACTGTCCCATCAAACACTCCCAGGGCAGGTACAGCACGGGTTAGATACAGAGTAAAGCTCCTTCTACACTGTTCCATCAAACACTCCCAGGGCAGGTACAGCACGGGTTAGATACAGAGTAAAGCTCCCTCTACACTGTCCCATCAAACACTCCCAGGGCAGGTACAGCACGGGTTAGATACAGAGTAAAGCTCCCTCTACACTGTCCCATCAAACACTCCCAGGGCAGCTACAGCACGGGGTTAGATACAGAGTAAAGATCCCTCTACACTGTCCCATCAAACACTCCCAGGGCAGGTACAGCACGGGTTAGATACAGAGTAAAGATCCCTCTACACTGTCCCCATCAAACACTCCCAGGGCAGGTACAGCACGGGTTAGATACAGAGTAAAGCTCCTTCTACACTGTTCCATCAAACACTCCCAGGGCAGGTACAGCACGGGTTAGATACAGAGTCAAGCTCCCTCTACACTGTCCCATCAAACACTCCCAGGGCAGGTACAGCATGGGTTAGATACAGAGTAAAGCTCCCTCTACACTGTCCCATCAAACACTCCCAGGGCAGGTACAGCACAGGTTAGATACAGAGTAAAGCTCCCTTTACACTGTCCCATCAAACACTCCCAGGGCAGGTACAGCATGGGTTAGATACAGAGGAAAGCTCCCTCCACACTGTCCCATCAAACACTCCCAGGGCAGGTACAGCACGGGTTAGATACAGAGTAAAGCTCCCTCTACACTGTCCCATCAAACACTCCCAGGGCAGATACAGCACAGGTTAGATCCAGAGTAAAGCTCCCTCTAAACTGTCCCATGAAACACTCCCAGGGCAGGTACAGCAAGGGTTAGATACAGGGTAAAGCTCCCTCTACACTGTCCCATCAAACACTCCCAGGGCAGGTACAGCATGGGTTAGATACAGAGTAAAGCTCCCTCTACGCTGTCCCATCAAACACTCCCACAGTGGCTCCGCCCAGCCTACAATGAACCCAAAAAAAATAAATTTCAGGTTTATAGGCCGCACATGGGCCTGCTCACATGGCAACTCATTAAGCTTCCTTCAACATCACCTTCCTCGACCTGCCACCTCTTCGAACGCTGTGAAGGACAAGGACACCATCATCTCCCAAGTTACCCTCCGAGTCACACACACCATCCCGACTTGAAAGAAAGACTTGCATTTCTATAGCGCCTTTCACAACCTCAGGAAGTCCCAAAGCGCTTTACAGCCAATGATGTAGTCTTGTAGTGTAGTCACTGTTGTAATGTAGGAAATGTGGCAGCCAATTTGTGCACAGCAAGATCCCATAAACAGCAGTGTGATAATGACCAGATAATCTGTTTCTTTAAGTGATGTTGATTGAGTGATAAATATTGGCCCCAGGGCACCGGGGAGAACTCCCCTGCTCTTCTTTGAAATAGTGCCATGGGATCTTTTACACCCACCTGAGAGAGCAGACGGGGCCTCGGTTTAATAGCTCATCTGAAAGACGGCCCCTCCGACAGTGCAGCACTCCCTCAGCACTGCACTGGAGTTGTAGCTCAAGTCTCCGGAGTGAGACTTCAACTCAAAACCTTCTGACTCAGAGGTGAGAGGTGCTACCCACTGAGCCAAGGCGGACAGCGTGGAGTGTGATGAGTTCCTGTAGTTTAGTGGGGTCACAACCTCCAGGTTGCTAGTCCAGGATCATAACCACTGCAACACGCTGAGTGTGATTTTGTCAGAGCTGTTTGAGGGAGGTTTACTGGCTCGGACATTGGGAGAACTCCCTACTCTTGAAATTGTTTTCTGGGATCTTTAACATCCATTTGCAATGCTATGAAAGTGAGACAGGACCTTGGTTTTAACAGTGAAATCAGGGATCAAGACTTCCAACCTCGCAACTGTCCTTCAGTAATGTGTCAGCCCAGGATAAGTGTTGAAGTCTAGGGGAATTGAGGGATATGGGGATAGGAACATAGGAACAGGAGGAGGCCATTCAGCCCCTTGAGGCTGTTCCACCATTCAATGAGATCATGGCTGATCTGCAACCTAACTCCACATACCCGCCTTTGGCCCACATCCCTTAATACCTTTGGTTAACAAAAATCTATCAATCTCAGATTTAAAATTAACAATTGATCAGCATCAATTGCCATTTGCGGAAGAGAGTTCCAAACTTCTCCCACCCTTTGTGTGTAGAAGTGTTTCCTAATTTCACTCCTGAAAGGTCGGGCTCTAATTTTTAGACGATGCCCCCTAGTCCTAGAATCCCCAACCAGCGGAAATAGTTTCTCTCTGTCTACCCTATCTGTTCCCCTAATATCCTGAAAACTTTGACCAGATCATCCCTTAACCTTCTAAATTCCAGGGACTACAACCCAGGTTTGTGTAATCTCTCCTCGTAACTTAACCCTTGAAGTCCAGGTATCGTTCTGGTAAACCTACGCTGCACTCCCTCCGAGGCCAATATATCCTTCCTAAGGTGTGGTGCCCAGAACTGCTCCCAGTGCTCCAGGTGTGGTCTAACCAGGGCTTTGTACAGCTGCAGCATAACTTCTACCCCCTTGTATTCTAGTCGGGTGGGAAAGTGGAGCTGAGGTCGATGATCAGCCATGATCTTATTGAATGACGGAGCAGGCTCGAGGGGCCGTATGGCCGACTCCTGCTCCTAATTCTTATGTTCTTATGAAGTCCTGAATTGGGGCTGACACCCAGAAACTTCAGACTCAGAGGCAAGGACAAGGGGGCAATCTATTTTTAATAAATACTTTTTTGAAAAAAAATATATGCTTACTAAATTCCTTAAAAAGACGGATTGATTCAGTAAACTATTCTCCCGGATTCGAGCAACACCCAAGAGCCTTGAGGCATAGAATTACACCAAACTTACAGCACAGAAACTGGCCATTCGGCCCAACTGGTCCGTGCCGGTGTTTATGCTCCACACGAGCCTCCTCCCGCCCCTCTTCATCTCACCCCATCACCATATCCTTCTATTCCTTTCTCCCTCCTGTGCTTATCTAGATTCCCCTTAAATGTATCTATACTATTCGCCTCGACCACTCCCTGTGGTAGCGAGTTCCACATTCGCACCACTCTCTACTTCAAAAAAAAAAGATCCAAAGACTTGAGCGATGAGCTGAAGAGGAAGAATGAGACTCAAGTTCTGACGACAGGTTATCGACCTGAAACGTTAACTCTGTTTCTCTCTCCACTGATGCTGCCTGACCTGCTGAGTGTTTCCAGCATTTTCTGTTTTTATTGAATAAGATCTGAGCCTTGAGAGGTGGGCAGAGAGGGAGAGAGAAACATAGAAACATAGAAGATAGGAGCAGGAGTAGGCCATTCGGCCCCTCGAGCCTGCTCCGCCATTCAATGAGATCATGGCTGATCATCCAAATTCAGTACCTTGTCCCTGCCTTCTCCCCATATCCCTTGATCCCTTTTGCCTTAAGAAATATATCCAACTCTTTCTTGAAAATATTTAATGAACTGGCCTCCACCGCCCTCTGTGGCAGAGAATTCCACAGGTTCACCACTCTCTGGGTGAAGAAATTCCTCCTCATTTCAGTCCTAAATGGCTTACCCCTTATCCTTAAACTATGACCCCTGGTTCTGGACTCCCCGGCCATCAGAAACATCCTTCCTGCATCTAGTCTGTCCAGGCCTGACAGAATTTTATAGGTTTCGATGAGATCCCCTCTCAATCTTCTAAACTCCAGTGAGTATAAGCCCAATCGACACAATCTCTCCTCATACATCATTCCTGCCATCCCAGGTATCAGCCTGGTGAATCTTCACTGCACTCCTTCCATGGCAAGTACGTCCTTCCTCAGGTAAGGTGACCAAAACTGCACACAATACTCAAGGTGTGGTCTCACCAAGGCCCTGTACAACTGTAGCAAGACATCCTTGTTCCTGTACTCGAACCCTCTTGCTACGAAGGCCAACATACCATTTGCCTTCTTTAAC
Source organism: Somniosus microcephalus (assembly GCF_052327205.1). Classification (NCBI taxonomy): domain Eukaryota; kingdom Metazoa; phylum Chordata; class Chondrichthyes; order Squaliformes; family Somniosidae; genus Somniosus; species Somniosus microcephalus. The sequence goes on from NC_140996.1 coordinate 231,174,467, forward strand.
CACCTGCTGCACCTGCATGCTTACCTTCAGTGACTGGTGCACAAGAACACCCAGGTCTCTTTGCACTTCCCCTTCTCCCAATCTATTGCCATTCAAATAATAATCTGCCCTCCTGTTTTTGCCACCAAAGTGGATAACCTCACATTTATCCACATTATAGTGCATTTGCCATGTTTCTGCCAAATCACCCAACCTGTCCAAATCGTACTGGAGTTTCACGACATCCTCCTCACAGCTTACCCTCCCACCCAGCTTTGTGTCGTCTGCAAATTTGGAGATATTACATCCAATTTCCTCGTCCAGATCATTAATATATATTGTGAACAGCTGGGGTCCTAGGACCGATCCTTGCGGTACCCCACTAGTCACTGCCTGGCACTCGGAAAGCGACCCGTTTATTCCAACTCTTTGCTTTCTGTCCGCCAACCAGTTCTCTATCCAAGTCAATACCTTGCCCCGAATCCCATGTGCCTTAATTTTGTACGCTAATCTCTTATGTGGGACCTTATCGAAAGCCTTCTGAAAGTCCAAATATACCACATCCACTGGTTCTCCCTTATCTATTTTACCAGTTACATCCTCAAAAAATTCCAGTAGATTAGTCAAGCATGATTTAGCTTTTGTAACTCCATGTTGACTTTGTCCGATCCTGTCACTGCTTTCCAAGTGCTCTGCTATTACATCTTTTATAATGGACTCTCATTTTCCCCACTACTGATGTCAGGCTTACCAGTCTATAATTCCCCGCTTTTTCTCTACCACCTTTTTTGAATAGTGGGGTAACATTAGCTACCCTCCAATCCATGGGTACTGTTCCAGAATCTATCGAGTTCTGGAAGATGACCATCAATGCATCTACTATTTCTAGGGCCACTTCCTTAAGTACCCTGGGATGTAGATTATCAGGCCCTGGGGATTTATCGGCCTTCAGTCCCATCAATTTTCCTAATACCATTTCCCTACAAATACTGATTTCTTTCAGTTCCACCCTTTCATCAGACCCTATGTTCCCCGGCATCTCTGGGAGGTTATTTGTGTCCTCCTTTGTGAAGACAGAACCAAAATATGTATTTAATTGGTCAGCCATTTCTTTGTTCCCCATTATAAATTCCCCTGATTCTGACTGCAAGGGACCTATGCTTGACTTCACCAATCTTTTTCTCTTCACATATCTATAAAAGCTTTTACAGTCAGTTTTTATGTTCCCTGATAGCTTACTCTCATATTCTATTTTCCCTTTCTTAATTAATCCCTTTGTCCTCCTTTGTTGAATCCTAAACTGCTCCCAATCCTCAGGATTATTGCTTTTTCTGGCCAATTTATATGTCCTCTCCTTGGATCTTATGCTATCCCTAATTTCCCTTGTTAGCCACGGTTGAGTCACCTTTTTTGTTTTATTTTTATGCCAAACTGGGATGAACAAATTCTGTAGCTCATCCATTTGGTCTTTGAATGTTTGCCATTGCCTATCCACCGTCAACCCTTTGAGTGCCATTCCCCAAACAATCCTACCCAACTCGCTCCTCAGACCATCATAGTTTCCTTTATTTAAATTGAGGACCCTAGTCTCTGAGTCAACTACTTCATTCTCTATCTTAATGAAGAATTCGATCATATTATGATCGCTCCGACCCAAGGGGCCTCGTACAACAAGATTGCTAATTAATCCTTTCTCGTTACATAATACCCAGTCTAAGATGGCCTGATCTCTGGTTGGTTCCTCGACATATTGGTCCAGGAAACCATCCCGTAAACACTCCAGGAATTCCTCCTCCACAGTATTGTTACTAATTTGGTTGGCCCAATCTATATGTAGATTAAAGTCACCCATGATGACTGCTGTGCCCTTATTGCATGCTTCTTTAATTTCCCTTTTAATGCCATCCCCAACCTCCGCCTTACTGTTTGGAGGTCTATATACCACTCCCACTAACATTTTTTTCCCCTTAGTATTCCTCAATTCTACCCATACAGATTCCACATCATCAGAGCTAATATCCTTCTTACAATTGTGTTAATCCCTTCTTTAATCAGTAATACTACCCCACCTCCCTTTCCTTTTTGCCTATCTTTCCTGAATATCGAATACCCCTGAATGTTGAGTTCCCAGTCTTGGCCTTCCTTGAGCCACGTTTCCGTAATGCCAACCAAATCATATTCGTTTACCTCTATTTGCGCAGCCAATTCATCCACCTTATTACAAATGCTCCTCGCATTAATACACAAAGCCTTCAAGCTTGTTTTTTTAACGCTCTTAGACCTATTAGAATTATTATTTACTGTGGCCATGTTTGATTTAAACTGTTGATTTCTCTGACTGCCACTTTTGTTTTTCTCCTTCCTATCTTTTGAAGATCCAAGACCTGAGTGAGGAGCAGAAGAGGTGGTAGGAGATTGCCCCTGGAGAAGTGAAGGACTGGGGGGTCATTTTCAAAGTTCACCATTGCCAATGTGCACTGACAAAGTTACCCCATACATCCTACCACATCTACCAACAGTGGAGTACCACAGAACGAGACTACGCACTCACCACGTGCTAGCCAATTCTCCAGTTATGCTTCTAATAAGGCTTGGCTCAGTGCTGTCCAAGAACCATGGTCTGGCTCGTCAAACCTGTAAATGGAATTCCATTCCACTGGCTCATGTAGTGCAGAGGCCATTGTCCTAGATCGCAGTGTCCATCTGTGTATGCCCGAATAAGACAGACATTCTAACTACAAGATATAGGTGGATAGGCAATGGCTAACATTTAAGGAACGAATGCATGAATTGCAACAGTTATACATTCCTTTCTGGTGCAAAAACACAAAAGGAAAAGCGGCCCAACCATGGCTAACAAAAGAAATTAAGGATAGTATTAGAACCAATGAGGAGTCATATAAAGTTGCCAGAAAAAGTAGCAAGCCTGAGGATTGGGAGCAATTTAGAGTTCAGCAAAAAAGGACCAAGAGATTGATTAAGAGGGGAAAATAGAGTATGAGAGTAAACTTGCAAGGAACATAAAAGTGGATTGTAAAAGCTTCTACAAGTATGTAAAAATAAAAAGATTAGTGAAGACAAATGTAGGTCCCTTACGTCAGAAACGAGAGAATTTATAATGGGGAACAAGGAAATGGCAGAGCAATTAAACAAATACTTTGGTTCTGTCTTCACGGAAGAGGACACAAATAACTTCCCAGAAATGCGAGGGAACCAAGGGTCTAGTGAGAAGGAGGAATTAAAGGAAATTAGTATTAGTAAAAAAAATAGTGCTGGAGAAATTAATGGGACTGAAAGCTGATAAATCCCCAGGGCCTGATAATCTGCATCCCAGAGTACTAAAAGAGGTAGCCATGGAAATAGTGGATGTATTGGTTGTCATCTTCCAAAATTCTATAGATTATGGAACAGTTCCTGCAGATTGGAGGGTGGCAAATGTAACCACACTATTTAAAAAAGGAGGGAGAGAGAAAACAGGGAACTACAGACCGGTTAGCCTAACATCAGTAGTAGGGAAAATGCTAGAGTCCATTATAAAGGATGTGATAACAGGGCACTTGGAAAATAGGATTAGACAAAGTCAACATGGATTTATGAAAGGGAAATCGTGTTTGACAAACCTACTGGAGTTTTTTGTGGGTGTAACTGGTAGAATAGATAAGGGAGCACCTGTGGATGTGGTGTATTTGGATTTTCAGAAGGCCTTTGATAAAGTCCCACATAAGATGTTAGTGTGCAAAATTAAAGCACATGGGATTGGGGGTAATATACTGGCATGGATTGAAAATTGGTTAACAGACAGGAAACAGAGAGTAGGAATAAATGGGTCTTTTTTGGGGTGGCAGGTGGTGACTAGTGGGGTACCGCAGGGATCAGTGCTTGGGCCCCAGCTATTCACAATATATATCAATGATTTGGATGAGGGAACTACGACACAAAACTAGGTGGGATTGTGAGTTGTGAGGAAGATGCAAAGAGACTTCAAGGCGATTTAGACAAGTTGAGTGAGTGGGCAAATACATGGCAGATGCAGTATAACGTGGATAAATGTGAAGTTATCCACTTCGGTTGGAAAAACAGAAAGACAGAGTATTATTTAAATGGTGATAGATTGGAAAATGTTGATGTACAAAGGGACCTGAGTGTCCTTGTACACCAGTCACTGAAAGCAAATATGCAGGTGCAGCAAGCAGTTAGGAAGGCAAATGGTATGTTGGCCTTCATTGCAAGAGGATTTGAGTACAGGAGCAAGGATGTCTTACTACAGTTATACAGGGCCTTGGTGAGACCACACCTGGGGTACTGTGTGCAGTTTTGGTCTCCTTACCTAAGAAAGGATATACTTGCCATAGAGGGAGTGCAGCAAAGGTTCACCAGACTGATTCCTGGGATGGCAGGACTGTCATATGAGGAGAGGTTGGGTCGACTAGGCCTGTGTTCAGTAGAGCTTAGAAGAATGAGAGGGGATCTCATTGAAACGTATAAAATTCTGACAGGGCTAGACAGACTGGATGCAGGGAGGATGTTTCCCCTGGCTGGGGGGGTCTAGAACGAGGGGTCACAGTCTCAGGATACGGGGTAGGACATTTAGGACTGAGATGAGGAGAAATTTCTTCACTCAGAGGGTGGTGAACCTGTGAAATTCTCTACCACAGAAGGCTGTGGAGGCCAAGTCACTGAATATATTTAAGAAGGAGATAGATAGATTTCTAGACACAAAAGGCATCAAGGGGTATGGGGAGAGAGCGGGAATATGGTATTGAGATAGAGGATCAGCCATGATCATATTGAATGGCGGAGCAGCCTCGAAGGGCCAAATGGCCGACTCCTGCTCCTATTTTTTCTATGTAGTCCGCAGTCTGTTAGACTTTAATGGTGTCACGTAGGCTGTGAGGCATAACATTTTATTATGAAGCCGTTAATATTTCACTCAGCGCTGCTATCCTAGTTGATGTAACGTATGTGGTGTTACACTCAGTTAAACCAGGTATTTCCCATTTACATCGTTAATTCCCTTTGTAAAAAGAAAATTAAATAATCTGGGGCAATGATCCCTGTAATTTTTCTTGGCACCAGGCGGGTCATTCGAAATATCGCACGGGCGCGGTTTTAGCATTGAGAAGCCGGCTGCGTGGGATCCCTGGAGCGCTGTGCTGCCGGGTGAAGGGAACATTGCTCTGGGAACATCTCATAAAAAATTTTTTAAAGTCAGTTTCACTCAACCCTAGGCATTGGGGCTAAATTAGAACATTTGAAGTGTAGTCACTGTTGCAATGTAGGAAATGTGGCAGCCAATTTGCGCACAGAAAGCTCCCACAAACAGCAATGTGATAATGACCAGATAATCTGTGTTAGTGATGTTGATTGAGGGATAAATATTGTCCAGCACACCAGGGAGAACTCCCCTGCTCTTCTTCAAAATAGTGCCATGGGATCTTTTATGTCCACCCGAGAGAGCAGACGGGGCCTCGGTTTAACGTCTCATCCAAAAGACGGCACCTCCGACAGTGCAGCACTCCCTCAGTACTGCCCCTCCGACAGTGCGGCGCTCCCTCAGTACTGCCCCTCTGACAGTGCAGCGCTCCCTCAGTACTGCCCCTCCGACAGTGCGGCACTCCCTCAGTACTGCCCCTCCGACAGTGCAGCGCTCCCTCAGTACTGCCCCTCCCACAGTGCAGCGCTCCCTCAGTACTGCCCCTCCCACAGTGCAGTGCTCCCTCAGTACTGACCCTCTGACGGTGCGGCGCTCCCTCAGTACTGACCCTCTGACAGTGCGGCGCTCCCTCAGTACTGCCCCTCCGACAGTGCAACGCTCCCTCAGTACTGCCCCTCCGACAGTGCGGCGCTCCCTCAGTACTGCCCCTCCGACAGTGCGGCACTCCCTCAGTACTGCCCCTCCCGACAGTGCGGCGCTCCCTCAGTACTGCCCCTCCGACAGTGCGGCACTCCCTCAGTACTGCCCCTCCGACAGTGCGGCACTCCCTCAGTACTGCCCCTCCGACAGTGCGGCGCTCCCTCAGTACTACCCCTCTGACAGTGCAACGCTCCCTCAGTACTGCCCCTCCGACAATGCAGCGCTCCCTCGGTACTGCACTGGAGTGTCAGCCTAGATTTTTGTGCTCAAGTCTCTGGAGTGGGACTTGAACCCACGACCTTCTGACTCAGGCGAGAGTGCTGCCCACTGAGCCACTCAATTACATGCTTTGGCTTAACCATGGCGCTCAAAAATAATACAGGCTGAGAGGGAGATGGGTGTGGGTCTCGCGAGTCCTATAACTCCACCACTGAGCAGAGTGATGACTGAAAGGGAGACTTAATGGTTAAACCTATCAGGAAAGGCTGAGCAGCCTGGGGCTCTTATCTGTTGAAAAGGGAAGGCTGAGGGAGTGACCTGATGGAGGCCTTTAGGATAATGTTTCCACTTGCTGGGGAGACGAGAACGAGGGGCCGTCAATATAAGAGAGTCACTAATAAATCCAATCGGGAATTCAGGAGAAACTTCTTTACCCAGAGAGTGGTGAGAATGTGGAACTCGCTACCACAGGGAGTGGTTAAGGCGAATAATGTAGATGCATTTAAGGGGAAGCTAGATAAACACATGAGGGAGAAAAGAATAGAAGGATATGTTGATGGGGTGAGATGAGGCTCGGGAGAGATGAGGTGAGATGAGGGAGGAGGCTCGTGTGGAGCATAAACACCGGCACGGAGCAGTTGGGCCGAATGGCCTGTTTCTGTGTTGTCGACTCGATGTAACTCCATGTATTGTTTCCAGCTTGTGGATAAGATGCCCTGATCGCTGCGTGCGCAATGTGGTCGTACGATTACCTCCCAATTCAGGTCAGAGAATTCAGCTAACCCCCCCCACCCCGATCCCCTAGTACAGCAGAATGCACTTTGGAGATAGCAAAATACTGCGGATGCTGGAAATCCGAAATAACAACAGGAAACGCTGGAAAAACTCAGCAGGCCAGGCAACATCCGTGGAGAGAGAAACAGAGTCAACGTTACAGGTCGAAGACCCTTCTACAGAACGAAGGGTCATCGACCTGAAACGTTAACTCTGTTTCTCTCTCCACCGATGCTGCCTGGCCTACTGAGTATCTCCAGCATTTCAAACCTGTTGTTATTGCGCTTTGGAGATAAGTCTGTTCCGACAGATTAGCATATCATTGGCGTGTCATTAGCATGTCATTAGCATATCAAAGTGATTCTTCTAGTTAGTCTGAACCTTTCTCAGGAGCAGCGCCTGATGTGGGCCGAGCGTTGCCAAGGCAACGGCTCATCAAAGTAGTGAGGCCTGAGTGAGTGAATCTTAACCCCCCCCACCGGGAACACTCCGCCGGTTTTTTTTTCCCCTTTTAATTATAGTTCAAGCGGAGAGAAAAGAACAATTAGGAAAAGGTTGGAATGGCTTTGATTTTGGCACGAAGGGATTTTGAAAGCAAGATTGAAAGATCAAGAACGGTTTTGATTATTTTGCTGAAGAGACAGTCAGGTCCTTGGATGCCCCACGGGGCCGACCCGTCGCCCGCTGTGGCAGGCGTGTTTTTCAGTTTCTCTTCGCGGTACTGGCAAGGCCGCAATTAGCTGACCCCCTCCTCCCCCCCGCCCCCCTGAGAAGCTGGCCTTCTGCCTGAACCGCTGCAGAGCTCCCACAAGGTAGGGACCGCCAACAACAACAACAACTATACACATTTATACAGCGCCTTTAACGTAGCAAAATGCCCCAAGGCGCTTCACAGGAGCGGGTTATAAGACAAAAAATTTGACACCAAGCCACGTAAGGAGAAATTAGGGCAGAGCTTAGTCAAAGAGGTAGGTTTTAAGGAGCGTCTTAAAGAAGGAGAGAGAGGTAGTGAGAGGTGGAGAGGTTTAGGCAGGGCCTATACTATAGAGTCATCGTGGGGAAAAATTCGGTATTGCCCCATTTGGGGCGCCGCTATCGGCCGTGCGCAAAGTTTAGCACCTGGCGCTAATTATCGCCTTCGACAGCAAACTTGGTTTTTATCGCCCCTGGAGGTGATTGGAGCGCTAAATCAGACGCTTCACACCTGTCTTAAGGCGTTAACGCCGAGGGGCGAGGCGCTACCTCAGAGCGCTGGCGAAGCAAGGAAGGGCAAATCAAAATGAACCTGCAAAGTGCTGCTCAGTACCCAAAACTCCTTCACACAGCGTTGAATCTCTCCAGAAGTCTCTCTCTCTCTCTCTCAGAATGTGTGGTGCAAAAATGTCACCGACAAAAAAAGGCAGGAAGCGGTCGCCTTTAAATAGCGCTCCCCCAGTCCCTTTCTGACTGTAAAACGCTCCCCTCAACCTGTCGTTGCTAGCAGCAGGCGGTAAGGCAGGGGGCGCCACTCAATATCCGGTCCGGGGCGCTAACGGGGCATTGCGCACTCGACTGACGTCACAATCTGCCGGCGCAGGAGATCGTGGCGGTAGTGTTTAGCGCCGCCGCAAAATGTCTAGTTAATTTCGCGAACGGAACAAACATCGCCGCACCCGGGCGCTAGTTGCTTTGCGCCCCAATTGGCGCCCTCTTAAGGCGCTAACGGGAGGCGCAAACAACTGAATTTTCCCCCCATAGAGTTATACAGCACAGAAAGAGGCCCTTCGGCCCATCGTGTCCGCACCAGCCATCAAGCCCTGTCTATTCTAATCCCATTTTCCAGCACTTGGTCCGTAGCCTTGTATGCTGTGGTGTTTCAAGTGCTCTTTATCTAAATGCTTCTTGAATGTTGTGAGGGTTCCTGCCTCTACCACCCTTTCAGGCAGTGAGTTCCAGATTCCAACCACCCTCTGGGTGAAAAAGTTTTTCCTCAGATCCCCTCTAAACCTCCTGCCCCTTACCTTGAAACTATGCCCCCTTGTTATTGACCCCTCTACTAAGGGGAAAAGTTCCTTTCTATCTACCCTATCTATGCCCCTCATAATTGTGTACACCTCAATCAGGTCCCCCCTCAGCCTTCTCTGCTCCAAGGAAAACAACCCCAGCCTGTCCAGTCTTTCTTCATAGCTGAAATGCTCCAGCCCAGGTAACATCCTGGTGAATCTCCTCTGCACCCTCTCCAATGCAATCACATCCGTCCTATACTCACTGGAGTTTAGAAGAATGAGAGGGGATCTTATTGAAACATATAAGATTCTGAGGGGGCTTGACAGGGTAGATGCAGAGAGGATGTTTCCCCTCGTGGGGGAATCTAGAACTCGGGGGCACAGTTTCAGAATAAGGGGGCACCCTTTTAAATCGGAGATGAGGAGGAATTTCTTCTCTCAGAGGGTCGTGAATCTGTGGAATTCTCTTCCCCAGAGAGCTGTGGAGGCTGGGTCATTGAATATATTCAAGGTGGAGATTGACAGATCTTTGAACGATAAGGGAGTCGAGGGTTATGGGGAGCGGGCAGGGAAGGGGAGTTGAGGCCAAGATCAGATCAGCCATGATCTTATTGAATATTCCTCAGGACTCAGGATCTTTGAGGTAAAAGGTGATGGTTGGGGGGGTGGGGTTATAAAAGCTTGCACCCTCCCCCTCGTGACCTGTAAATGAGGCTGGGGAGGAGAGAACAAGGAGATTTTTAAACATTTAAATTGCCATTTTTTGATGTTAATCCCTCAATCATCAGATGGTCTGGGACTTTCGGATGTGCTGAGGTTGTGAAAGGCGCTATTTAAATGCAAGTCTATCTTTGATGCTCTCAATTTTCCCCTTGAAAGATTTCAGACACTGTTGGACAATCCCATTAATTCAGATTGCACTAGAGAGGGTACAGAGGAGATTTACGAGGATGTGGCCAGGACTGAAGAATTTTAGCTATGAGGAAAGATTGGATCGGCTGGGGTTGTTTTCTTTGGAACCGAGGAGGCTGAGGGGAGATTTAATTGAGGTGTATAAAATTATGAGGGGCCGAGATAGGGTGGATAGGAAGGACCTATTTCCCTTAGCGGAGAGGTCAATAACCAGGGGGCAGAGATTTAAAGTAATTGGTCGGAGGATTAGAGGGGAGTTGAGGAGAACTTTTTCACCCAGAGGGTGGTGGGGGTCTGGAACTCACTGCCTGAAAGGGTGGGAGAGGCAGAAACACTCATTGCATTTAGAAAGTACTTGGATGTGCACTTGAAGTGCCGTAACCTACAGGGCTACGGACCAAGAGCTGGAAAGTGGGATTAGGCTGGAAAGCTCTTTTTCAGCCGGCACAGACACGATGGGCCGAATGGCCTCCTTCTGTGCCGTAAATTTTTATCATTCGACGATTCTAACTCCCTGACCAATTGCTGGACCTCTGGTTAATATTCTGCAAATACTGACCACAGTTTGATTCCATAGTTGGTCGTTGAGGCTCCTCCGGGAACCCAGGTCCCAACAGACTGCACAGAGTAAGATCCCAAATCCCCGTGTCTTTCCCTCTCTCTATTGCTTCACTTCACGCCGAGCAATTCAATTTCCCTCAGGCACCGTCATCTCTGCAGTGCAAACCTCTCAACAAGCACCCGAAATCAGGACAAGTATCGCACTGACACCCACCGTTCAGTCATTGGAGGAGACTCGTGATGGGTCGCGGCGTATTAACGGCGATTTTCAAACTATTCTATGTCGAACACCCTGCAAAAACTGATACATTCCTGAGGGGGGGAATCCCTGCAAATATTCATAGAAGGAAAAAAAATTGCAGGGCTACGGGGAAAGGACGGGGGAGTGGGACTAGCTGAAGTGTTCTTGCAGAGAGCCAGCACAGACTCGACAGGCCGAATGGCCTCCTACTGTGCTGTAACCATTCTATGATTCTATATTGATACATTCCCGAGGGAATCCCTTCAAATATTGATACATTCCTGAGGGGGAATTCCCTGTAATATTGATACATAAGAACATAAGAATTAGGAGCAGGAATAGGCCATTCTAAACCTCAGAGAGTACAGGCCCAGTCTACTCAATCCCTCCTCATAGGACAACCCTCTCATCCCAGGAATCAGTCTAGTGAACTTTTGTTGCACCGTCTCCAAGGCAAGTATATCCTTCCTCAGATAAGGAGACCAAAACTGTGCACAGTACTCCAGGTGTGGTCTCACCAAGGTGATCTCATTGAAACATACAAAATTCTTACAGGGCTTGGCAGGGAAGATGTTTCCCCATAGCTGGGGAGTCTAGAACCAGGGGTCACAGTCTCAGGATAAGGGGTCGGCCATTTAGGACTGAGATGAGGAGAAATTTCTTCACTCCGAGGGTGGTGAATCTTTGGAATTCTCTACCCCAGAGGGCTGTGGAGGCTCAGTCGTTGAGTATATTCAAGACAGAGATCAATAGATTTTTGAACATTAAGGGAATTAAGGGATGTGGGGATAGTTCAGGAAAGCGAAGATGAGGTAGAAGATCAGCCATGATCTTACTGAATGACGGAGCAGGCTCGAGGGGCCGAATGGCCGACTCCTGCTCCTATTTCTTATGTTCTTATGTTCTAAGTTTTGTGACATCTGCAAATTTTGAAATTGTGTACTGTACACCCACGTTCAAGTCATTAATATATGCCTTCCTCCAGTCCAAAAAACAACCGCTCACCACTACTCTCTGCCTCCTGTCACTTAGCCAATTTCATATCCATGCTGTCACTGTCCCTTTTATTCCATAAAAGGATTCAACTTTGCTGGCAAGCCTATTATGTGGCACTTTATCAAACGACTTTTGGAAATCCATGTACACCACATCAACTGCATTACCCTCATCAACCCTCTCTGTTACATCATCAAAAAACTCGATCAAGTTAGTTAAACACGATTTGCCTTTAACAAATCCGTGCTGGTTTTCCTTAATTAATCTACACTTGTCCAAGTGACTGTTAATTTTGTCCCTGATTACTGTTTCTAAAAGCTTCCCCACTACTGAGGTCAAACTGACCGGCCTGTAGTTGCTGGGTTTATCTTTACACCCTTTTTTGAACAAGGGTGTAACATGTGCAATTCTCCAGTCCTCTGGCACCACCACCCGCATATCGAAGGAGGGTTGGAATATTATGGCCAGTACCTCCGCGATTTCCACCCTCAATTCCCTCAGCATCCTAGGATGCATCCTGTCCGCTCCTGGTGATTTATCTACTTTAAGTACAGTCAGTCTTTCTAATACCTCCTCTTTATCAATTTTTATCCTATCAAGTGTCTCCACTACCCCCTCTTTCACGATGACTTTGGCAGCATCCTCTTCCTTGGTGAAGACAGATGCAAAGTACTCATTTAGTACCTCAGCCATGCCCTCTGCCTCCATGTGTAGGTCTCCTTTTGGTCCCTAACCGGCCCCACCCCTCCTCTTACTACCCATTTACTATTTATATGCCTATAAGATGACTTTTGAATTACCTTTTATGTTGGCTGCCATTCTATTCTCATATCCTCTCTTTACCCTTCTTATTTTCTTTTTCACTTCTCCTCTGACCTTTCTATATTTAGCCTGATTCTCAGATGTATTTGCAACCTGACATCTGTCATACGCGCTCTTTCTCTGCTTCATCATATTCTCTATTTCTTTTGTCATCCAGGGAGCCCTGACTTTAGTTGCCCTGCCTTTCCCCCTAGTGAGAATGTACCTCGACTGTACCTGAACTATTTCCTCTTTAAAGGCAGCCCATTGTTCCATTACAGTTTTGCCTGCCAATCTTTGATTCCAGTTTACCCAGGCCAAATCCGTTCTCATCCCACTGAAATTGGCCTTCCCCCAGTTAAACATTTTTACTCTAGATTGCTCCCTATCCTTTTCTCAGCTAATCTAAACCTTATGATACTATGATCACTGTTCCCTAAATGTTCACCTACTGACACTTGCTCCACTTGACCCACCTCATTCCCCAGAACCAGATCCAGCAATGCCTCCTCCCTCGTTGGGCCAGAAACATACTGATCAAGAGAGTTCTCCTGAACACACTTCAGAAATTCTTCCCCCTCTCTGCCCTTTACACTATTACGATCCCAGTCTATATTAGGATAATTGAAGTCCCCCATTATCACTACTCTATAGTTCTTGCACCTCTCTCTAATTTCTCTGCAAATTTGCTCTTCCATATCTTTCCCACTATTTGGTGGTCTATAGAATACACAGAGTAGTGTAATGGCACCTCTGTTATTTCTTAATTCTAACCAAATAGATTCTGTCCTTGATCCCTCCAGGACATCCTCCCTCTCCAGCACTGTAACATTTTCCTTGACCAATACTGCCACACCACATCCTATCTTTTCTTCACTATCTTTCCCGAAGGCTTTATAGCCAGGAATATTTAATACCCAATCCTGCCCTTTTTTGAGCCAGCTCTCAGTTATTGCCACAATGTGACGGAGCCACCAAAGGACTCCGAGCGGTTGTACATAATTCCTTTAACAGCAATGTAGTTACTGTCTGTGCCTGTACCTTTAATTACACTGTTTGACTGTACATTGTCTAGTTACCTTTACAGCACGGTTTCAACGTGATGACGTCATGCCGTTAGTCACGTGATGCCCCAATGGCGGGAAGAACGTGATGACGTCATGACGTCAGTCTTCTGACCAGAGGATCAGTCCTCGTGGAGCCCTCGAGGAGAGTCGACCTGTTATTGATGTGTTCGAGCAGTTTCCAGTTTAAACTCATTTCATTTCATTAAAGTTCATTATTTTATTGCCTGAGTCGAACTCAGTCTTTTTGACAGGAACCTCCGCTCCTACAACATCATATTCCCATGTGACTATTTGTGCCTTATCTTGTTTACTACGCTTCGTGCGTTCACATACCTACACTGTAAACCCATCTTAGACCATCCTGTATTCTCTCAGTTTGCCCCCCCTAATACCTTACTATTTCTTACTTTAGTGCTCTCTGCTTCTCCCAATCCTTTGAGCACTTTATTTCCCCTTTCTAATGTTACATCCTGGTGCCCTTCCCCCTGCCAGATTAGTTTAAACCCTCCCCAACAGCACGAGCAAACCTCCCTGCGAGGACATTGGTTCCGGCCCTGTTGAGGTGCAACCCGTCCGGCCTGTACAGGTCTCACCTCCCCCAGAACCAGCCCCAATGCCCCAGGAATCTGAAGCCCTCCATCCTGCACTATCTCTCCAGCCATGCATTCATCTGCGCTATCCTCCTATTTCTATCCTCACTAGCACATGGCACCAGGCATAATCTGGAAATTACTACCTTTGAGGTCCTGCTTTTTAATCTCTTTCCTAGCTCTCTCAAATCTGCCTGCAGGACCTCATCCCTCTTTCTACCTATGTCATTGGTACCAATATGGACCACAACCTCTAGCTGTTCACCCTCCCCCCTCAGAATGTCCTGCAGCCACTCGGTGACATCCTTGGCCCTGGCACCAGGGAGGCAACATACCATCCTGGAGTCACGTCTACGGCTGCAGAAACGCCTGTCTGCTCCCCTAACTATCGAATCCCCTACCACTATTGCTCTTCCACTCTTCTTCCTCCCCCCCGTACAGCTGAGCCACCCGTGGTGCCGCAGACTTGACTCTGGCTGAACTCCCCAGAGGAACTATCGCCCTCACCAGTACTCAGAACAGAAAACTGGTTGGAGAGCGAGATGCACTCAGGGGACTCCTGCACTACCTGCCTAGCCTTCCTCTTCTGTCTGACGGTCACCCATTCCCTCTCTGCCTGCACACTCTCACGCTGCGGGGTGACCACCTCCTGAAATGTGTTGTCCACGAAGCTCTCAGCCTCGCGGATGCACCGCAGTGACACCAGCTGCTGCTCAAGCTCCAAAACCCGGAGCTCGAGCTACTCCAGCTGACGACACTTCCTGCACATGTGGTTGTCCAGGACACGGGAAGTGTCCCGGAGACCCCACATGGCCCAGGAGGTGCATTCCACGGGACTGAGCTGAGCTGCCATGCCTTTACTGAATAGACTATGAACTAGAAACACTTACCAGCTACTCACCAATCAGCTCCTTCCCTGGTTGTGACGTCACTTTAGCTGTCTTGCCGTTGTTGCTTTTATTGTTGTTGTTTTCGCTGGAGGTTCTCCGCCTCCTCAGTGCCGCTTCTCCAGTCTGTGCTCTCTGGGCCTCCCGCTCGATTTATCCTCCGCCTCCGCACTGCCACTCCGGTCTGCGCTCTCTCTGGGCCTCCTCACTGCTCCGGTCTGCGCTCTCTCTGGGCCTCCTCGCTGCTCCAGTCTGCGCTCTCTCTGGGCCTCCTCGCTGCTGCAGCCTGCGCTCTCTCTGGGCCTCCTCGCTGCTCCGGTCTGTGCTCTCTCTGGGCCTCCTTGCTGCCTCTGCTCCAGTCTGCGCTTTCTCTGGGCCTCCTCGCTGCTGCAGTCTGCGCTCTCTCTGGGCCTCCTTGCTGCTCCAGTCTGTGCTCTCTCTGGGCCTCCTTGCTGCTCCAGTCTGTGCTCTCTGGGCCTCCTCACTGCTCCGGTCTGTGCTCTCCCTGGGCCTCCTCACTGACGCTGCTCCAGTCTGCGCTCTCTCTGGGCCTCCTCACTGCTCCGGTCTGCGCTCTCTCTGGGCCTCCTCGCTGCTCCGGTCTGTGCTCTCTCTGGGCCTCCTCACTGCTCCAGTCTGCGCTCTCTCTGGGCCTCCTCGCTGCTCCGGTCTGTGCTCTCTCTGGGCCTCCTCACTGCTCCAGTCTGCGCTCTCTTTGGGCCTCCTCACTGCTCCGGTCTGTGCTCTCTGGGCCTCCTCACTGCTCCAGTCTGTGCTCTCTCTGGGCCTCCTCACTGCCGCTGCTCCGGTCTGTGCTCTCTCTGGGCCTACTTGCTGCTCCAGTCTGCGCTCTCTCTGGGCCTCCTCACTGCTCCAGTCTGTGCTCTCTCTGGGCCTCCTCACTGCTCCAGTCTGCGCTCTCTCTGGGCCTCCTCACTGCTCCGGTCTGCGCTCTCTCTGGGCCTCCTCGCTGCTCCGGTCTGTGCTCTCTCTGGGCCTCCTCACTGCTCCAGTCTGTGCTCTCTCTGGGCCTCCTCACTGCTCCGGTCTGCGCTCTCTCTGGGCCTCCCGCTCGATTTATACTCCGCCTCCTGCTGTCCTGTGACGTCACTCCTTGTCCTTTTGTTTTCTTAAGCCTCCGCTCCCGCTCAGATCCGCGCTGAGTCATTGATGTGGATTGTAAATAGCTGAGGCCCCAGCACTGATCCTTGTGGTACCCCACTAGCTACAGCCTGCCAACCCAAAAATGACCCGTTTATTCCTACTCTCTGTTTTCTGTCCGTTAATCAATCCTCTATCCATGCTGATATATTACCGAGGGAGAATCTGTATAAATATTAATACAACATTGAGAGGGAATCCCTCCAAACGCTGATACACTGACGAGGGGAATCGCTGCAAATATTGAGAGAATTTAGAAATGTATCCCTGTAAATATTGATAACAGCCTGAGGGGGAATCTCTGCAATCTAACTGAAAATCCTCGAGAGAATCATAGAATGATGCAGCACAGGAGGAGGCCATTCGGCCCATCGTGCCTGTGCCGGCTCTTTGAAAGAGCTCTCCAATTAGTCCCACTCCCCCCTCGCTCTTTCCCCCGCAGCCCTGCAAATTTTTCCTCTTCAAGTATTTCTCCAATTCCCTTTTGAAAGTTACTATTGAATCTGCTTCCACCGCCCTTTCAGCAGCGCATTCCAGATCACAACAACTCGCTGCGTAAAAAAATGTCTCCTCACCTCCCCTCTGGTTCTTTTGCCAATCACCTTCAATCTGTGTCCTCTGGTTACCGACCCTCTGCCATGGAAACAGTTTCTCCTTATTTACTCTATCGAAACCCCTCATCGAAACCCCCTCATATTTTGAGCATCTCTGATTTGATTTCAACTGCACATCTGTCCTGTGACCCCTGTTGGAGCAAAGACTCTGGGTGGGGACTGGATCTGGCCCGGCTATGATATCCCCCCATAGGTGAATAGTCTGTCAACACTCGCTGTCAAGGCTTGCAGCAAAATAATGCCATTTGAGTGGGCAACAGTACTGCCCCTCCAACAGTGCAGCGCTCCCTCAGTACTGCCCCTCCAACAGTGCAGCGCTCCCGCTCAGTACTGCCCCTCCAACAGTGCAGCGCTCCCTCAGTACTGCCCCTCCGACAGTGCAGCACTCCCTCAGTACTGCCCCTCCGACAGTGCAGCACTCCCTCAGTACTGCCCCTCCGACAGTGCAGCACTCCCTCAGTACTGCCCCTCCAACAGTTGCAGCGTTCCCTCAGTACTGCCCCTCCAACAGTGCAGCACTCCCTCAGTACTGCCCCTCCGATAGTGCAGCAGTCCCTCAGTGCTGCCCCTTCGACAGTGCGGTGCTACCTCAGTACTGTCCCTCCAACAGTGCAGCACTTCCTCAATACTGACCCTCCAACAGTGCAGCACTCTCTCAGTACTGCCCCTCCGACAGTGCGGCGCTCCCTCAGTACTGCCCCTCCGACAGTGCGGCGCTCCCTCAGTACTGCTCCTCCGATAGTGCGGCGCTCCCTCAGTACTGCCCCTCCGACAGTGCGGCGCTCCCTCAGTACTGCTCCTCCGATAGTGCGGCGCTCCCTCAGTACTGCCCCTCCGATAGTGCGGCGCTCCTTCAGTACTGCACTGGAGTGTCGGCCTAGATTTTTGTTTTCAAGTCTCTGGAGTGGGACTTGAACCCATGACCTTCTGACTCACAGGCGAGGGTGCTGCCCACTGGGCCACAGCTGACAGGTACCCAAATAACCTGAACCCTTGTTCCCACAGAGCCCATTAAAGGAGACAACAGCTTCTGAACATCGCACATTTTCTTTTGGCCAGCTCTAGATTGCCGAACTTTTCCCCAATTTTCTAACCTTTCCTTACCCTCAACTTCTGAGGTGCGGAGTGACGAATTGTTCCCCAGGAGCTGGGGAGGGAGTGAGGGGCTGGTGTCCAGGGTATCGGGGCTGGGGGAGGGGGATGGTGTCCAGGGTATCGGGGCTGGGGGAGGGGGATGGTGTCCAGGGTATCGGGGCTGGGGGAGGGGGATGGTGAGCAGGGTATCGGGGCTGGGGGAGGGGGATGGTGAGCAGGGTATCGGGGCTGGGGGAGGGGGATGGTGAGCAGGGTATCGGGGCTGGGGGAGGGGGCTGGTGAGCAGGGTATCGGGGCTGGGGGAGGGGGATGGTGACCAGGGTATCGGGGCTGGGGGAGGGGGACGGTGAGCAGGGTATCGGGGCTGGGGGAGGGGCTGGTGACCAGGGTATCGGGGCTGGGGGAGGGGGATGGTGAGCAGGGTATCGGGGCTGGGGGAGGGGGATGGTGAGCAGGGTATCGGGGCTGGGGGAGGGGGCTGGTGAGCAGGGTATCGGGGCTGGGGGAGGGGGATGGTGACCAGGGTATCGGGGCTGGGGGAGGGGGACGGTGAGCAGGGTATCGGGGCTGGGGGAGGGGCTGGTGACCAGGGTATCGGGGCTGGGGGAGGGGGATGGTGAGCAGGGTATCGGGGCTGGGGGAGGGGCTGGTGACCAGGGTATCGGGGCTGGGGGAGGGGGATGGTGAGCAGGGTATCGGGCCTGGGGGAGGGGGATGGTGAGCAGGGTATCGGGCCTGGGGGAGGGGGATGGTGAGCAGGGTATCGGGGCTGGGGGAGGGGGATGGTGAGCAGGGTATTGGGGCTGGGGGAGGGGGATGGTGAGCAGGGTATCGGGGCTGGGGGAGGGGGATGGTGTCCAGGGTATCGGGGCTGGGGGAGGGGGATGGTGTTCAGGGTATCGGGGCTGGGGGAGGGGGATGGTGAGCAGGGTATCGGGCCTGGGGGAGGGGGATGGTGAGCAGGGTATCGGGGCTGGGGGAGGGGGATGGTGAGCAGGGTATCGGGGCTGGGGGAGGGGGATGGTGAGCAGGGTATCGGGGCTGGGGGAGGGGGATGGTGACCAGGGTATCGGGGCTGGGGGAGGGGGTGGTGAGCAGGGTATCGGTGCTGGGGGAGGGGGTGGTGAGCAGGGTATCGGGGCTGGGGGAGGGGGGTGGTGAGCAGGGTATCGGGGCTGGGGGAGGGGGACGGTGAGCAGGGTATCGGGGCTGGGGAGGGGGTGGTGAGCAGGGTATCGGGGCTGGGGGAGGGGGATGGTGAGCAGGGTATCGGTGCTGGGGGAGGGGGTGGTGAGCAGGGTATCTGGGCTGGGGGAGGGGGACGGTGAGCAGGGTATCGGGGCTGGGGGAGGGGGTGGTGAGCAGGGTATCGGGGCTGGTGGAGGGGGACGGTGAGCAGGGTATCGGGGCTGGGGGAGGGGGATGGTGTCCAGGGTATCGGGGCTGGGGGAGGGGGACGGTGTCCAGGGTATCGGGCCTGGGGGAGGGGGATGGTGTCCAGGGTATCGGGGCTGGGGGTGGGGGATGGTGTCCAGGGTATCGGGGCTGGTGGAGGGGGATGGTGACCAGGGTATCGGGGCTGGGGGAGGGGGACGGTGAGCAGGGTATCGGGGCTGGGGGAGGGGGATGGTGTCCAGGGTATCGGGGCTGGGGGAGGGGGATGGTGTCCAGGGTATCGGGCCTGGGGGAGGGGGATGGTGTCCAGGGTATCGGGGCTGGGGGAGGGGGATGGTGTCCAGGGTATCGGGGCTGGGGGTGGGGGATGGTGTCCAGGGTATCGGGGCTGAGGGAGGGGGATGGTGTTCAGGGTATCGTGGCTGGGGGAGGGGGATGGTGTTCAGGGTATCGGGCCTGGGGGAGGGGGATGGTGAGCAGGGTATCGGGGCTGGGGGAGGGGGATGGTGAGCAGGGTATCGGGGCTGGGGGAGGGGGTGGTGAGCAGGGTATCGGGGCTGGGGGAGGGGGTGGTGAGCAGGGTATCGGGGCTGGGGGAGGGGGATGGTGACCAGGGTATCGGGGCTGGGGGAGGGGGTGGTGAGCAGGGTATCGGGGCTGGGGGAGGGGGATGGTGAGCAGGGTATCGGTGCTGGGGGAGGGGGTGGTGAGCAGGGTATCGGGGCTGGGGGAGGGGGATGGTGACCAGGGTATCGGGGCTGGGGGAGGGGGACGGTGAGCAGGGTATCGGGGCTGGGGGAGGGGGATGGTGTCCAGGGTATCGGGGCTGGGGGAGGGGGATGGTGTTCAGGGTATCGGGCCTGGGGGAGGGGGATGGTGTCCAGGGTATCGGGGCTGGGGGAGGGGGATGGTGTCCAGGGTATCGGGCCTGGGGGAGGGGGATGGTGAGCAGGGTATCGGGGCTGGGGGTGGGAGATGGTGTCCAGGGTATCGGGCCTGGGGGAGGGGGATGGTGAGCAGGGTATCGGGGCTGGAGGAGGGGGATGGTGAGCAGGGTATCGGGGCTGGGGAAGGGGGATGGTGAGCAGGGTATCGGGGCTGGGGAAGGGGGATGGTGACCAGGGTATCGGGGCTGGGGGAGGGGGATGGTGACCAGGGTATCGGGGCTGGGGGAGGGGGATGGTGTCCAGGGTATCGGGCCTGGGGAAGGGGGATGGTGAGCAGGGTATCGGGGCTGGGGGAGGGGGATGGTGTCCAGGGTATCGGGCCTGGGGAAGGGGGATGGTGAGCAGGGTATCGGGGCTGGGGGAGGGGCTGGTGACCAGGGTATCGGGGCTGGGGGAGGGGGACGGTGAGCAGGGTATCGGGGCTGGGGGAGGGGGCTGGTGTCCAGGGTATCGGGGCTGGGGGAGGGGGATGGTGTTCAGGGTATCGGGGCTGGGGGAGGGGCTGGTGACCAGGGTATCGGGGCTGTGGGAGGGGGATGGTGAGCAGGGTATCAGGGCTGGGGGAGGGGGCTGGTGTCCAGGGTATCGGGGCTGGGAGAGGGGGATGGTGAGCAGGGTATCGGGGCTGGGGGAGGGGGATGGTGTCCAGGGTATCGGGCCTGGGGAAGGGGGATGGTGAGCAGGGTATCGGGGCTGGGGGAGGGGGATGGTGTCCAGGGTATCGGGCCTGGGGAAGGGGGATGGTGAGCAGGGTATCGGGGCTGGGGGAGGGGCTGGGGACCAGGGTATCGGGGCTGGGGGAGGGGGACGGTGAGCAGGGTATCGGGGCTGGGGGAGGGGGCTGGTGTCCAGGGTATCGGGGCTGGGGGAGGGGGATGGTGTTCAGGGTATCGGGGCTGGGGGAGGGGCTGGTGACCAGGGTATCGGGGCTGTGGGAGGGGGATGGTGAGCAGGGTATCAGGGCTGGGGGAGGGGGCTGGTGTCCAGGGTATCGGGGCTGGGAGAGGGGGATGGTGAGCAGGGTATCGGGGCTGGGGGAGGGGGTGGTGAGCAGGGTATCGGGGCTGGGGGAGGGGGATGGTGACCAGGGTATCGGGGCTGGCGGAGCGGGGTGGTGACCAGGGTATCGGGGCAGGGGGAGGGGGTGGTGAGCAGGGTATCGGGGCTGGGAGAGGGGGATGGTGACCAGGGTATCGGGGCTGGGGGAGGGGGATGGTGACCAGGGTATCGGGGCTGGGGGAGGGGGTGGTGAGCAGGGTATCGGTGCTGGGGGAGGGGGTGGTGAGCAGGGTATCGGGGCTGGGGGAGGGGGATGGTGACCAGGGTATCGGGGCTGGGGGAGGGGGATGGTGAGCAGGGTATCGGGGCTGGGGGAGGGGGATGGTGAGCAGGGTATCGGGGCTGGGGGAGGGGGATGGTGAGCAGGGTATTGGGGCTGGGGGAGGGGGATGGTGAGCAGGGTATCGGGGCTGGGGGAGGGGGATGGTGACCAGGGTATCGGGGCTGGGGGAGGGGGGTGGTGAGCAGGGTATCGGTGCTGGGGGAGGGGGTGGTGAGCAGGGTATCGGGGCTGGGGGAGGGGGATGGTGAGCAGGGTATCGGTGCTGGGGGAGGGGGGTGGTGAGCAGGGTATCGGGGCTGGGGGAGGGGGATGGTGAGCAGGGTATCGGTGCTGGGGGAGGGGGGTGGTGAGCAGGGTATCGGGGCTGGATGAGGGGGATGGTGACCAGGGTATCGGGGCTGGGGGAGGGGGACGGTGAGCAGGGTATCGGGGCTGGGGGAGGGGGATGGTGTCCAGGGTATCGGGGCTGGGGGAGGGGGATGGTGTTCAGGGTATGGGGCCTGGGGGAGGGGGATGGTGTCCAGGGTATCGGGGCTGGGGGAGGGGGATGGTGTCCAGGGTATCGGGCCTGGGGGAGGGGGATGGTGAGCAGGGTATCGGGGCTGGGGGTGGGAGATGGTGTCCAGGGTATCGGGCCTGGGGGAGGGGGATGGTGAGCAGGGTATCGGGGCTGGGGGAGGGGGATGGTGAGCAGGGTATCGGGGCTGGGGAAGGGGGATGGTGAGCAGGGTATCGGGGCTGGGGAAGGGGGATGGTGACCAGGGTATCGGGGCTGGGGGAGGGGGATGGTGACCAGGGTATCGGGGCTGGGGGAGGGGGATGGTGTCCAGGGTATCGGGCCTGGGGAAGGGGGATGGTGAGCAGGGTATCGGGGCTGGGGGAGGGGGATGGTGTCCAGGGTATCGGGCCTGGGGAAGGGGGATGGTGAGCAGGGTATCGGGGCTGGGGGAGGGGCTGGTGACCAGGGTATCGGGGCTGGGGGAGGGGGACGGTGAGCAGGGTATCGGGGCTGGGGGAGGGGGCTGGTGTCCAGGGTATCGGGGCTGGGGGAGGGGGATGGTGTTCAGGGTATCGGGGCTGGGGGAGGGGCTGGTGACCAGGGTATCAGGGCTGTGGGAGGGGGATGGTGAGCAGGGTATCAGGGCTGGGGGAGGGGGCTGGTGTCCAGGGTATCGGGGCTGGGGGAGGGGGATGGTGACCAGGGTATCGGGGCTGGGGGAGGGGGATGGTGAGCAGGGTATCGGGGCTGGGGGAGGGGGATGGTGTCCAGGGTATCGGGCCTGGGGAAGGGGGATGGTGAGCAGGGTATCGGGGCTGGGGGAGGGGGATGGTGTCCAGGGTATCGGGCCTGGGGAAGGGGGATGGTGAGCAGGGTATCGGGGCTGGGGGAGGGGCTGGGGACCAGGGTATCGGGGCTGGGGGAGGGGGACGGTGAGCAGGGTATCGGGGCTGGGGGAGGGGGCTGGTGTCCAGGGTATCGGGGCTGGGGGAGGGGGATGGTGTTCAGGGTATCGGGGCTGGGGGAGGGGCTGGTGACCAGGGTATCGGGGCTGTGGGAGGGGGATGGTGAGCAGGGTATCAGGGCTGGGGGAGGGGGCTGGTGTCCAGGGTATCGGGGCTGGGAGAGGGGGATGGTGAGCAGGGTATCGGGGCTGGGGGAGGGGGTGGTGAGCAGGGTATCGGGGCTGGGGGAGGGGGATGGTGACCAGGGTATCGGGGCTGGCGGAGCGGGGTGGTGACCAGGGTATCGGGGCTGGGGGAGGGGGGTGGTGAGCAGGGTATCGGGGCTGGGAGAGGGGGATGGTGACCAGGGTATCGGGGCTGGGGGAGGGGGATGGTGACCAGGGTATCGGGGCTGGGGGAGGGGGGTGGTGAGCAGGGTATCGGTGCTGGGGGAGGGGGTGGTGAGCAGGGTATCGGGGCTGGGGGAGGGGGATGGTGACCAGGGTATCGGGGCTGGGGGAGGGGGATGGTGAGCAGGGTATCGGGGCTGGGGGAGGGGGATGGTGAGCAGGGTATTGGGGCTGGGGGAGGGGGATGGTGAGCAGGGTATCGGGGCTGGGGGAGGGGGATGGTGACCAGGGTATCGGGGCTGGGGGAGGGGGTGGTGAGCAGGGTATCGGTGCTGGGGGAGGGGGTGGTGAGCAGGGTATCGGGGCTGGGGGAGGGGGATGGTGACCAGGGTATCGGGGCTGGGGGAGGGGGATGGTGAGCAGGGTATCGGGGCTGGGGGAGGGGGATGGTGAGCAGGGTATCGGGGCTGGGGGAGGGGGATGGTGAGCAGGGTATCGAGGCTGGCGGAGGGGGATGGTGAGCAGGGTATCGGGGCTGAGGGAGGGGGATGGTGAGCAGGGTATCGGGGCTGGGGGAGGGGGATGGTGACCAGGGTATCGGGGCTGGGAGAGGGGGATGGTGAGCAGGGTATCGGGGCTGGTGGAGGGGGGTGGTGACCAGGGTATCGGGGCTGGGGGACGGGGTGGTGAGCAGGGTATCGGGGCTGGGGGAGGGGGATGGTGAGCAGGGTATCGGGGCTGGGAGAGGGGGATGGTGAGCAGGGTATCGGGGCTGGTGGAGGGGGGTGGTGACCAGGGTATCGGGGCTGGGGGAGGGGGTGGTGAGCAGGGTATCGGGGCTGGGGGAGGGGGATGGTGAGCAGGGTATCGGGGCTGGGGGAGGGGGATGGTGAGCAGGGTATCGGGACTGGGGGAGTGGGTGGTGAGCAGGGTATTGGTGCTGGGGGAGGGGTTGGTGAGCAGGGTATCGGGGCTGGGAGAGGGGGATGGTGAGCAGGGTATCGGGGCTGGGGGAGGGGGATGGTGACCAGGGTATCAGGGCTGGTGGAGGGGGTGGTGAGCAGGGTATCGGTGCTGGGGGAGGGGGTGGTGAGCAGGGTATCGGGGCTGGGGGAGGGGGATGGTGAGCAGGGTATCGGGGCTGGGGGAGGGGGATGGTGAGCAGGGTATCAGTGCTGGGGGAGGGGGTGGTGAGCAGAGTATTGGGGCTGGGGGAGGGGGATGGTGAGCAGGGTATCGGGGCTGCGGAGAGGCTGGTGAGCAGGGTATCGGGTCTGGGGGAGGGGGATGGTGACCAGGGTATCGGGGCTGGGGGAGGGGGATGGTGACCAGGGTATCGGGGCTGGGGGAGGGGGATGGTGAGCAGGGTATCGGGGCTGGGGGAGGGGGATTGTGAGCAGGGTATCGGGGCTGGGGGAAGGGTTGGTGTCCAGGGTATCAGGGCTGGGGGAGGGGGTGGTGAGCAGGGTATCGGGTCTGGGGGAGGGGATGGTGAGCAGGGTATTGGGGCTGGGGGAGGGGGATGGTGAGCAGGGTATCGGGGCTGGGGGAGGGGGATGGTTAGCAGGGTATCAGGGCTGCGGGAGGGGGATGGTGAACAGGGTATCGGGGCTGGGGGAGGGGGATGGTGTCCAGGGTATCGGGGCTGCGGGAGGGAATGGTGAACAGGGTATCGGGGCTGGGGAAGGGGGATGGTGAGCAGGGTATCGGGGCTGGGAGAGGAGGGTGGGGAGCAGGGTATCGGGGCTGGGGGAGGGGGATGGTGAGCAGGGTATCGGGGCTGGGGGAGGGGGATGGTGAGCAGGGTATCGGGGCTGGGGGAGGGGGATTGTGAGCAGGGTATCGGGGCTGGAAGAGGAGGGTGGGGAGCAGGGTATTGGGGCTGGGGGAGGGGGATGGTGAGCAGGGTAGCGGGGCTGGGGGAGGGGGATGGTGAGCAGGATATCGAGGCTGGGGGAGGGGGATGGTGAGCAGGGTATCGGGGCTGGGGGAGGGGGATGGTGAGCAGGGTATCGGGGCTGGGGGAGGGGGGTGGGGAGCAGGGTATTGGGGCTGGGGGAGGGGATGGTGAGCAGGGTATCGGGGCTGGGGGAGGGGGATGGTGAGCAGGGTATCGAGGCTGGGGGAGGGGGATGGTGAGCAGGGAATCGGGGCTGGGGGAGGGGGATGGTGAGCAGGGTATCGGGGCTGGGGGAGGGGGGTGGGGAGCAGGGTATTGGGGCTGGGGGAGGGGGATGGTGAGCAGGGTATCGGGGCTGGGGGAGGGGGATGGTGAGCAGGGTATCGGGGCTGGGGGAGGGGGATGGTGAGCAGGGTATCGAGGCTGGGGGAGGGGGATGTTGAGCAGGGTATCGGGGCTGGGGGAGGGGGATGGTGAGCAGGGTATTGGGGCTGGGGGAGGGGGATGGTGAGCAGGGTATCGGGGCTGGGGGAGGGGTTGGGGAGCAGGGTATTGGGGCTGGGAGAGGGAGATGGTGACCAGGGTATCGGGGCTGGGGGAGGGGGATGGTGAGCAGGGTATCGAGGCTGGGGGAGGGGGATGTTGAGCAGGGTATCGAGGCTGGGGGAGGGGGATGTTGAGCAGGGTATCGAGGCTGGGGGAGGGGGATGTTGAGCAGGGTATCGGGGCTGAGGGAGGGGGCTGGTGTCCAGGGTATCGGGGCTGGGGGAGGGGGTGGTGAGCATGGTGTTGGGGCTGGGGGAGGGGGTGGTGAGCAGGGTATCGGGGCTGCGGGAGAGGCTGGTGAGCAGGGTATCGGGTCTGGGGGAGGGGGATGGTGACCAGGGTATCGGGGCTGGGGGAGGGGGATGGTGAGCAGGGTATCGGGGCTGGGGGAGGGGGATTGTGAGCAGGGTATCGGGGCTGGGGGAGGGGGTGGTGAGCAGGGTATCGGGTCTGGGGGAGGGGATGGTGAGCAGGGTATTGGGGCTGGGGGAGGGGGATGGTGAGCAGGGTATCGGGGCTGGGGGAGAGGGATGGTGAGCAGGGTATTGGGGCTGGCGGAGGGGGATGGTGAGCAGGGTATCGGGGCTGGGGGAGGGGGATGGTGAGCAGGGTATTGGGGCTTGGGGAGGGGGATGGTGAGCAGGGTATCGGGGCTGAGGGAGGGGGATGGTGAGCAGGGTATCGGGGCTGCGGGAGGGGGATGGTGAGCAGGGTATCGGGGGCTGGGGGAGGGGGGTGGGGAGCAGGGTATTGGGGCTGGGAGAGGGAGATGGTGACCAGGGTATCGGGGCTGGGGGAGTGGGATGGTGAGCAGGGTATCGAGGCTGCGGGAGGGGGATGGTGAGCAGGGTATCGGGGCTGGGGAGGGAATGGTGAGCAGGGTATCGGGGCTGAGGGAGGGGGATGGTGTCCAGGATATCGGGGCTGGGGAGGGGATGGTGAGCAGGGTATCGGGGCTGGGGGAGGGGGATAGTGAGCAGGGTACCGGGGCTGGGGGAGGGGATGGTGTCCAGGGTATCAGGGCTGGGGGAGGGGGATGGTATCCAGGGTATCGGGGCTGGGGGAGGGGAATGGTGAGCAGGGTATCGGGGCTGGGGGAGGGGGGTGTGGAGCAGGGTATCGAGGCTGGGGGAGGGGGATGGTGAGCAGGGTATCGGGGCTGGGGGAGGGGGTGGTGAGCAGGGTATCGGGGCTGGGGGAGGGGGATGGTGAGCAGGGTATCGGTGCTGGGGGAGGGGGGTGGTGAGCAGGGTATCGGGGCTGGGGGAGGGGGATGGTGACCAGGGTATCGGGGCTGGGGGAGGGGGACGGTTAGCAGGGTATCGGGGCTGGGGGAGGGGGATGGTGTCCAGGGTATCGGGGCTGGGGGAGGGGGATGGTGTTCAGGGTATCGGGCCTGGGGGAGGGGGATGGTGTCCAGGGTATCGGGGCTGGGGGAGGGGGATGGTGTCCAGGGTATCGGGCCTGGGGGAGGGGGATGGTGAGCAGGGTATCGGGGCTGGGGGAGGGGGGATGGTGAGCAGGGTATCGGGGCTGGGGAAGGGGGATGGTGAGCAGGGTATCGGGGCTGGGGAAGGGGAATGGTGACCAGGGTATCGGGGCTGGGGGAGGGGGATGGTGACCAGGGTATCGGGGCTGGGGGTGGGGGATGGTGTCCAGGGTATCGGGCCTGGGGAAGGGGGATGGTGAGCAGGGTATCGGGGCTGGGGGAGGGGGATGGTGTCCAGGGTATCGGGCCTGGGGAAGGGGGATGGTGAGCAGGGTATCGGGGCTGGGGGAGGGGCTGGTGACCAGGGTATCGGGGCTGGGGGAGGGGGACGGTGAGCAGGGTATCGGGGCTGGGGGAGGGGGCTGGTGTCCAAGGTATCGGGGCTGGGGGAGGGGGATGGTGAGCAGGGTATCAGGGCTGGGGGAGGGGGCTGGTGTCCAGGGTATCGGGGCTGGGGGAGGGGCTGGTGACCAGGGTATCGGGGCTGTGGGAGGGGGATGGTGAGCAGGGTATCAGGGCTGGGGGAGGGGGCTGGTGTCCAGGGTATCGGGGCTGGGAGAGGGGGATGGTGAGCAGTGTATCGGGGCTGGGGGAGGGGGATGGTGTCCAGGGTATCGGGCCTGGGGAAGGGGGATGGTGAGCAGGGTATCGGGGCTGGGGGAGGGGGATGGTGTCCAGGGTATCGGGCCTGGGGAAGGGGGATGGTGAGCAGGCTATCGGGGCTGGGGGAGGGGCTGGTGACCAGGGTATCGGGGCTGGGGGTGGGGGACGGTGAGCAGGGTATCGGGGCTGGGGGAGGGGGCTGGTGTCCAGGGTATCGGGGCTGGGGGAGGGGGATGGTGTTTAGGGTATCGGGGCTGGGGGAGGGGCTGGTGACCAGGGTATCGGGGCTGTGGGAGGGGGATGGTGAGCGGGGTATCAGGGCTGGGGGAGGGGGCTGGTGTCCAGGGTATCGGGGCTGGGAGAGGGGGATGGTGAGCAGGGTATCGGGGCTGGGGGAGGGGGATGGTGAGCAGGGTATCGGGACTGGGGGAGGGGGTGGTGAGCAGGGTATCGGGGCTGGGGGAGGGGGTGGTGACCAGAGTATCGGGGCTGGGGGAGGGGGATGGTGACCAGGGTATCGGGGCTGGCGGAGCGGGGTGGTGACCAGGGTATCGGGGCTGGGGGAGGGGGTGGTGAGCAGGGTATCGGGGCTGGGAGAGGGGGGATGGTGACCAGGGTATCGGGGCTGGGGGAGGGGGATGGTGACCAGGGTATCGGGGCTGGGGGAGGGGGTGGTGAGCAGGGTATCGGTGCTGGGGGAGGGGGGTGGTGAGCAGGGTATCGGGGCTGGGGGAGGGGGATGGTGACCAGGGTATCGGGGCTGGGGGAGGGGGATGGTGAGCAGGGTATCGGGGCTGGGGGAGGGGGATGGTGAGCAGGGTATTGGGGCTGGGGGAGGGGGATGGTGAGCAGGGTATCGGGGCTGGGGGAGGGGGATGGTGACCAGGGTATCGGGGCTGGGGGAGGGGGTGGTGAGCAGGGTATCGGTGCTGGGGGAGGGGGTGGTGAGCAGGGTATCGGGGCTGGGGGAGGGGGATGGTGACCAGGGTATCGGGGCTGGGGGAGGGGGATGGTGAGCAGGGTATCGGGGCTGGGGGAGGGGGATGGTGAGCAGGGTATCGGGGCTGGGGGAGGGGGATGGTGAGCAGGGTATCGAGGCTGGCGGAGGGGGATGGTGAGCAGGGTATTGGGGCTGAGGGAGGGGGATGGTGACCAGGGTATCGGGGCTGGGTGACGGGGTGGTGAGCAGGGTATCGGGGCTGGGGAGGGGGATGGTGAGCAGGGTATCGGGGCTGGGAGAGGGGGATGGTGAGCAGGGTATCGGGGCTGGTGGAGGGGGGTGGTGACCAGGGTATCGGGGCTGGGGGAGGGGGTGGTGAGCAGGGTATCGGGGCTGGGGGAGGGGGATGGTGAGCAGGGTATCGGGGCTGGGGGAGGGGGATGGTGAGCAGGGTATCGGGACTGGGGAGTGGGTGGTGAGCAGGGTATTGGTGCTGGGGGAGGGGTTGGTGAGCAGGGTATCGGGGCTGGGAGAGGGGGATGGTGAGCAGGGTATCGGGGCTGGGGGAGGGGGATGGTGACCAGGGTATCAGGGCTGGTGGAGGGGGTGGTGAGCAGGGTATCGGTGCTGGGGGAGGGGGTGGTGAGCAGGGTATCGGGGCTGGGGGAGGGGGATGGTGAGCAGGGTATCGGGGCTGGGGGAGGGGGATGGTGAGCAGGGTATCAGGGCTGGGGGAGGGGGTGGTGAGCAGGGTATTGGGGCTGGGGGAGGGGGATGGTGAGCAGGGTATCGGGGCTGCGGAGAGGCTGGTGAGCAGGGTATCGGGTCTGGGGGAGGGGGATGGTGACCAGGGTATCGGGGCTGGGGGAGGGGGATGGTGACCAGGGTATCGGGGCTGGGGGAGGGGGATGGTGAGCAGGGTATCGGGGCTGGGGGAGGGGGATTGTGAGCAGGGTATCGGGGCTGGGGGAAGGGTTGGTGTCC
>NC_140996.1:231204641-231359641 GCF_052327205.1 Somniosus microcephalus
GAGGGGGATGGTGTCCAGGATATCGGGGCTGGGGAGGGGATGGTGAGCAGGGTATCGGGGCTGGGGGGAGGGGGGATAGTGAGCAGGGTAGCGGGGCTGGGGGAGGGGGATGGTGTCCAGGGTATCAGGGCTGGGGGAGGGGGGATGGTATCCAGGGTATCGGGGCTGGGGGAGGGGAATGGTGAGCAGGGTATCGGGGCTGGGGGAGGGGGGTGTGTGGAGCAGGGTATCGAGGCTGGGGGGAGGGGGGATGGTGAGCAGGGTATCGAGGCTGGGGGAGGGGGATGGTGAGCAGGGGTAGCGGTGGCTGGGGGAGGGGGGATGGTGAGCAGGGTATCGGGGCTGGGGGAGGGGGGTGGGGAGCAGGGTATCGAGGCTGGGGGAGGGGAATGGTGAGCAGGGTAGCGGGGCTGGGGGAGGGGGGATGGTGAGCAGGGTATCGAGGCTGGGGGGAGGGGGATGGTGAGCAGGGTAGCGGGGGCTGGGGGGAGGGGGGATGGTGAGCAGGGGTATCGAGGCTGGGGGGAGGGGGGATGGTGAGCAGTGTATCGGGGCTGGGGGGAGGGGGGGTGGGGAGCAGGGTATTGGGGCTGGGGGAGGGGGGATGGTGAGCAGGGTATAGGGGCTGGGGGAGGGGGGTGGTGAGCAGGGTATCGGGGCTGGGGGAGGGGGATAGTGAGCAGGGGTATAGGGGCTGGGGGAGGGGGGATGGTGAGCAGGGTATCGAGGCTGGGGGAGGGGGATAGTGAGCAGGGTATAGGGGCTGGGGGAGGGGGATGGTGAGCAGGGTATCGGGGCTGGGGGAGGGGGGATAGTGAGCAGGGTATAGGGGCTGGGGGAGGGGGGATGGTGAGCAGGGTATCGGGGGCTGGGGGAGGGGGATAGTGAGCAGGGTATAGGGGCTGGGGGAGGGGGGATGTTGAGCAGGGTATCGGGGGCTGGGGGAGGGGGATAGTGAGCAGGGTATAGGGGCTGGGGGAGGGGGATGTTGAGCAGGGGTATCGGGGGCTTGGGGGGAGGGGGGGTGGGGGAGCAGGGTATAGGGGCTGGGGGAGGGGGGGTGGGGAGCAGGGTAGCGGGGGCTGGGGGGAGGGGGATGGTGAGCAGGGTATCAGGGCTGGGGGAGGGGGGATAGTGAGCAGGGGTATTGGGGGCTGGGGGGAGGGGGATAGTGAGCAGGGTAGCGGGGGCTGGGGGGAGGGGGATGGTGAGCAGGGTATTGGGGCTGGGGGAGGGGGATGGTGAGCAGGGTATTGGGGCTGGGGGGAGGGGGGATAGTGAGCAGGGTAGCGGGGCTGGGGGAGGGGGGATGGTGAGCAGGGTATCGGGGGCTTGGGGGAGGGGGGTGGGGAGCAGGGGTATAGGGGCTGGGGTGAGGGGGATGGTGAGCAGTGTATCGGGGCTGGGGGGAGGGGTGGTGGTGAGCAGGGTATCAGGGCTGGGGGAGGGGGATGGTGAGCAGGGTAGCGGGGCTGGGCTGGGGAGAGGGAGATGGTGACCAGGGTAGCGGGGGCTGGGAGAGATGGTGAGCAGGGTATCGGGGCTGGGGGAGGGGGATGGTGACCAGGGTATCGGGGGCTGGGAGAGGGAGATGGTGAGCAGGGTATCGGGGCTGGGGGAGGGGGATGGTGACCAGGGTATCGGGGCTGGGAGAGGGAGATGTTGAGCAGGGTATCGGGGGCTGGGGGGCGGGGGGTGGGGGAGCAGGGTATTGGGGCTGGAAGAGGGAGATGGTGAGCAGGGGTATCGGGGCTGGGGAGGGAGATGGGTGAGCAGGGTATCGGGGCTGGGGGAGGGGGATGGTGAGCAGGGTATCGGGGCTGGGGAGAGGGGGGATGGTGAGCAGGGTATCGAGGCTGAGGGAGGGGGGATGGTGAGCAGGGGTATCGAGGCTGAGGGAGGGGGGATGGTGAGGCAGGGTATTGGGGCTGGGGGAGGGGGATGGTGAGCAGGGTATCGAGGCTGGGGGAGGGGGATGGTGAGCAGGGGTATTGGGGCTGGGGGAGGAGAGGGGGATGGTGAGCAGGGTATCGAGGCTGGGGGAGCGGGGTGGGGAGCAGGGTATCGAGGCTGGGGGAGGGGGGATGGTGAGCAGGGTATCGAGGCTGAGGGAGCGGGGGTGGGGAGCAGGGTATCGAGGCTGGGGGGAGGGGGATGGTGAGCAGGGTATCGAGGCTGGGGGAGGGGGGATGGTGAGCAGGGGTATTGGGGCTGGGGGGAGGGGGGATGGTGAGCAGGGTATCGAGGGCTGGGGGGAGGGGGGATGGTGAGCAGGGTATTGGGGGCTGGGGGGAGGGGGGATTGTGAGCAGGGTATCGGGGCTGGGGGGAGGGGGGATGGGTGAGCAGGGTATCGAGGCTGAGGGAGGGGTTGGGGGAGCAGGGGTATCGGGGCTGAGGGAGGGTCAGGGAGAGACCGAAGTCTTCACGTGTGAGGCCTGTGGGCAGGACAAGGAGTGCTGAAAAGAGCTGATCTCCAACACTTACCTTGGCCAGTCCATGCCTCCCCCCTTGGATCTGCTGCTGGACATCCCACAGCTCGGGCCTCCCCCGCACTCGCTGAGACGTACAAACCGCACCGCCGATGACGTCATCAATCCGCAATTTCGGAATGTTAGTGTTGGCCCCCGCCTGCCTTTTCACGGGCACCTCGTTGACGGCCTGATTGGCATTTGTAAAATTTTAAACCGGCACTAAAGGGGGCGATTTGCTCGATCTTGATATGTTTAACCCCCGCCCCCCCCTTCCCCCACTCACCCTGTCGGTGGAGCGGGGCTTTTAAAATACGGCCAATGGCTCGTGAGGAAGCTGGGGGAGTTGCAGTCAAACCTCCAACGTTGTCTTCCTCCAAATCCACACATCCTTCATGTGTGAGCCTAGCCAGCTATTCAGCTACGGGGAGGATCACAACTCAGCCGATCCTGACCTCACTCGACATCGACACTTCGTACCAGGGGTGGGCTTGCTGGAATGTGATTAAGAACAGGGAACGCTGGCTCCTTAAATCCCTCTTTGTGGTGTCAGCCGTGGCTCAGTGGGTAGCATGCTCGCCTCTGAGTCAGAAGGTCGTGTCTTCGTATTCCCCACTCCAGAGACTCAAGCCCCATAACCCAGGCTGACACGCCCAGTGCGGCACTGAGGGGGGAGTGCTGCACTGTCGGAGGTGCCGTCTTTCAGATAAGATGTTAAACTGAGGCCGTGTGTGCCCTCTCAGGTGCACGTACAAGATCCCATGGCCACTGTCTCAACAGAAGAGCAGGGGAGTTATCCTCGGTGTCCTGGGGCCAGTATTTATCCCTCACTAAAAACCAGATTACCTGGTCATTATCACATTGCTGTTTGTGGGAGCTTGCTGTGCGCAAATTGGCTGCCGCATTTTGCTACAGCAGTGACTGCACATCATTGGCTGTAAAGCACTTTGGGACGTCCTGAGGTCGAGAAAGCCACTGCAGAAATGCGAGTTCTTGGTTTTTTTTTATCAGTTAGGCAATGTAACTTAATCTCAGTCCTCCTCTGCCATTGGTGCTGCACTGGCATCAGATGATAAAGCAAAGAGGGAATTGCTGCCTCACCTGAGAATTCACTGGCGGAGGCCGAAAGGCTGAGTGCAGCGTTGTTCTTACGATCCAACGAGAGTAGTGCCCGAGACTTTCAATTTGCTTTTTGTCTCATTGACGTGTATTGGATTATCCCGAGGTAGGGTTGAGGGATATGGGGAGAAGGTCGGTAGGTGGGGTTGGGGATATGGGGAGAAGGTGAGTAGGTGGGGTTCAGGGATATGGGGAGAAGGTGGGTAGGTGGGGTTGGAGATATGGGGAGAAGGTGGGTAGGTGGGGTTCAGGGATATGGGGAGACGGTGGGTAGGTGGGGTTCAGGGATATGGGGAGAAGGTGGGTAGGTGGGGTTGAGGGATATGGGGAGAAGGTGGATAGGTGGGGTTGGGGATATGGGGAGAAGGTGGATAGGTGGGGTTGAGGGATATGGGGAGAAGGTGGGTAGGTGGGGTTGGAGATATAATGAGAAGGTGGGTAGGTGGGGTTGGAGATATAATGAGAAGGTGGGTAGGTGGGGTTGAGGGATATGGGCAGAAGGTGGGTAGGTGGGGTTGGGGATATGGGGAGAAGGTGGGTGGGTGGGGTTGAGGGATATGGGGAGAAGGTGGGTGGGTGGGGTTGAGGGATATGGGGAGAAGGTGGGTAGGTGGGGTTGGAGATATAATGAGAAGGTGGGTAGGTGGGGTTGAGGGATATGGGGAGAAGGTAGGTGGGTGGGTGGGGTTGAGGGACGGGTTGGGGTTGATTAATCAAAAATAAATTCATTTATTGGGCCTAAAGGGTTTTTCCTATTCCTAAAAATTCTTAATTTCTGATCTTTAACTCACTACGACAGCCTCCATTTTAATATTTTAATTGATTGAATGTCAATTGTGCTCATATAAAGGGACAGTTGGCGTGTTTGTGTGATGTGATGTAATTATTCCAGTATGTACAGTCTGTCAGCACCCGCTGCTCACTTGCTCAGGCACTCGAGCGACCAGTCCAGACATGAGCTGATAATGAACCATTAGCCTGCAGCAGGAGTCCGTGCCTTTCACTATTAGGGCAATCTGATCGCTATAGAAACACAGGAACAAGGGGAGGCCATTCAGCCCCTCGCGCCTGTTCCGCCATTCAATGAGAATGTGGCTGATCTGTATACCCACCTTGGGCTCCATATCCTTTTATACCTTTGTCTAGAAAAACCTATCGATCTCAGACTTAAAATGATTAATTGAGCTAACGTCTACAGTTTGTGCAGGAGAGAGTTCCACACTTCGACTACTCTTTCCTTGCCTCTCTCTGAATGGCCTGGCTCTGATTTTAAGGTTCTGTCCCCCTTGTCCTAGACTCCCCACAACCAGCAGAAAAGGTTTCTCTCTATCTACCCTATCGACTCCTTTCAAAATCCTAAAAGCCTCAATCAAATCAGCCCTTTACCTTCGATACTCCAGGGAAGCCCAGTTTATGCAATCTCTCCTCATAATCTAACCCTCGGAACCCTGCTAATGTCCTGGTGCATCTGCCCTGCCGTGAATCACTTCACAAAGTATCTGTCAGATAGTTTCCACCGAAGCAACGGCCTCTGCATTCGAGTGAGCCTTGCGTTCAGTCATCTCAGATTGCAGTCAGCAGCACTGCCCCTGCCTCATGAGTTGATCATCCGATCATTTCAGCTGGTGCTGCATGTGGAGGTAATGGTAATGCTTTGGTAGGGAGAGATCGCACATTGACGGCCGTGCCTTCAGCTGCCTGGGCCCCGAGCTCTGGAATTCCCTCCCTAAACCTCTCCGCCTCTCTCTCCTCCTTTAAGACGCTCCTTAAAACCTCCCTCTTTGACCAAGCTTTTTGGTCACCTGTCTTAATATCTCCTTATGTGGCTCGGTGTCAAATTTTGTTTGATAATCGCTCCTGTGAAGCGTCTTGGGACGTTTTACCACATTAAAGGTGTTATATAGGTGCAAGATGTTGCTGTTGGTTTCTGCTGAAGTAACAGTGGTGGACATGGAAAAACATCGAGGAAATTCAACCACGTTATCAGCACCTCATTGAGCACGGAGTGAAAATCAGGGTCAATTTACCCATCACGTTTCGCTTTGTCCAAAGGTGGAATTACACGTGGCTGTGAGTCAACATGGCAATAGGTTTATGTCCTGAAATCTAGGGATGAGATTCAGTAAAATTACACAATTAGGAAAGAGGACAGTCTGTGAAAATTGGAGGATTAAATTCATTTGTAACACCACCTCCCTGTTACAGTAAAGGACCTATCTCAACTGCTAGTAAGGAAGGAACTTGCATTTCTATAGCGCCTTTCACAGCATCAGGACGTCCCAAAGCACTTTTCAGCCAATGAAGTACGTTTTGGAGTGTAGCCACTGTTGTAAAGTAGGGAAACGCGGCAGCCAATTTGCGCACAGCAAGCTCCCACAACCAACAATGTGATAATGGCCAGATAATCTGTTTTAGTGATGTTGATTGAGGGATAAAGATTGGCCCAGGACACGAGGGAGAACTCCCCTGCTCTTCTTCCAATAGAGGCCGTGGGATCTTTTATGTCCACCTGAGAGGGCAGACGGGGTCCTTGGTTTAACGTCTCATCCGAAAGACAGCACATGCGACAGTGCAGCGCTCCCTCAGTACTGCTCCTCCGACAGTGCGGCGCTACCTCAGTACTGCCCCTCCGACAGTGCAGCGCTCCCTCAGTACTGCTCCTCCAACAGTGCGGCGCTACCTCAGTACTGCCCCTCCGACAGTGCGGCGCACCCTCAGTACTGCCCCTCCGACAGTGCAGCACTCCCTTAGTACTGCCCCTCCAACAGTGCGGTGCTCCCTCAGTACTGCCCCTCTGACAGTGCGGCGCTCCCTCAGTACTGCCCCTCCGACTGTGCGGCGCTCCCTCAGTACTGCCCCTCCGACTGTGCGGCACTCCCTCAGTACTGCCCCTCCGACAGTGCGGCGCTCCCTCAGTACTGCCCCTCCGACAGTGCGGCGCTCCCTCAGTGCTGCCCCTCCGACAGTGCGGCGCTCCCTCAGTGCTGCCCCTCTGACAGTGCGGTGCTCCCTCAGTACTGCCCCTCCGACAGTGCGGCGCTCCCTCAGTACTGCCCCTCCGACAGTGCGGCACTCCCTCAGTACTGCCCCTCCGACAGTGCAGTGCTCCCTCAGTACTGCCCCTCTGACAGTGCGGTGCTCCCTCAGTACTGCCCCTCCGACAGTGCAGCACTCCCTCAGTACTGCCCCTCCGACAGTGCGGCGCTCCCTCAGTACTGCCCCTCCGACAGTGCGGCACTCCCTCAGTACTGCCCCTCCGACAGTGCGGCACCCCCTCAGTACTGCCCCTCTGACAGTGCGGCGCTCCCTCAGTACTGCCCCTCCGACAGTGCAGCGCTCCCTCAGTACTGCTCCTCCAACAGTGCGGCGCTCCCTCAGTACTGCCCCTCTGACAGTGCGGTGCTCCCTCAGTACTGCCCCTCCGACAGT
Organism: Somniosus microcephalus; assembly: GCF_052327205.1. NCBI lineage: Eukaryota > Metazoa > Chordata > Chondrichthyes > Squaliformes > Somniosidae > Somniosus > Somniosus microcephalus. The sequence continues at coordinate 231,211,660 of NC_140996.1, forward strand.
GCGGCGCACCCTCAGTACTGCCCCTCCGACAGTGCAGCACTCCCTTAGTACTGCCCCTCCAACAGTGCGGTGCTCCCTCAGTACTGCTCCTCCGACAGTGCGGCGCTACCTCAGTACTGCCCCTCCGACAGTGCAGCGCTCCCTCAGTACTGCTCCTCCAACAGTGCGGCGCTACCTCAGTACTGCCCCTCCGACAGTGCGGCGCACCCTCAGTACTGCCCCTCCGACAGTGCAGCACTCCCTTAGTACTGCCCCTCCAACAGTGCAGTGCTCCCTCAGTACTGCCCCTCCGACAGTGCGGTGCTCCGTCAGTACTGCCCCTCTGACAGTGCGGCGCTCCCTCAGTACTGCCCCTCCGACTGTGCGGCGCTCCCTCAGTACTGCCCCTCCGACTGTGCGGCACTCCCTCAGTACTGCCCCTCCGACAGTGCGGCGCTCCCTCAGTACTGCCCCTCCGACAGTGCGGCGCTCCCTCAGTGCTGCCCCTCCGACAGTGCGGCGCTCCCTCAGTACTGCCCCTCTGACAGTGCGGTGCTCCCTCAGTACTGCCCCTCCGACAGTGCGGCGCTCCCTCAGTACTGCCCCTCCGACAGTGCGGCACTCCCTCAGTACTGCCCCTCCGACAGTGCAGTGCTCCCTCAGTACTGCCCCTCTGACAGTGCGGTGCTCCCTCAGTACTGCCCCTCCGACAGTGCAGCACTCCCTCAGTACTGCCCCTCCGACAGTGCAGCGCTCCCTCAGTACTGCCCCTCCGACAGTGCAGCGCTCCCTCAGTACTGCCCCTCCGACAGTGCAGCACTCCCTCAGTACTGCCCCTCCGACAGTGCAGCGCTCCCTCAGTACTGCCCCTCCGACAGTGCAGCGCTCCCTCAGTACTGCTCCTCCAACAGTGCGGCGCTCCCTCAGTACTGCCCCTCTGACAGTGCGGCGCTCCCTCAGTACTGCCCCTCCGACAGTGCAGCGCTCCCTCAGTACTGCTCCTCCAACAGTGCGGCGCTCCCTCAGTACTGCCCCTCTGACAGTGCGGTGCTCCCTCAGTACTGCCCCTCCGACAGTGCGGCGCACCCTCAGTACTGCCCCTCCGACAGTGCAGCACTCCCTTAGTACTGCCCCTCCAACAGTGCGGTGCTCCCTCAGTACTGCCCCTCCGACAGTGCGGTGCTCCGTCAGTACTGCCCCTCTGACAGTGCGGCGCTCCCTCAGTACTGCCCCTCCGACTGTGCGGCGCTCCCTCAGTACTGCCCCTCCGACTGTGCGGCACTCCCTCAGTACTGCCCCTCCGACAGTGCGGCGCTCCCTCAGTACTGCCCCTCCGACAGTGCGGCGCTCCCTCAGTGCTGCCCCTCCGACAGTGCGGCGCTCCCTCAGTACTGCCCCTCTGACAGTGCGGTGCTCCCTCAGTACTGCCCCTCCGACAGTGCGGCGCTCCCTCAGTACTGCCCCTCCGACTGTGTGGCACTCCCTCAGTACTGCCCCTCCGACAGTGTGGCGCTCCCTCAGTACTGCCCCTCCGACAGTGCGGCACTCCCTCAGTACTGCCCCTCCGACAGTGCAGTGCTCCCTCAGTACTGCCCCTCTGACAGTGCGGTGCTCCCTCAGTACTGCCCCTCCGACAGTGCAGCACTCCCTCAGTACTGCCCCTCCGACAGTGCGGCGCTCCCTCAGTACTGCCCCTCCGACAGTGCGGCACTCCCTCAGTACTGCCCCTCCGACAGTGCGGCACTCCCTCAGTACTGCCCCTCTGACAGTGCGGCGCTCCCTCAGTACTGCCCCTCCGACAGTGCAGCACTCCCTCAGTACTGCCCCTCCGACAGTGCAGCGCTCCCTCAGTACTGCCCCTCCGACAGTGCAGCGCTCCCTCAGTACTGCCCCTCCGACAGTGCAGCGCCCCCTCAGTACTGCCCCTCCGACAGTGCAGCGCTCCCTCAGTACTGCTCCTCCAACAGTGCGGCGCTCCCTCAGTACTGCCCCTCTGACAGTGCGGCGCTCCCTCAGTACTGCCCCTCCGACAGTGCAGCGCTCCCTCAGTACTGCTCCTCCAACAGTGCGGCGCTCCCTCAGTACTGCCCCTCTGACAGTGCGGTGCTCCCTCAGTACTGCCCCTCCGACAGTGCGGCGCTCCCTCAGTACTGCCCCTCCGACAGTGCGGCGCTCCCTCAGTACTGACCCTCCGACAGTGCGGCGCTCCCTCAGTACTGCACTGGAGTGTCGGTCTGGGTTATGGGCACATGTCTCTGGTGTGGGACTTGAATCCACGACCTTCTGACTCAGAGGCAAGATTATCTGGTCATTATCACATTGCTGTTTGTGGGAGCTTGCTGTGCGCAAATTGGCTGCCGCGTTTCCTACATTACAACAGTGACCACACTTCAAAAAGTACTTCATTGGCTGTAAAGCGCTTTGGGACATCTTGAGGTGGTAAAAGGCGCTGGAGAAATGCAAATTTGTCTTTCTTTTCATGGAACTGTATCCCAGAGAAGGGCAGAGAAATTTTTTTATGCACGTTACAAAGACACAATGAGATCAAGCAAAGAAGATAGTTAACAAAAATCATTTTGTCACTCGCTCCGAAGGAAGATGACAGTCTAATTGCCTCACTCCCTAATGAAAGGTAAATACGTTTGCCAAACACATTTTCGATGACGACCCATGTTCCCTTTAAAACCTTTGTGCCTTTTATCCACTTCCCTTCATTTGTATTCACTGCAGTCTCCTGAATTAAGTAGGCCTTGCGGTTTGCCATGGCAACCACTCTCGCTGCTGATTACGATCCATTCCAAGACCTGAGTGCTTTGATGAAGTTCTACCAGAACATTTTTGTCAGCATTCAGCACAACTGCCGCTGCGGTGATCCAATATCTCAGTAAAACCCGGAGCTTAACTCTCCCGGGGAAATGACTGGGCTCGAGGTGCAAGACCCAGGTGGGCGTCTTCATGTCGATGTCTCAGAACTGGGGCATCAGTGGGGTCTGAGAGACAATGGGCACCAGAGGCATAAGGGAGGGCAAGGTGGCTATCGTAAGCAGGCACGGTACAAATCTATTTGGACCATGTCTAAATGGGGCTAAAGGGGTTAAATTACGAGGCTAGGTTGCACAGACTGGGCTTGTATTCCCTCGAGTTTAGAAGATGATCTAATCGAGGTGTTTAAGATGATTAAAAGGATTTGATAAGGTAGAGAGAGAGAAACCATTTCCTCTGGCGGGGGGAGTCCAGAACAAGGGGGCAGAACCTTAAAATTAGAGCCAGGCCGTTCAGGGGTGATGTCAGGAAGCACTTCTTCACACAAAGGGTGGTGGAAATCTGGAACTCTCTCCCCCAAAAAGCTGTTGAGGCTGGAGATATCATTCTGGTAAGTCTACTCTGCACTCCCTGCAAGGCCAATATATCCTTCCTAAGGTGTGGTGCCAGAGGAGCCTCTGGCCTCTACTTACAGTCTCCTTAGTGTCGGTTTGGCTCAGTTGGTACCACTCTTGCCTCTGAGTCCAAAGGTTGTGGGTCTCAAGCTGCCACATCGACACATGAGCTGTGGGTAACGTTTCAGCACTGAGGGAGGGCTCCATTTTTTGAGTTGCCATCTTTTAGAATCATATAAAATCTTAAAGCACAGGAGGAGGCCATTCGGCCCATCGTGCCTGTGCCGGCTCTTTGAAAGAGCTCTCCAATTAGTCCCACTCCCCTCCTGCTCTTTCCCCATGAACCTGCACATTAATCCTCTTCAAGAACATGTCCGATTGCCTTTTGAAAGTTCCTCTGGAATCTGATTCCACTGCCCTTTCAGGCAGTACGTTCCAGATCACAACAACCCTCTGTGTGAAGAAATTTCTCCTCATCCCCCCTCTAGTTCTTTTGCCAATTATTTTAAATCTATGACCTCTGGTTACTGTTGGGTGGTCGAGGCAGAAACCCTTATCACATTTAAACAGTACTTGGATATACACTTGAAGTGCCGTAACCCACAGGGCTACGGCCCAAGAGCTGGAAAGTGGGATTAGGGTGGAAAGCTCTTTGTCGGATGGCACTGACAAGATGGGCCGTATGGCCTCCTTCTGTGTCGTAAGTGTCTAAGATTCTATGATATTGATCTGTGTATCGATACAGCGGCGGACTGCTCTATCATGGGTGAGGACACATATGAGAGAAAGTTTAATCAAGTACCACTTACAAAGAGTACCGTAGAGTTAGAAACCTACACTGGAGAAATCCTAGAGACATGTGGACAAATGGAATGTACAGTTCAGCACAATGGCCAGTCAGTAAAGCTGCCTATTACTGTAGCGAGCTACAACAACAGGCCAACCCTCATGGGCAAAGACTGTTTGAGAAACTTAAAACTAGACTGGAAAAACACCTTCAGTGTAGATGCTTCAAAGAAGCGACTCGACACAATGCTGAAAAAGTATAAAAGCATATTCTCAGACAGTTATGAGCGCATCACTGGGTATGACGTGCATATCCGCATCAAGTCCAACGTGAAGCCTGTCTATTGTAAGGCAAGGCCGGTCCCTATGTGTTGAAAAGTCAGGTGGAGGAATAGCTAGCGAAGCTCAGAGAGAACGGAGTGCTAGTAATAACTAGTGGTAGTGCCCAAAGCAGACAAAACTGTACGCTTGTGCGGTGACGACAAAGTTACTATCAACCAAGCAGTTGACGATGAGCAGTACCCGTTACCTACATCACAAGATTTGTATGCAGCACTCTCTGGGTCAAAGGTTTTCTCCAAGCTTGACCTGTCGCACGCGTACGCTCAGCTGAATGTTGACAAAGAGAGTCAACAGTATCTCACCATCAACACTCACAAGGGACTGTACTCATACACCAAGCTGTCGTATGGTGTAAAGTCCTCCCCCAAAATCTTCCAGGCTACGATGGATAAGATTTTGCAAGGAGTTCCAAATTGCTAATGCAATCAAGATGATGTGCTGATCGCAACAAGCAGCGAGGAAGAAAATCTAGAAGTGTTAGATTTAGTGCTTCAAAGGTTGAATTCCCACAATGTCAAATTGAAAAGGTGCAAATGTGCCTTTGTGCAGCCTGAGGTTGTGTACCTTGGTCTGAAAGTTGATGCAAATGGCTTGCAACCAGTGAGGGAAAAGGTTGATGCTGTGATCAATGCTCCAAAGCCACAGAACGTGTCTGAGTTAAGATCTTTCCTTGGAATGGTCCAGTACTACGCACGTTTCTTACCTGAGTTAGTGACCATGTTAGGTCCATTGCACGAGCTCCTCAGGAATGATGTCCAGTGGAAGTGGACAAAAACGCAACAGGAAGCTTACGTAAGAGAAGTCTCTCTAGCGATGCTCTACTTGTGCACTACGACACAGGGCGTGAGCGTTAGCGTGTGATGCTTCTAGTTACGGTGTGGGAGCTGTCATAAGCCACGTAATGGATGACAGCCAAGAGAAACCAATCACGTTCGCATCGCGAACCCTCACAAAGAGCGAAAGAAACTACGTGCAATTTGAAAAGGAAGCACTCGTCATAGTGTTTGGAATCAAGAAATTCCAACAGTTCTTGATCGGCAGAAAGTTTACCCTGATAACTGATCACAAACCGCTCCTAGCAATATTGGGGCCCAAATCTGCCATCCCTGCAATGGCCGCATCAAGAATGCAACGTTGGACAGTGTTGTTGTTCAATATGACTACACGATTGAATATCGCACTTCAAAGCAAATTGCAATCGCGGATTCCTTGTCCAGGTTGCCACATGAGGACTCGTGTGTTGGGAGTGAAGGTGAGATTTTCACGCTAGGTGCAGTTGACAAAGACTTTCCCGTGAATGTAACTGAGATTGCAGATGAGACTCAAAAGGACTCCGTTCGGGTTCAGTAACTGAAGAACCAGCTTCAAACAAGTCTGAGTTAGAAACAGGATCATCTTTGAGTTCGGAACCAGAACAAAACAGCCCGAAAATCGGTTCAACACCAAAACCTTCAGTAAGGAGATTAGGAAGACTCCGCAAACCTATTATTAAACTGGATTTGTAGTTAATTTTTTAAAAAACAGGAGTTTTTGTTATGTGGTACTTGTAATCCTGGGAAAGGTGGGACCATAGCTTTGTTGTATTTGAGAGGGGAAAGTGTGAGGTTATCCACTAAACACAAAAGAGTTTAGAAGAATGAGAGGTGATCTTATTGAAAGATATAAGATACTGAGGGGGCTCGACAGGGTAGATGCAGAGAAGATGTTTCCCCTCATGGGGGAATCTAGAACTCGGGGGTAAGGTATCGCCCATTTAAAATTGAGATGAGGAGGAATTTCTTTTCTCGGAGGGTCGTAAATCTGTGGAATTCTCTTACCCAGAGAGCTGTGGAGGCTGGGTCATTGAATATATTTAAGGTGGAGATAGACAGACATTTGAACAATAAGGGAGTGAAGGGTTATGGGGAGCGGGCAGGGACATGGAGCTGAGCCCAAGACCAGATCAGCCGTGATCTCATTAAATGGCGGAGCAGGCTCGTGGGGCCAAATGGCCGACTCCTGCTCCTATTTCTTATGTTCTTATGAATATGTACATTTTAAAGGGGAAAGCAGTGTAATGTATTGTCACATGGGTTGTCACATGGCTTGGTATGAGCATGGCCTAGTAAAGCAAGAACGCTAACAACTCATCGTGTCTCTGTCCTTCATTTGTTCTACCCACATATATTACACTTACCGACCCACTTGCTTAGAGGAAACCGTTTCTCCCTACTTACACTGTCAAAAACCCCTCATGATTTTGAACACCTCGATTGGGTCTCTCCTTAACCCTGCTCTGCCCTGAGGTGGACAATCCCAGCTTCTCCAGTCTCTCCACATCACTAAAGTAATGCACGAGACATTACCTCAGAAAATAAAGTCAACTCCTTCACGAGAGGAGGGGACATTGTTGAGGAACCTGGCGCAAAATGAAACGGAATAGTCATGTGCTCTTAATTGCATAGAATTACACAGGATATACGTCACAGAAACAGGCCATTCGGCCCAACCAGTCCATGCCGAGGTTTATGCTCCACTCGAGCCTCCTCCTGTCTTTCCTCATCTAACTCTATCAGCATAACCCTCTATTCCCTTCTCCCTCATATGCTTGTCTAGTCTCCCCTTAAATGTATCGATACTATTCACTTCAACCACTCCCTGTGGTAGCGAGTTCCACATTCTCACCACTCTCTGGGTAAAGAAGTTTCTTCTGAATTCCCTATTGGATTTCTTGGTGACTATCTTATATTGATGGCCCCTAGTTTTGCTCTTCCCCACAAGTGGAAACTCTCTCTTTATTTCAAAGCCTTTCATAATTTTAAAGATCTCTATTAGGTCACACCTCACCCCTCTGTTTTCAAGAGAAAAGAGCCCCAGCCTGTTCATCCTTTCCTGATGGGTATAACCTCTCAGTTCTGGTATCCTCCTTGTAAATCTTCTCTGCACCCTCTCCAGTGCCTCTATATCCTGTTTATAATATGGCGACCAGAACTGTTCACAGTACTCCAAGTGTGGTCTAACCAAGGTTCGATACAGGTTTAACATAACTTCCCTACCTTTCAATTCTATCCCTCTAGAAATAAACCCGAGTGCTTGGTTTGCTTTTTTTATGGCCTTTATCCAGGGCCTCAGAAAATATTAATCAGGTATAATAGATACTTGGCTGCCCGTGTTCTAACCCGCACCAAGTCCCGTTCGCCCATCACCCCTGTGCTCGCTGACCTACACTGGCTCCCGGTTAAGCAGCGCCTCGATTTCAAAATTCTCATCCTTGTTTTCAAATCCCTCCATGGCCTTGCCCCTCCTTATCTCTCTAACCTCCTCCAGCCCACAACCCCCCGAGATCTCTGCGCTCCTCTAATTCTGCCCTCTTGAGGATCCCTGATTAGAATCGCTCAACCTTTGGTGGCCGTGCCTTCTGTTGCCGGGGCCCTAAGCTCAGGAATTCCCTGCCTAAACCTCTCCGCCTCGCTACCTCTCTTTCCTCCTTTAAGACGCTCCTTAAAACCGACCTCTTTGACCAAGCTTTTGGTCACCGGCCCTAATTTATCCTTATGTGGCTCGGTGTCAAATTTGCTGTCTTAAAATACTCCTGTGCAGCGCCTTGGGACGTTTTACTACTTTAAAGGCGCTATATAAATACAAGTTGTTGTTGTTGTTGATAAGAGGGAACAAAGTACAAGGTGACAATCCGACCAAGGATTTTAATGAAGAAACTACTCTACTGGACGGAGGTGAGCTTGCGTTCCGTTATCCTGTCTCCCTCCCATTGATTCCCCATTAACAGCTGACAGCAATGCAGGCAGAAACCTTGGAATGTATCAACAGCCTACTCACCGAAGGCTAGAAGGGGCTGAGTTCTCACTGCAGGCACTGGAGGCTAGGATTCAACAACGAATAGAAGGACAGAAAGAATCGTATCGCTACTGTGCCACATCACAACAGCAAAAAACCAGGCCTCTGAATTTGCACCTTTAGAGTAGGGAAACATCCCAGGGCGCTTCACGGAGCCGAAATCAGAAGACAGTGAGGCAATCAAGGAGATATTAGGACTGGTGGCCAAAGCCTTCATCAGATAGGTTGGTTTTAAGGGAGCTCTTAAGGAAGGAGGATTGAAGTAGAAAGGTGGAGAGGTTTTCAGAAAGGAATTCCAGAGCTTGGGTCCTGATGTAATAAAACTCACTACGCACTTGGTTCGAATATAAAGCAAGGCTTTAATCAACTGGTTTCAAAACATGGAGGTCTAGTTGTACTTCACTAGTTCCTGTCTTACAAAATGTCACTGGGCAATCTGGGCCCACGCCCGAGTATTTATACTCTTTGGACGGCGCCACCAGCTGGCTGTCCAGTGTTATTTCATGAGTCGTTTCTTCATGATGATGAGATTTATAACAGGGCCGAGGCGGCTGAAGGCGTGGCCGCCAATGGCGGGGCAGAGTGGGGAAGGATGCACAAAAGGCCGGAACTGGAGGAGCGCCGAGTTTCTCGGAGGGTTGTAGGGCTGGAGGGAGTTACAGAGAAAGGAAGTGGCGTGACCAGGGAAGGGTTTAAACAGGAGGATGAGAAATTTTAAACTGAAGGTACAGAAGCCAATGTAGATCAGCGTAAAAAAGAAAATCTCATCTCCCCTCTGATTCTTTTGCCAATTATCTTCAATCTGTGTCCTCTGGTTACCGACCCTCCTGCCACTGTAAACAGTTTCTCCTTATTTATTCGATCAAAAGCCTTCATGAACACCTATTAAACCTCCCCTTAACCTTCTCTGCTCCAAGGAGAACAATCCCAGCTTCTTCATTCTCTCCACGTCACTGAAGCCCCTCATCCCTGGAACCATTCTGGTCAATCTCCTCTGCACCCTCTCCAGGGCCTCGACATTCTTCCTAAAGTGCGGTGCCCAGAATTAGACACAATACTCCAGCTGGGGTCTAACCAGTGATTAATACAGGAATACCATAACTTCTAGCTTAAGTGTAGTCAATGTTGTAATGCAGGAAATGTGACAGCCAAATTGCGCACAGCAGGATCCCACAAACAGCAATATGATAATGACCAGATAATCTGTGTTAATGATGTTGGTTGAAGGCAAAGTATTGGCCGGGACACCGGGGGTGGGGGTAGAACTCCCCTGCACATATTCCAAATAGTGCCATGGGATCATTTACGTCCTCGGGGACACGGTTTTAGTGTCTCTTCTGAAAGACGGCACCTATGACACTGCGGCACTCCCTCAGTATTGCCCCTCCGACAGTGCAGCGCTCCCTCAGTACGGCCCCTCCGACAGTGCGGTGCTCCCTCAGTACTGCCCCGCCGACAGTGCGGAGCTCCCTCAGTACTGCCCCGCCGACAATGCGGCGCTCCCTCGGTACTGCCCCCCCGACAGTGCGGCGCTCCCTCAGTACTGCCCCTCCGACAGTGCAGCGCTCCCTCAGTACGGCCCCTCCGACAGTGCGGTGCTCCCTCAGTACTGCCCCGCCGGCAGTGCGGCGCTCCCTCAGTACTGCCCCTCCGACAGTGCGGCGCTCCCTCAGTACTGCCCCTCCGACAGTGCGGTGCTCCCTCAGTACTGCCCCTCCGACAGTGCGGCGCTCCCTCAGTACAGCCCCTCCGACAGTGCGGCGCTCCCTCAGTACTGCCCCTCCGACAGTGCGGCGCTCCCTCAGTACTGCCCCTCCGACAGTGCGGCGCTCCCTCAGTACTGCCCCTCCGACAGTGCGGCGCTCCCTCAGTACTGCCCCCTCCGACAGTGTGGCGCTCCCTCAGTACTGCCCCTCCGACAGTGCGGCACTCCCTCAATACTGCCCCTCCGGCAGTGCGACGCTCCCTCAGTACTGGCAGTGTCAGTCTGGATTATGTGCTCAATTCTCTGGAGTTGTTGTTTTAATCACAGAGGGTTAACTCTTGTGCCTAATTGGGAGCAAGCAGGAGAGAGAGAGACATGTGGCGGTGTATGGAAAAAGGATGACAGATACACAGAGATGAAGGCTAAATAGTGGGTAAGCAAAATACTAGTTATTGATTTATTTATTTTCCAGAGACCACTGAAAAAAACCTTACTTGGCAGTCTCTGAGCTCATCTCCCACATATGTCTTTCTAAATCCTATCAGTAGTGATTTTCACCACTCCCCCACTCCCGCCTCCCTGTGTTATACCCATGTTTAAAAAAGGGGAAGGGGATAAATCCGGCAATTCCAGACCTCTCAGCCTGACGTCAGTGGTGGGGAAACTTTTAGAGACAATAATCCGGGACAAAATTCATTGGCATTTGGAGAAGTATGGGGTAATCAATAAACGTCAGCACGGATTTGTTAAAGGCAAATTGTGTTTGACGAACTTGATTGAGTTCTTTGATGAAGTAACGGAGAGGGTTGATGAGGGCAGTAAACAGATAAGATTCTGATTGAAACATATACGATTCTGAGGGGGATTGACAGGGTAGATGCTGAGAGGTTGTTTCCCCCTGGCTGGAGAGTCTAGAACCAGGGGTCACAGTCTCAGGATAAGGGGTCGGCCATTTAGGACTGAGATGAGGAGGAATTTCTTCACTCAGAGGGTTGTGAATCTTTGGAATTCTCTGCCCCAGAGGGCTGTGGATGCTGAATCGTTGAGTATATTCAAGATTGATTTTTGGACTTTGGGGGAATCAAGGGATATGGGGATCGGGCGGGAAAGTGGAGTTGAGGTTGAAGATCAGCCATGATCTTATTGAATGGCGGAGCAGGCTCAAGAGGCTGTCTTGCCTACTCCTGCTCCTAATTCTTATGTTCTTATGTGGTGCGGTTGATGTTGTGTATATGGACTTTCAAAAGGTGTTTGATAAAGTAACACATGATAGACTTATTAGCAAAATTGAAGCCCATGGGATTAAAGGGGCAGTGGCTGCATGGATACAAAATTGGCTAAGGGACAGAAAGCAGAGAGCAGTGGTGAACGGTTGTTATTCAGGTAAGTGTACAGTGGTGTTCCCCAGGCGTCAGTATTAGGACCACTGCTCTTTTCGATATATATTAATGACCTGGACTTGGGTGTACAGGACATAATTTCAAAGTTTGCAAATGATACAAAACTTTGAAAAGTAGTAAACAGTGAGGAGGATAGTAACAGACTTCAGGAGGACACAGACAGACTGGTGAAATGGGCAGACACACGGCGGATGAAATTTAATGCAGAGAAGTGTGAAGAGATGCATTAGGAGAGGCAATATAAACTAAAGAGTAAATAAGGAGAAACTGTTTCTGTAGTGTATGTACCTTTAAGGGGAGAACTACTTTTTACAGCTCCTGTATACTGTAGTACCGGCAGTGACCACACCCGTATATAAACCCTGAGTAGGGATCTGTACGTTTAGTTTTGGAGTAACCCTCATCCAGTAAATACCTGTTGATTGTTCCCTGCAGTCTCGTGTCTAGTTATTGAAGGACACACAACATCAAAATACACGGTTCTAACATTGGCGACGAGGCAGATTTGAACCTACCTGCAACTCTGCATTACCTCCCAGGGATTCGCTCCTGGAGAACAGTGGAAGAAAGTTGAGGCCAGAAGCACGGGCGTCGACCACGAGCAACCGCCCAGTCATCCAGCAGAGATTTGAGCATCGCAGGGGAGGCTGTTGAGAGCTGGGCTTGGTTCACCAGTCACGGTGGTCCAGCGAAACGGGCTGGCAACAGGTACGGCGCAGACCCTTCCCGGACAGCGGCGGCTAGAGCCGACCGACGGCACAGAAAGGGACGAGCAGCGTCGACGGGAGAAGAGAGAGGGTAGAGCGCACAGGGCGCAGCCGGTGCTCAGGACCGAGCGGCGTCGACGGGAGAAGAGAGAGGGTAGAGTGCACAGGGCGCAGCCGGTGTTCAGGACAGAATGGCGCCAATGGGAGAAGAGAGAGAGGCATGAAGGAAAACGCGCAGAGCGCAGCCGGTGTTCAAGGGCCAAGCAGCCGCAGCGGAGAAGAAGGGAGAGCGCGGGAAATGCCATTTGGAGCCGCAGCGGAGAAGAAGGGAGAGCGCGGGAAAACGCCATTTTGAGCCAGTCTAACCACACCCAGGGATGCCGAAGAGTGGCAGTATCACAGCGTTCGACAATGAAGTCGAAGATTGGACGACATATGTCGAATGCATAGAAGTGTACTGCAAGGCGAATGAAGTGCCAGATGAGCGGAAAGCGCTGGTATTGTTGAATTCCATGGGTGCAAAAACGTATAGAAACATAGAAGATAGGAGCAGGAGTAGGCCATTCGGCCCTTCGAGCCTGCTCCGCCATTCAATGAGATCATGGTTGATCATCCAAATTCAGTACCCTGTCCCTGCCTTCTCCCCATATCCCTTGATCCCTTTAGCCTTAAGAAATATATCCAACTCTTTCTTGAATATATTTAAAGGCTTGGCCTCCACCGCCCTCTGTGGCAGAGAATTCCACAGGTTCACCACTCTCTGGGTGAAGAAATTCCTCCTCATTTCAGTCCTAAATGGCTTACCCCTTATCCTTAGACTATGACCCCTGGTTCTGGACTCCCCGGCCATCAGAAACATCCTTCCTGCATCTAGTCTGTCCAGGCCTGACAGAATTTTATAGGTTTCGATGAGATCCCCTCTCAATCTTCTAAACTCCAGTGAGTATAAGCCCAATCGACACAATCTCTCCTCATATGTCATTCCTGCCATCCCAGGTATCAGCCTGGTGAATCTTCGCTGCACTCCTTCCATGACAAGAACGTCCTTCCTCAGGTAAGGCGACCAAAACTGCACACAATACTCAAGGTGTGGTCTCACCAAGGCCCTGTACAACTGCAGCAAGACATCCTTGTTCTTGTACTCGAACCCTCTTGCTACGAAGGCCAACACACCATTTGCCTTCTTAACCGCCTGCTGCACCTGCATGCTTACCTTCAGCGACTGGTGCACAAGAACACCCAGGTCTCTTTGCACTTCCCCTTCTCCCAATCTATTGCCATTCAAATAATAATCTGCCTTCCTGTTTTTGCCACCAAAGTGGATAACCTCACATTTATCCACATTATAGTGCATTTGCCATGTTTCTGCCCAATCACCCAACCTGTCCAAATCGTACTGGAGTTTCACGACATCCTCCTCACAGCATACCCTCCCACCTAGCTTTGTGTCATCTGCAAATTTGGAGATATTACATCCAATTCCCTCGTCCAGATCATTAATATATATTGTGAACAGCTGGGGTCCTAGGACCGATCCTTGCGGTACCCCACTAGTCACTGCCTGCCACTCGGAAAACGACCCGTTTATTCCAACTCTTTGCTTTCTGTCCGCCAACCAGTTCTCCATTCAAGTCAATACCTTGCCCCCAATCCCATGTGCCTTAATTTTGCATGCTAATCTCTTATGCGGGACCTTATCGAAAGCCTTCTGAAAGTCCAAATACACCACATCCACTGGTTCTCCCTTATCTATTTTACCAGTTACATCCTCAAAAAATTCCAGTAGATTAGTCAAGCATGATTTACCTTTTGTAAATCCATGTTGACTTTGTCCGATCCAGTCACTGCTTTCCAAGTGCTCTGCTATTACATCTTTTATAATGGACTCTAGCATTTTCCCCACTACCGATGTCAAGCTTACCAGTCTATAATTCCCCGCCTTTTTTCTACCACCTCTTTTGAATAGTGGGGTAACATTAGCTACCCGCCAATCCATGGGTACCGTTCCAGAGTCTATCGAGTTCTGGAAGATGACCAGCAATGCATCTACTATTTCTAGGGCCACTTCCTTAAGTACCCTGGGATGTAGATTATCAGGCCCTGGGGATTTATCGGCCTTCAGTCCCATCAATTTTCCTAACACTATTTCCCTACAAATACTGATTACTTTCAGTTCCACCCTTTCATCAGGCCCTATGTTCCCCGGCATCTCTGGGAGGTTATTTGTGTCCTCCTTTGTGAAGACAGAACCAAAATATGTATTTAGTTGGCCTGCCATTTCTTTGTTCCCCATTATAAATTCCCCCAATTCTGACTGCAAGGGACCTACGCTTGACTTCACCAATCTTTTTCTCTTCACATATCTATAAAAGCTTTTACAGTCAGTTTTTATGTTCCCTGCAAGCTTACTTTCATATTCTATTTTCCCTTTCTTAATTAATCCCTTTCTCCTCCTTTGCTGAATCCTAAACTACTCCCAATCCTCAGGATTATTGCTTTTTCTGGCCAATTTATATGCCCTCTCCTTGGACCTTATGCTATCCCTAATTTCCCTTGTTAGCCACGGTTGGGTCACCTTTTTTGTTCTATTTTTATGCCAAACTGGGATGAACAAATTCTGTAGTTCATCCATTCGGTCTTTGAATCTTTGCCATTGCCTATCCACTGTCAACCCTTTGAGTGCCATTCCCCAGTCAATCCTACCCAACTCGCTCCTCAGATCATCGTAGTTTCCTTTATTTAAATTGAGTATGGTTTACTGCGAAACCTAGTAACCCCAGAGAAGCCAGTGGAAAAGGATTTTGGAAAAATAGTGTCAATCCTACAGAACCACTTAAACCCCACACCGCTGCTGATAGCAGAAAGATTTAAGTTTCACAAAAGGAGCCAGCATAAAGATGAAAGTAATGCTGAGTATTTAACGGAACTGCGCAAGCTATCGAAACACTGCCAGTTTGGAACGGGACTAGCAGATACTTTAAGGGACAAGTTTGTGTGTGGGCTTCAAAGTGAAGGAACCCAGAAACGGCTTCTATCAGAAAAGGATCTTACGCTGGACAAGGCTTTCAGCATGGCAGTATCACACGAAGCAGCAGCACGGGGCGCTGCAGAGATACAACGGAGACCGCAAGAATATGGCACAAATGAAATGTCATACAGAACAGTGAAGTGCTATCGCTGCGGCAGAACAACACACGACCATAATGATTGCTGGTTTAAGGACAAAGTGTGCAGACAGTGTGGAAAAGTAGGACACATAGCAAGAGTCTGCAGGTCGGGAAAGAAAACCAGCAGCAAGAAATCTCCACAGGAGAAGTACAAGAAGGTACATAAGGTGACGGAGAGTAGTTCAGACGAACAGAAAAGTGATACAGACTCCGGAAGCAAGGAGCTGGGTTGCCTGAAACTACATAAGGTGATCCAAACGGAGGATCACCAGACTATCTGGGTCACGCTCAAGATAGCTGGAGTCCAAGTGAAAATGGAATTGGACACAGGATCAGCCCTAACAGTCATAAACCGAAGGGACTACAAGCAGCTATTCTCACATATACCCTTGAGAGATACAGAGATTGTCTTGAAGACGTACACGGGGCAAAAAGTCTACCCCAAAGGAAAAATAAGGGTGAACGTTGTATATAACGGTAAGGAAACACCAAAAATGGACCTATATGTATTGCCAGATGGAGGACCACCACTACTAGGGCGTGAATGGATCCGGAAGATACAGCTAGATTGGCATTCCATACAAGCACTGACTGTAGATGCCAAAAAGGATGATGACGCCACACCTGGGCGACTGTCAAAAATGCTAACTGACGCACAAGAAGTGTTCCAGGAGGGACTTGGAACACTAAAAGGCATAACAGCGATGATCAAAATAGAGGAAAATGCAAGCCCAAAGTTTTTTAAGGCCAGACTGGTGCCTTATGCGATCCGCCCAGCCGTCGAAGCAGAGCTGGAAGGTTTGGAATGTTCAGGAGTACTGTCCAAAGTGGACTGGAGCGAGTGGGCCACACCCATCGTTCCTGTAATGAAGAGGTCGTTGTGTAATATACCTGGGGAACCAAAGAAAGTTCGCATCTGTGGGGACTTTAAGGTGACAGTGAAACCAGTCCTTCACACGGTACAATATCCGCTTCCGTGGATTGAAGATATTTTCGCCTCGTTATCTGGAGGGAAACGCTTCACTAAGATTGATCTGGCCCAGGCGTACCTGCAAATGGAGGTAGAAGAAGCCTCAAAACTGTACCTCACGATCAACACTCATAAAGGTCTCTACCAATACAACCGGCTGGTGTTCGGGGTAGCATCAGCTCCAGCTATTTGGCAAAGGGCAATGGATCAAGTCCTGCAAGGGATTCCAGGGACCCAGTGTTATTTGGACGACATCCTGGTCACGGGCGAAAATTACAGTGCTCACCTTGCCAACCTGGAGCAGGTGCTCACTAGATTGAAGGAATATGGGCTCCGAGCTAATCGCCACAAATGCGAGTTTTTCCAGAAGCAGATCTCGTATTGTGGCCACGTTATTGATGAAGAGGGGTTACATAAGTCCCCTGAAAAGATTGAGGCAGTAGTCAAGGCTCCAGCACCGGAAAATGTGTCACAACTGAGGTCGTTCCTCGGGCTGGTGAACTACGACCACAAGTTCTTGCCGAATTTGTCTACAGTACTACACCCACTGAACACCCTACTGCAAACGGGGGTACCATGGAAGTGGAATGACGAATGTAAATGAGCTTTCCAGAAGTGCAAAGAATTGATCACATCAAAAGAGGTGTTGGCTCATTTCAACCCAGCACTACCAATTCGGTTGGCGTGTGATGCATCACCCTATGGCATTGGAGCGGTGCTGTCGCACAAGTTCCCGGACGGCTCGGAGAGGCCGGTAGCCTTTGCGTCTCGGTCACTAATCTCAGCCAAGCGTAACTACGTCCAGATTGACAGGGAGGCCCTCAGCCTAGTATGGGGAGTGAAAAAGTTCAACCACTATCTGCACGGGCAGAACTTCACCTTGCTGACAGACCACCAACCACTTGTCTCCATCTTTAATCCAAAGAAGGGCGTGCCGGTGATGACTGCGCAACGGCTACAAAGATGGTCCCTTTTTCTAGGGGTGAACCAATATGAAATCGAGTATAAGAGCACGAAACAGCATGGAAACGCTGATGGGCTATCACGCCTGCCACTGCCTACTACGGAGGAAGCACCAGCAGTGGACCCTGTCGAAATATTTCATTCGACTATAATTGAACGCTTGCCAGTAACTAACGCTGATATAGAGAAGGAGACCCGAAATGACCCGACACTGTCTCAGGTATATGACTTGACGGAGAAGGGATGGCCAACACATGGCGACTCACTGTTGCCAGCATTCTCATCCAGAAGAGAACAGCTTGATGTGCGGATCCCGAGTGGTAATTCCACCCAATTAAGGGAGAGAGTGCTCAATGAGCTTCACGAAGGCCATCTGGGAGGGGTGAAAATGAAAAGCCTTGCTAGGGCTTATGTGTGGTGGCCGGGGATCGATCAGCAAATCGAGGACCTGACAAAGAGCTGCTCAGGATGCCAGAAGGTCCAAAATGCACCACCACATGCCCCTCTACACCCATGGGAGTGGCCCTCATCTCCATGGCAACGGGTGCATACTGATTTTGCTGGTCCATTCATGGACTCAATGTTTCTAATAGCCGTGGATACGCACTCGAAATGGCCTGAGGTGATCAAAATGTCGTCCACCACCACGGAGAAAACTATTGCTGTCCTACGGACCATATTTGCCAGGAACGGCTTGCCAGTGCAGATTTGCTCTGATAACGGACCACAGTTTGTGTCCGAAGAGTTTCGAAGATTCATGAAAAGGAATGGGGTAAGGCATTACACATCCGCCCCGTATCATCCAGCCACAAATGGATTGGCTGAGAGGTTCGTACAAACCTTTAAGAAAGCAGTAAGGGCCATGTGCGATGACGACATTCCACTGCAGCATAAGGTGGACAATTTCCTGTTAGCCTACAGAAACGCGACACATGCAGTTACCAACCAGACCCCGGCCATGATGTTCTTTAACCGAAGGTTGAGATCTCGCCTGGATTTGCTCAGACCAAATGTACGAAGAGATGTTGAGAATAAGCAATTCCAGCACATCAATGAGAAGCCGACAAGGAGCTTCAATGTAGGGCAACCAGTCTTGGCCCGCGACTATCGAACAGAGAAATGGCAACCAGGAACAATATGCACACGGCAGGGGCCACTAATGTACACAGTGGATGTTGGGGAGAACATTGTGAGATGCCATGTCGACCAGATCCTAGAGTCACAGGAACGAGTCAACCCCATGTCTCGCGCACCTGGTGATGAACCCGACATACAGGTAGCATCTACCCCAGAAACAGTAGCATCGGAAGCTGATGAACCAACTGACGACAGGGGGCCTCCGCACCAAGAACAAGACACTCAGGAAAGGCGCTATCCAGAAAGGATCAGGAAGCCGCCCCAAAGACTGAATTTATAAATGGACTATTTTCAGTTAATGTGCATGTTAAAAGTGTTAATTGTTAAATGAATGAATGTTATGGTACTGTCAATCTAAAAGGGGAGGAATTGTAGTGTATGTACCTTTAAGGGGAGAACTACTTTTTACAGCTCCTGTATACTGTAGTACCGGCAGTGACCACACCTGTATATAAACCCTGAGTAGGGATCTGTACGTTTAGTTTTAGAGTAACCCTCATCCAGTAAATACCTGTTGATTGTTCCCTGCAGTCTCGTGTCTAGTTATTGAAGGACACACAACATCAAGATACACGGATCTAACAGTTTCCAGTGGCAGGAGGGTCGGTAACCAGAGGACACAGATTGAAGGTAATTGGCAAATGAACCAGAGTTGAGATGAGGAGAATGTTTTTACGCAGCGAGTTGTTGTGATCTGGAATGCGCTGCCTGAAAGGGCGGTGGAAGCAGATTCAATAGTAACTTTCAAAAGGGAGTTGGATATAGAGTTGAAAAGGAACATTTTGCAGGACTCTGGGGAAAGAGTGAATCATAGAATCATAGAATGGTTACAACACGGAAGATGGCCATTCGGCCAGTCAAGCCCGTCCCACTCCCCCGCCCTTTCCCTGTACCCCTGCAATTTCTTTCCCTTCAGATACTTATCCAACTCCCTTTGGAAAGAGAAGATTGAGTCTGCCTCCACCACCCTTTCAGGCAGTGAATTCCAGATCCGAACCACTCGCTGCATAAAAAAGGATTTTCCTCATGTCGTCTTTGGTTCTTTTGCCAATCACCTTAAATCTGTGTCCTCTGGTTCTCGACCCTTCTGCCAATGGGAACAGTTTCTCTCTATCTACTCTGTCTAGACCCCTCATGATTTTGAACACCTCTATCAAATCTCCTCTCAACCTTCTCTACTCCAAGGAGAACAACCCCAGCTTCTCCAGTCTATCAACGTAACTGAAGTCTCCTCATCCCTGGAATCATTCTCGTAAATCTTTTCTTCACATCCTTCCTAAAGTGTGATGCCCAGAATTGGACACAGTACTCCAGTTGGGGATGAACCAGTGTTTTATAAAGGTTCATCATCATTTCCACACTATTGTACTCTATACCTCTATTTATGAAGCCCAGGATCCCGTAAGCCTTTTTAACTGCTTTCTCAACCTGCCCTACCAGCTTCAACGATTTGAGCACATAATTAGTGGGAATAATTGGAGAGCTCTTTCAAAGAGTCGGCAACGGTACAATGGGCCAAATGGCCTCCTTCTGTGCTGTAAGATTCTCTGATTCTATCAGTGAACTTTAGCACAAAATCCAGAATGACTTTACAACGCTATATTTTCTTTAGATTTTGTTTGATTTCTGTTGCATACACTCGTTTGTCCAGACAGTACATGCTGACGGGCTGGAAACATTCAAGTCATTTGGAGAGTGAAGGGGAGCTCATTAACAGACATTAACACAGTCGTTGGGATCATTTCAATGGTGTGCATTAACTCAACCTCCTTAGCGATTTCCCAGATTGCCTAATCAGCATCTACTGTGCAAATGAGGCAGAATAAAAATAAGAAATCAATAGACAGAGAGGAGAAATCTGTTACCAGCTAAGGAGAATCCCATCTTCTGGTTGCCCGGGAAACAGGGGTAGGCCGCAGACTGCACTCGACTGATGTCAGGCTTGTTCAAACTGGCAGCGATGGCACAGGGCTTATACAGGTTAAAAAGCAATTTATTGGGAAGATATTTCTGATTTCTTCATAGATTCATAAGGACATAACAAAAGAACAAAAGAAATAGGAGCAGGAATCGGCCATTTGGCCCCTTGAGCCTGCTCCGCCATTCAATGAGATCATGGCTGATCTGATCTTGGGCTAGGCTCCATTGCCCAGCCCACTCCCCATAACCCATCACTCCGTTATTGTTCAAAAATCTGTCTATCTCTACCTTAAATATATTCAATGACTCCGCCTCCACGGCTCTCTGGGGCAGAGAATTCCACAGATTCACAACCCTCTGAGAGAAGAAATTCCTCCTCATCTCCGTTTTAAATGGGTGACCCCTTATTCTGAAACTATGCCCCCTAGTTCTAGAGGGGAAACATCTTCTCTGCATCTACCTTGTCGAGCCCCCTCAGTATCTTATATGTTTCAATAAGATCCCCTCTCATTCTTCGTTTAGAAGTTTACGGCACAGAAGGAGGCCATTCGGCGCATCGTGTCCGTGCTGGCCGACAAAGAGCTATCCAGCCTGATCCCACTTTCCAGCACTTGGTCCGTAGCCCTGTAGGTTACGGCACCTCAAGTGCATATCCAAGTACTGTTTAAGTGCGATGAGGGTTTCTGCCTCTACCACCCTTTCAGGCAGTGAGTTCCAGACCCCCACCACCCTCTGGGTGAAAAAAGTTCTCCTCAACTCCCCTCTAATCCTTCTACCAATTACTTTCAATCTATTTCTTGATAAGCCCCGATCACCTCTACCCTGCCCCCCTCCCCACGGATGGGGTAAGCCAACAAGGAATGGGAGAATGTTGCAACCCTCCAATCCTACCCCCCACCACCCCCCCCCAAGTTGCACAGTTGGTACAGTCAGCTGCTCAATGTAGGATCGAAGTGGGACTTGGGTTCCCAGCAACCTCACTCCCCCAGTCTAGGAGGGACCTCGGCTCAATCCCTGCTCTAAACTAAAAGAAAGAAAGACTTGCATTTCTATAGCGCCTTTCACGACCTCAGGGCGTCCCAAAGCGCTTTACAGACAATGAAGTACTTTTTTTGGAGTGTAGTCACTGTTGTAATGTGGGAAAAGCGGCTACCAATTTGCGCACAGCAAGCTCCCACAAACGGCAATGTGATAATGACCAGATAATCTGCTTTAGTGATTGAAGTAATAAAACTCACTACGCACTTGGTTCGAGTATAAAGCAAGGCTTTAATCAACTTGTTTCAGAACATGGAGGTCTAGTTGTACTTCACTAGTTCCTTGTCTTACAAAATGTCCCTGGAAAGCTGGGCCCACACCCGAGTATTTATACTCCTTGGACGGCGCCACCAGCTGGCCGTCCAGCGTTATTTCATGAGTAGTTTCTTGATGATGATGAGATTTATAACAGTGATGTTGATTGAGGGATAAATATTGGCCCCAGGACACTGGGGAGAACTCCCCCTGCTCTTCTTCGAAATAGTGGCCGTGGGATCCTTTACGTCCACCTGAGGGAGCAGACGGGCGAGGGGGGCGGTGACGATATGAACTCTGCAATCTACGGGTACGGTGGTGCAGTGGTCACATTACTGGACCAATAATCCAGAGAATGCGAGTTCAAAATCCCACCATGGCAGTTTGAGAATTTGAATTCAGTTTCAAACTAAAACCTGGAAATAGAGAGCTGGTGTCAGTAAATGTGACCATGAAGCTGTCGGATTGTCGTACAAAATCCAACTGGTTCACTGATGTGCCTTTAGGGAAGAAAAGCTGCCGTCCTTTCCCAGTCTGGGCCTATATGTGACTCCAGTCCACACACAACAACAAAAGCTTGTATTTATACAGCGCCTTTAATGTAGTAAAATGTCCCAAGGCGCTTCACAGGAGCGTTATCAAACAAAATTTGACACCGAACCACATAAGGAGATATTGGGGCAGAAGGGGTCGGTTTTAAGGAGCGTCTTAAAGGAGGAGAGAGCAGCGGAGAGGTTTAGGGGGGGAATTTCAGAGCTTGGGGCCCAGGCAGCTGAAGGCACGGCCGCCAATGGTGGAGCGATTAAAATCGGAGAAGCTCAAGAGGCCAGAATTGGAGGAGCGCAGAGATCTCGGAGTGTTGTGGGGCTGGAGGAGGTTACAGAGATAGGGAGGGGGGGGCGAGGAGGCCATGGAGGGATTTGATAACGAGGATGAGGATTTTAAAATTGAGGCGTTGCTGGACCGGGAGCCAATGGAGGTCAGCCTCGCTTTCCCCGCATACAGGAATCAAAGGTTACAGAATAAGAGGAAAACTCGCTGAGACGAGAATGTCAGGGCCTTGGAGAGGGTGCCGAGGAGATTGACCAGAATGATTCCCGGGATGAGGGGCTTCAGTTATGTGGAGAGACTGGAGCAGCTGGGATTGTTCTGCTTAGAGCAGAGAAGATTAAGGGGAGATTTACTCGAATGGTACCAGGGATGAGGGGCTTGAGTTATGTGGAGAGACTGGAGAAGCTGAGATGGTTAAGGAGAGATTTAAGAAGCGCATAAGAACATAGGAACAGGAGGAGGCCATTCAGCCCCTCGAGCCTGTCCCATCATTCTATTAGATCACGGCTGATCTGTATCTTAACTCCATCTACCTGCCTTGGTTCCATATCGCTTAATACCCTTACCCACCAAAAATCTATCAATCTCAGTCTTGAAATTTCTAATTGACCCCCCCCCCAGCCTCAACAGCTTTCTGGGGGAGAGAGTTCCAGATTTCCCCACCCTTTGTGTGAAGAAGTGCTTCCTGACATCACCCCTGAACGGCCTGGCTCTAATTTTAAGGTTCTGCCCCCTTGTTCTGGACTCCCCCCCCACCAGAGGAAATAGTTTCTCTCTCTCTACCCCATCGAATCCTTTAATCATCTTAAACACCTCGATCAGATCACCCATTTAATAGAGGTGTTCAAATTATGAGGGGTGGGGGGCTAAATTCGGTTGTTTTGCGCCTCCCGTTAGCGTCCTCAGAGGGCGCTAACAGGGCGCAAATCAACTCGCGCCTGGGCGCGGCGCCGCTAACGCCTCCCGCGCTACCCAATTTTTACCCCGAGGATTTTTGTTAGAGTAAATAAGGAGAAACTGTTTCCAGTGGCAGGAGGGTCGGTAACCAGAGGACGTGGATTTAAGGTGATTGGGAAAAGAACCAGAGGGGGAGACGAGGAGAATGTTTTAACGCAGCGAGTTGTTGTGATCTGGAACGCGCTGCCTGAAAGGGCGGTGGAAGCAGATTCAATAGTAACTTTCAAAAGGGAATTGGATAAATACTTGAAAAGGAAAAATTTGCAGGGCTGTGGGGAAAGGGCAGGGGAGTGAATCATACAGCACGGAAGATGGCCATTTGGCCGGTCAAGCCCGTGCCAACTCTCAGCTAGTCTGGAAGCACATTCAACAGTAACTTTCAAAAGGGAATTGGGTAAATACTGGAATGGAGAATAATTGGCTGGGGAATAATTTGCAGGGCTGTGGGGAAAGGGCTCGGGAGTGGGACTAATTGGAGAGCTCCTTCATAGGGCGCGATGGGCCGAATGGCCTCCTTCTTTGCTGTAAGATTCTATGAGGGAGCCGCCCAGGGGCAGCAAATCCTGCCACTACATGGTGAGCAACGTGGGGGAGGGATTAGCGCAGTGGGCCCACGAGTTTCCGACCGATGAGGGTTGTTGTCCCCAGCATTTACACAGAGAATTCCTCCCTATGCCTTGATTCGTATTTTAAATTTAGATACGATTGATGTCAGGAAAGAATTCTAAAGTGACTGGATAACGTCGACCGTGACAAGCTGGGCCACCTTGTCCAGAGCCAGAGGACATGGCCTGCACTTGAAGGGGGGAAAATTCGAATCTTAGCATCATAGAATGATACAGCACAGAAGGAGGCCATTTGGCCCATCGTGCCTGTGCCGGCTCTTTGAAAGAGCTCTCCAATTAGTCCCACTCCCCCTGCTCTTTCCCCACAGCCCTGCAAATTTTTCCTCTTCAAGTATTTCTCCAATTCCCTTTTGAAAGTTACTATTGAATCTGCTTCCACCGCCCTTTCAGGCAGCGCGTTCCAGATCACAACAACTTATAGAGTCATAGAGTCATAGAGTTATACAGCACAGAAAGAGGCCCTTCGGCCCATCGTGTCTGCGCCGTCCATCAAGCCCTGTCCAATCTAATCCCATTTTCCAGCATTTGGTCCATAGCCTTGTATGCAATGGCATTTCAAGTGCTCATCCAAATGCTTCTTGAATGTTGTGAGGGTTCCTGCCTCTACCACCCTTTCAGGCAGTGAGTTCCAGACTCCAACCACCCTCTGGGTGAAAAAGTTCCTCCTCAAATCCCCTCTAAACCTCCTGCCCCTTACCTTGAATCTATGCCCCCTTGTTATTGACCCCCCTACTAAGGGGAAAAGTTCCTCCTTATCTACCCTATCTATGCCCCTCGTCATTTTGTACACCTCAATCAGGTCCCCCCTCAGCCTTCTTTGCTCCAAGGAAAACAACCCCAGCCTGTTTAGTCTTTCTTCATAGCTGAGGTGCTCCATCCCAGGTAACATCCTGGTGAATCTTCTCTGCACCCTCTCCAAAGCAATCACATCCTTCCTATAGTGAGGCGACCAGAACTGCACACAGTACTCCAGCTGTGGCCTCACCAGCGTTTTGTACAGCTCCATCATATCCTCCCTGCTCTTATATTCTATGCCTCGGCTAATGAAGGTAAGTATCCCATATGCCTTTTTAACCACCTTATCTACCTGTTCCGCTGCCTTCAGGGATCTATGTACATGTACACCAAGGTCCTTCTGACCCTCTGTACTTCCTAGGGTCCTACCACTCATTGTGTATTCCCTTGCCTTATTTGTCCGTCCAAAATGCATCACCTTGCACTTTCAGGGTTAAATTCCATTTGCCACTTTTCCGCCCATCTGACCAACCCGTTTACATCGTCCTGTAGCCTGAGGCTTTCCTCCTCGCAATTTACCACCCCACCAATTTTCGTGTCATCTGCGAACTTACTGATCATACCTTTTACACTCTCATCCAAATCATTTATGTAGATCACAAACAGCAAGGGACCCAGCACCGATCCCTGAGGTATCCCACTGGACACAGGCTTCCAGTCACAAAAGCAACCTTCGACCATCACCCTCTGCCTCCTGCCACTCAGCCAGTTTAGGATCCAACGTGCCAAGGCACCCTG
This sequence comes from Somniosus microcephalus, assembly GCF_052327205.1. Taxonomy (NCBI): domain Eukaryota; kingdom Metazoa; phylum Chordata; class Chondrichthyes; order Squaliformes; family Somniosidae; genus Somniosus; species Somniosus microcephalus. The sequence continues at coordinate 231,237,187 of NC_140996.1, forward strand.
GATCCCATGGGCTCTTACCTTCTTGACCAGTCTCCTATGCGGGACTTTGTCAAAAGCCTTACTGAAGTCCATGTATACCACATCCACAGCATTTCCCTCATCCACACACCTAGTCACCCCCTCGAAAAATTCAATCAGATTGGTCAGACATGATTTACCCTTGCCAAAGCCATGCTGACTATCCCCGATTAATCCTTGCCTCTCCAAGTGGAGACTAATTTTGTCCCTCAGAATTTTTTCCAATAATTTCCCTACCACAGATGTTAGGCTCACTGGCCTGTAATTCCCTGGTTTATCCCTGCTACCCTTCTTGAATAATGGTACTACATTAGCTGTTCTCCAGTCCTCTGGTACATCCCCTGTGGCCAGAGAGGTTCTGAAAATTTGTGTCAGAGCCCCTGCAATCTCCTCCTTTGCCTCACACAGCAGCCTGGGATACATCTCGTCCGGGCCTGGGGATTTATCCACTTTTTGGCCTGCTAAAACCGCTAGTACCTCCCCCCTCTCGATGCTAATATGTTCAAGTATATCACAGTCCCCTTGCCCGATTTCTATGTCTACATCGTCTTTCTCCATAGTGAACACAGATGCAAAAAATTCATTTAAAACCCCGCCTACATCATCTGGCTCTACACACAGATTGCCACTTTGGTCCCTAATGGGCCCTACCCTTTCCCTGGTTATCCCCTTGCCCTTAATATACTTATAAAGCATCTTAGGATTTTCCTTTATTTTGCTCGCCAGTGTTATTTCATGGCCCCTCCTCGCTCTCCTAATTTCTTTTTTAAGTATGCCCCTGCACTTTTTATACTCCTCTAGGGCTTCCTCCGTCTTTGGTCTTTTGTAACTGCCAAAAGCCCCCCTTTCTTTCCTAATGCATTTTTGTATATCTGTGGTAAACCACTGTTATTGTTGTTCACCGTTGTTGTTGTTGTTGCACACTGTTGTATCTATGCATGCCTCAGCTGGCTCCGCCCCTGGCTCCACCCACATGCCCAGGTATAAAGGTGACTGCTCTGCAGCCCCCTGCCTTCTTGGAAACCAGTCAACCACGAGAGGCATGCTCTGTTCTTTGTTAATAAAAGCCTTTTAGTTACTCTCCTAACTCTCCGCCTTTTATGAGTAATTAATAGCGCATCAATTTTATTAACAAAAACAAAATGTCGGCCCCAAACGCTGAGCAGCAGGCGCTGCAGCAAATGACGGCACCAAACGCTGAGCAGCAGGCGCTGCTGCATGCCCTCAGACCAACATGCCTGGACCTAGACCCTCAAGAGGCGGGTTCGTCTACCAAGTTCGCACAATGGCTGCGTTGCTTCGAAGCTTACCTGGAAGCCTCAGCCGTGACACTAGATGGAAACAAACTAAAAATCCTGGCCTCCAAGGTGGGCCACCAAGTCGACACGCTCATCCCGGACGCGACTACCTACGCGGTGGCTATCGATCTGCTAAAAGGACAATACACACGCCCGGTAAATACGGTTTATGCCAGACACCTCCTGAGATCCCGCAAACAGCAGTCCGGGGAATCGGTGGAGGCATTCCTACGGGCACTACAGATACTCGGCCGAGCCTGCGATTGTAAAGAGGTATCGGCCGCGACACACACGGAGGGACTTATCCGAGATGCTTTCATTGCGGGCCTCAAGTCCGACTACTCCCAGCAGAGACTGCTGGAGATGGGCGAAATCGACCTGAAGAAGGCAGTGTCCCTCGCGCTCTCGCTGGACGCGGCCCACCGGAATATGGACGCATTCTCCCCTAACCGCTCCGCACCGTGGACGCCGCAACCTTGGGTCATGGGACCGCCACCCCCGGCACCAACTGCTGCAGCGATGTCCAAGGGCCCGAAATGTTACTTTTGTGGCCAGGCAAAACACCCCAGAGCACGCTGCCCGGCGAAAAACGCTACCTGCTCTGGCTGCGGGAAGAAAGGACACTACGTCAGCGCCTGCAAAGGTAAAACCGCTAATGCCAGCAGCGCCGCGTGTGAACCGTGGGGGCAGCCATCTTGTCCGCCATCTTGGACACCTCCAGCCGCATGGGGATCGGGATCATGGGCGCAGCCATTTTGTCCGCCATCTTGGACGCCTCCAACTCCAATCGCGGGTGACCCGGACTCAACCACCGCCTCGTCTGACGACCACAGCGACTCGCTCGACCATACACTGGCCTCCGTGACGCTGGACCAATCTCTCCCTCACCAACTGTCCAGGTCCATGATGGACATTACGGTAAACGGCCGCGCCACTACCTGCCTTTATGACAGCGGGAGCACGGAGAGCTTTATCCACCCCGACACGGTGCGCAGTTACTCTCTCCCGGTCCTGTCAACGCGCCATCGGATCTCTATGGCTTCCAAATCCCATTCAGCAGACGTCGGTGGCTACTGTGTAGTGACCCTTTCAGTAAGGGGCACAGAATACAAAAATGTTAAACTTCTTGTCCTGCCCCATCTCTGCGCTGCCGTTCTACTGGGGTTGGATTTTCAGTGCCACCTTAAAAGTGTCACATTAGCGTACGGCGGACCCCTCCCCCCACTCACAGTCTGCAGCCAGCAGCTTTTAAATCACCCGCCACGCACCATTTGCAGCCTCTCCACGCTTAAAGTCCTCCCCCCCCCCCCCCGCCTTGTTCGCTAACCTCACCCGCGACTGTAAGCCCATCGCTACCAAAAGCAGGCGTTACAGTGCCGGGGATAGGAGCTTCATTAAATCCGAAGTAGCAAGACTCCTGAAGGAAGGGATTATTGAGGGTAGCACTAGCCCATGGCGAGCACAAGTGGTGGTAGTGAAGACTGGCGAAAAACAGCGCCTAGTTATTGACTACAGCCAGACGATCAATCGCTACACCCAGTTAGATGCATACCCACTCCCCCGCATATCTGACATGGTCAATCAGATAGCACAATACCGGGTGTTCTCGATGATTGATCTGAAGTCGGCATACCACCAGCTCCCCATCAGGGCTGAGGACCGCCAGTACACAGCTTTTGAAGCTGACGGTCGTCTCTACCACTTCCTCCGAGTCCCCTTCGGCGTCACCAACGGGGTTTCGGTCTTCCAAAGGGAGATGAACCGAATGGTTGACCAGAACGCGCTGCAGGCCACCTTCCCCTATCTAGACAACGTCACCATCTGCGGCCACGACCAGCAGGACCATGACGTTAACCTAGAGAAATTCCTCCGTACGGCCCAGCGGCTGAATCTAACATACAACAAGGACAAATGTATGTTTCGCACCACGCGCCTCACCATTCTTGGCTGCGTAGTGGAGAACGGAGTCATCGGCCCCGACCCCGACAGAATGCGCCCCCTTCTGGAGCTCCCCCTCCCCCACTGCCAAAAAGCACTGAAGAGATGCCTAGGGTTTTTCTCTTACTATGCTCAGTGGGTGCCCAACTATGTGGACAAAGCCAGACCCCTCATCAAGTCCACCTCCTTCCCCCTGACAGCAGAGGTATGTGCAGCCTTCACTCTCATAAAAAGAGATATTGCGAAGGCCACAATGCACGCAGTGGATGAGTCCATCCCTTTCCAAATGGAGAGCAACGCATCCGACTTCGCCCTAGCTGCAACCCTTAACCAGGCGGGGAGACCCGTGGCCTTTTTCTCAAGGACCCTCCAGGGCCCCGAGATTCGACACTCCTCTGTCGAAAAGGAGGCCCAGGCCATTGTGGAAGCGGTGCGACATTGGAGGCATTACCTGGCCGGAAAACGATTTACCCTGCTCACTGACCAGCGTTCAGTAGCTTTTATGTTTAACAATAAGCAGAGGGGCAAAATCAAGAACGACAAGATCTTGAGGTGGAGAATTGAACTCTCCACCTACAATTACAATATCTTGTACCGGCCCGGGAAACTCAATGAGCCCCCAGATGCCCTATCACGTGGTACATGCGCCAACGCGCAGGTTGATAGACTGCAGACCCTCCACAATGACCTCTGCCACCCGGGGGTCACCAGGTTCTTCCATTTCATCAAATCCCGTAACCTGCCCTACGCCATCGAGGAGGTCAGGACCATGACCAGGAACTGCCAAATCTGTGCCGAGTGCAAACCGCATTTTTATAGGCCAGACAGAGCAAGCCTGATCAAGGCCACTCGCCCCTTCGAGCGCCTGAGCGTCGATTTTAAAGGGCCCCTCCCCCCCTCTGACCGCAACGTGTACTTCCTCAACATAATTGATGAGTACTCCCGTTTCCCGTTTGCCATCCCTTGCCCAGACATGACCAGTACCACGGTCATTAAATGTCTGAATGACCTTTTCGCCTTGTTCGGCTTCCCTAGCTATATCCATAGCGACCGGGGCTCATCCTTTATGAGCGACGAACTCCGTCAGTACCTGCTCACGAGAGGTATTGCTACAAGCAGAACCACCAGCTACAACCCCCGGGGGAACGGCCAGGTGGAAAGAGAGAACGCGACGGTTTGGAAGGCTGTCCTCTTAAACTTAAAATCTAAGGGCCTTCCGACCTCTCGCTGGCAGGAGGTCCTCCCTGCGGCGCTCCACTCCATTCGGTCACTGCTTTGTACGGCCACCAATGCCACCCCCCATGAAAAAATGTTCACTTTCCCCAGGAAGTCCACATCGGGGACCTCGCTACCGACATGGCTGACGTCTCCAGGACCCGTCCTACTGCAGAAGCACGTGAGGTCCCATAAAACGGACCCCCTGGTCGAGAGGGTGAGCCTCCTCCATGCCAACCCCCAGTATGCTTACGTGGCGTACCCGGGCGGGCGGGAGGGCACAGTCTCCATACGAGACCTCGCACCTTCGGGTGCCCCTGAAACACTACCATTGCCATCCACCACTGCCCACAACCCAACCCCTGTAGACGGCATGCCGCAGCCCCAGGACCCGTCATTGACCACCCAACCACTCAATGAGACGCCAGATTCAACGTTGGATGCTGCACCATCACCGCCGCCACCACGACAATCAGGACGGCATACAAGGCCACCTGATAGACTCACTTACACGAACCTTTAGTACACTTCACCCCGCCGGACTCAATTTTAAACAAGGGGTGAATGTGGTAAACCACTGTTATTGTTGTTCACCGTTGTTGTTGTTGTTGCACACTGTTGTATCTATGCATGCCTCAGCTGGCTCCGCCCCTGGCTCCACCCACATGCCCAGGTATAAAGGTGACTGCTCTGCAGCCCCCTGCCTTCTTGGAAACCAGTCAACCACGAGAGGCATGCTCTGTTCTTTGTTAATAAAAGCCTTTTAGTTACTCTCCTAACTCTCCGCCTTTTATGAGTAATTAATAGCGCATCAATATCCCTTGTCATCCAAGGTTCCCTTTGCTTGTTGGTCCCCCCCTTGACCTTTACGGGAACATGTTGGCGTTGTACTCTCTCTATTTCCCTTCTGAAAGTCTCCCACTGCTTTGATGTGGATTTTCCTATAAGTAGCTGCTCCCAGTCCACTTTGGCCAGATCCTGCCTTATCATATTAAAATCGGCCTTCCCCCAATTTAGAACCCTTATTTCCGGGCCGTCTTTGTCTTTTTCCATGACCACCTTAAATCTCACCGAATTATGGTCACTGTCGCCAAAATGCTCTCCTACTGACACTTCCACCACTTGCCCGGCTACATTCCCTAGAATTAGGTCCAGTACCGCCCCCTCTCTTGTAGGACTTTCTACATGTTGGCTCAAAAAGCTCTCCTGGCTGCACTTTAAGAATTCTGCACCCTCTAAGCCTTTCACACTCTGACTGTCCCAATTAATATTGGGGAAGTTGGCGTAAAAACATTCTCCTCATCTCCCCTCTGGTTCTTTTGCGAATTATCTTAAATCTGTGTCCTCTGGTTACCGACCCTCCTGCCACTGGAAACAGTTTCCCCTTATTTACTCTATCAAAACCCTTCATGATTTTGAGCACCTCTATTAAATCTCCCCTTAACCTTCTCTGTTCTAAGGAGAACAAGCCCAGTTTCTCCAGTCTCTCCACGCAACTGAAGTCCCTCATCCCTGGAACCATTCTGATAAATCTCCTCTGCACCCTCTCCAAGGCCTTGACATCCTTCCTAAAGTGCGGTGCCCAGAATTGGACACAATACTCCAGCTGGGGCTGAACTAATGTTTTAAATTCAAAACGAATCTGCGGAAACAATATTTCAGTGAGCGAGTGATCAGTCTATGGAACAGGCTCCCCAAGGAGACGGTGGAAGCAGCAGTATTGATTTATTCAGAGATAGATTTCTTTCAGACAATAACATTTTGGGATCCACTATCTGAGTAATTTGAGACGTGAGGTGTGGTGAGTGTCACGTGCTCGGGAGGAACAGGTGACTTTGGACCTTAGGTTCCCAAAGCTCTCCACCACTGGGGCTTTTCCTCGCCTCACGTCTGGGTCTGTTGTAGACTCATTGATAGAGATTGATCGCTGTGATTGGTCAACAACTCCACTATTGTCGTATCGTGCGACTACCAGGATGGTAGAAGGCGAACTAGATGGGCCCGGGTCTATCTTCACCTTGCGTCAAGTCTACAGCACAGAAACAGGCCATTCGGCCCAACTGTCTATGCGGTGTTTATGCTCCACACGAGCCTCCTCCCACCCCTCTTCATCTCACCCCATCAACATACCCTTCTATTCCTTTCTCCCTCGTGTGTTTATCCAGCTTCCCCTTAAATGCATCGATACTATTCGCCTCAACCACTCCCTGTGGTAGCGAGTTCCACATTCTCACCACTCTCTGGGCAAAGAAGTTTCTCCTGAATTCCTTATTGGATTTATTAGTGACTATCTTGCTATTCCTAGTGGGCCTCTGGATGGTTAAACCCATCAGCAAGCGGGAGTTTTTTGCTGAAGTAAGACAGCAACATAAAGAACCAACGCCTCATCACTGGGCCAACAGCAGAGGTCCCCGGCTTCGACCTCCCTCGCAGACAGCGGACGGCGCTCAACCCAATCCGCACAGGGCACGGACGGTGCGGCCGCCTGCTCTACAAGTGGAAGATGAGGGACGGCCCTAAGTACGACTGTGGCCATGAGTCCCAGACCGTGGAACACATGACATCAACCTGCCCACTGAGATCTATTGCGGGAGGCATCTCATTTCTCCACTCGGCATCTCCGGAGGCCATCGAATGGAGAGCCAAACTAGGCATCGCATTAAAAGCTTTTCCCGTCATTTGAAACAACAAGCAGCACCAAAGCATTAGACCGGCTTTTAGGAAAGGAGAGGAAAGAAACAGTGAATGTGATGAAGACTGAGTGTGTCGCAGAGCGATTCGCACCGAGTTTCGCTGCTGAACATCTCACCTGAAGACCCGATGCACAAGTGAAACAATCAGAGGCTATGAAGAGCAAGTGTCGGGGCTTAGACAGGAGGCGGTGCTGGAGGGAGGCTTGAAGCTGAGTCGCAGATTACTGGAAAGAGCAGAGGGAGAGCGAGAGAACGAGAGAGAGAGAGAGAGAGTAGACAAAAGGAAACAAAGACAGGGAAATGAGCTAGAGAGAAAAAGACCAGAAAGAGAGAGGGGGAGAACAAGACAAAGAGAATGAAAAAGTATAATGAGAGGGGATCTCATTGAAACTTATAAAATTCTAACAGGACTAGACAGACTAGATGCAGGAAGGATGTTCCCGATGGTCGGGGAGTCCAGAACCAGGGGTCACAGTCTAAGAATAAGGGGTAAGCCATTTAGGACAGAGATGAGGAGGAATTTCTTCACCCAGAGAGTGGTGAACCTGTGGAATTCTCTACCACAGAAGGCAGTGGAGGCCAATTCATTAAATATATTCAAGAAGGAGTTGGATATATTTCTTAAGGCTAAAGGGATCAAGGGATATGGGGAGAAGGCAGGGACAGGGTACTGAATTTGGATGATCAGCCATGATCTCATTGAATAGCAGAGCAGGCTCGAGGGGCCGAATGGCCTACTCCTGCTCCTATCTTCTATGTTTTTAAAAGCCAGAATGAGAGAGGACAAGAAAAAATAAGAAAGAGAGGGAGAGAGGGGGAGTTTGTTTACTGGATAATTAAATTCCATATCATAGACGGCATCAAGGCAACCTCTGAGTCTATTTCACCAGGCAGGGTTGGTGTCAATGGTGCGTGAAGGGGTAATCTTAAATCTAGAATATTCTTTTAATACTGAGTCTAAACATCTGTTTGGCCCAAGACTCTAACGCCAGAAGCTGAAAAGCAGCTAGAAATGGATTCTGACTGAGCCTCTTGCTCTCTTCACTGTCCAATGACGGACGATTTTGACAATTAACCCGCAGAGGCGGTGTTTTATAAAAATGTATTTAGTCCAAGATGAAGCGACGAGCTGATGCAAATGAGTTAATCGTGGCCAACAGTCGAACAATAAACTAACTGAGGAATATGCTCTGTGGCAGCCAGCCCAATGCAAAAAATCTCAACTGAGAATTTAAAGAGTCTCACCATCAGCGACCCCTTTTAAAGAGGGAATCTCACCATCAGGGACCCCTTTTAAAGAGGGAGTCTCACCATCAGGGACCCCTTTTAAAGAGGGAGTCTCACCATCAGGGACCCCTTTTAAAGAGAGAATCTCACCATCAGAGACCCCTTTTAAAGAGGGAGTCTCACCATCAGGGACCCCTTTTAAAGAGAGAATCTCACCATCAGGGACCCCTTTTAAAGAGGGAGTCTCACCATCAGGGACCCCTTTTAAAGAGGGAATCTCACCATCAGGGACCCCTTTTAAAGAGAGAGTCTCACCATCAGGGACCCCTTTTAAAGAGGGAGTCTCACCATCAGGGACCCCTTTTAAAGAGGGAATCTCACCATCAGGGACCCCTTTTAAAGAGGGAGTCTCTCCATCAGGGACCCCTTTTAAAGAGCGAGTCTCACCATCAGGGACCCCTTTTAAAGAGGGAGTCTCACCATCAGGGACCCCTTTTAAAGAGGGAATCTCACCATCAGGGACCCCTTTTAAAGAGGGAGTCTCACCATCAGGGACCCCTTTTAAAGAGGGAGTCTCACCATCAGGGACCCCTTTTAAAGAGAGAGTCTCACCATCAGGGACCCCTTTTAAAGAGGGAGTCTCACCATCAGGGACCCCTTTTAAAGAGGGAGTCTCACCATCGGGGACCCCTTTTAAAGAGGGAGTCTCACCATCAGGGACCCCTTTTAAAGAGGGAGTCTCACCATCGGGGACCCCTTTTAAAGAGAGAGTCTCACCATCAGGGACCCCTTTTAAAGAGGGAATCTCACCATCAGGGACCCCTTTTAAAGAGCGAGTCTCACTATCAGGGACCCCTTTTAAAGAGGGAGTCTCACCATCGGGGACCCCTTTTAAAGAGAGAGTCTCACCATCAGGGACCCCTTTTAAAGAGGGAGTCTCACCATCAGGGACCCCTTTTAAAGAGGGAGTCTCACCATCGGGGACCCCTTTTAAAGAGAGAGTCTCACCATCAGGGACCCCTTTTAAAGAGAGAGTCTCACCATCGGGGACCCCTTTTAAAGAGGGAGTCTCACCATCAGGGACCCCTTTTAAAGAGAGAATCTCACCATCAGGGACCCCTTTTAAAGAGAGAATCTCACCATCAGGGACCCCTTTTACAGATGGAGTCTCACCATAAGGGACCCCTTTTAAAGAGGGAATCTCACCATCAGGGACCCCTTTTAAAGAGGGAGTCTCACCATCAGGGACCCCTTTTAAAGAGGGAATCTCACCATCAGGGACCCCTTTTAAAGAGGGAGTCTCACCATCGGGGACCCCTTTTAAAGAGGGAGTCTCACCATCAGGGACCCCTTTTAAAGAGGGAGTCTCACCATCAGGGACCCCTTTTAAAGAGAGAGTCTCACCATCAGGGACCCCTTTTACAGATGGAGTCTCACCATCAGGGACCCCTTTTACAGATGGAGTCTCACCATCAGGGACCCATTTTAAATATTAAGCACGAGTCACATCAGGCCTTCGTGTTTGTTTCAGTATTTCTGTCTGTCTGACACTGACAACGTTATTAAGAGGAATGAGTCGGAGCAGTAATTGAACCCAGCAATATTACAGAAACCTAATTAACACAAACAGAGCTGAACTTGGAGTGCCCTGAATTAATGAGGATATCAAGTCATGTTAACTCAGCTCCAATGCACTGCCGGAATACGGAGACGCTCCCAGCCACTGGTCCTTCTTTTAGATGAGACGTTAAACCGAGGCCCCGTCTGCTCTCTCAGGTGGATGTAAAAGATCCCGTGGCCACTATTTCGAAGAAGAGCAGGGGAGTTCTCCCTGGTGTCCTGGGGCCCAATATTTATCCCTCAATCAACATCACTAAAAAAAACATGATCTGCTCATTATCACATTGCTGTTTGCGGGAGCTTGCTGTGGGTAAATTGGCTGCTGCGTTTCCCACATTACAACAGTGACTACACTTCCAAAATAGTACTTCATTGGCTGTAAAGCGCTTTGGGACGACCCTGAGGTTGTGAAGGGCGCTATAGAAATGCAAGTTCTTTCTTTCTGCTATTTTCTATTGTGGCAGAACCCGAGAGTTGACCCTGCACCTGTACCTTCTCCAAATGGCCATTCTGTGCGTGTGAGTGAGTCTAGACACTGAGGGGTAGGCTTTGGTCTTCGCCCAGGAGCGGTAATCTGTGGAACAGATCGCCAGTCCGTTATAGAACCCGCTCTTACTCTCGTCCATTGGAAGCTCTAGACTACAAAAGACCTCCAGGTCCATTGGGCTTATACTCACTGGAGTTTAGAAGATTGAGAGGGGATCTCATCGAAACCTATAAAATTCTAACAGGACTAGACAGACTAGATGCAGGAAGGATGTTCCCGATGGCCGGGGAGTCCAGAACCAGGGGTCACAGTCTAAGGATAAGGGGTAAGCCATTTAGGACTGAGATGAGGAGGAATTTCTTCACCCAGAGAGTGGTGAACCTGTGGAATTCTCTGCCACAGAGGGCGGTGGAGGCCAGTTCATTAAATATATTCAAAAAGGAGTTAGATATATTTCTTAAGGCTAAAGGGATCAAGGGATATGGGGAGAAAGCAGGGACAGGGTACTAAATTTGGATGATCAGCCATGATCTCATTGAATGGCGGAGCAGGCTCGAGGGGCCGAATGGCCGACTCCTGCTCCTATCTTCTATGTTTCTATGTTTCTATCTAATTCGCCTTCTACCATCCTGGTAGTCACATGAAGCAACAATCATGGAGTTGTTGACGAATCACGGCCATCAATCTCCATCAATTATCCCGGGTCTTCCCCCCCGCCCCCAAGAACAGTGGACCTCTGGAACAGGCCGCCGTATCGTGAGGTGGACGCGGACTCGCTGAGCTCCTTCGAGCGAGAGCTGGACCTGTTCCTGGCCGGGACGGAGATCACCTCTTACGAAAGAGTAGGTACTGCCAGGAATTCAGGGCCAGAATGATCTTCTGGACTAGTTTCGATCACCTAGGGGGGGGTCGGAGAGGAATTTCCTAGATTTATTCCCCCCGCCCACGTTGACCCTGGGTTTTTTATCTGGTTTCTTGCCTCTCCCAGGAGATCACATGGTTTTTGGGTGCAGTTGTCGGGGACAGGCTGGATGGTCCAGGTGGTCTTTACCTGTCCATCATTGGTCGTATGTTCATAACAGACCCAGCCATAGGAAGAAACATAAGGAACAGGAGGAGACCATTCAGCCCCTCGAGCCTGTTCTGCCATTCAGTGAGGGATCCTGGCTGATCTGCTCCTCAACTCCATTTACCCGCCTTTGCTCCATATCCCTCAATACCCCTTACCCAATAAAAATCTATCAATCTCAGTCTTGATAGCTCCAATTGTCCCCCAGGATCCACAGGCTTTTTGGGGAAGAGAATTCCAGATTTCTACTACCCTTTGTGTGAAAAAGTGCTTCTTGATTTCGCCCATGAATGGTCTGGCTCTAATTCTAAGATAATGAGGCGAGGAAAACCCGCAGTGGAGGAGAGCTTTGGGAACCACAGGTCCAAAAGTCACCGGTTCCTCCCGAGCTCGCTGCACTCACCACACCTCACATCTCAGATTACTCAGATACTGTATCTCAAAACGTTATTGTCTGAAAAAATATTTCCATTGATTTCCACAGAAGGAAGATCAGGTTCTATAAAGGGTGAGCAATCCATCCAGCCAGACTGAAGACAAAAGTCTAGCTGAGCGTCTACGTGCTATCCAACCATTGAGGGGCCTCACAGCCGGTGTTGTTGGCACCCAACACCTCCAAACACTATGACACCAGGGCTACTTGGATAGCACCTTCTAAATGGTGGAAAGCTAGAAACATATGTCCAAAGAGTCTTAGTGGGTCCAGGTACATAGATTGTTAAAACATCATGAACAGGAATAGAAAATAATCAAAAAGGCTAACAGAATAGGCTTTATATCTAGAGGACTAGTGTACAAGGGGGTAGAAGTTATGCTGCAGCTGTACAAAACCCTGGTTAGACCACACCTGGAGCACTGTGAGCAGTTCTGGGCACCACACCTTAGGAAGGATATATTGGCCTTGGAGGGAGGGCAGCGTAGGTTTACCAGAATGATACCCGGACTCCAAGGGTTAAATTACGAGGAGAGTTTACACAAATTAGGGTTGTAGTCCCTGGAATTTAGAAGGTTTAGGAGTGATCTGATTGAAGTTTTCAAGATGTTAAGGGGAACAGATAAGGTAGATAAGAAAGAAATTATTTCCGCTGGTTGGGGATTCTAGGACTGGGGGGCATCGTCTAAAAATTAGAGCCAGACCTTTCAGGAGTGAAATTAGGAAACACTTCGACACACAAAGGGTGGGAGAAGTTTGGAACTCTCTTCCGCAAACGGCAGCTGATGCTGGGTCAGTTGTTAATTTTAAATCTGAGATTGATAGATTTTTGTTAACCAAAGTGTGGTGATTATTCCTTGATTAGTAAAAGTATTGTGATTCGTTGTTTGTTAACTGCCTTGGGATATGTGTTGTAATCTCATTGGTAGTTGATGATCACATGATGTGTTGTGGCTACCTTAAATTCAGTCCTTTTCTAGCCTTAGTTGGGACTGGATGTAGAAAGATATGCTGCTAATTTTAAAGTTAATAAAGCCTAACTTTGGAAGGCAAATCTATTCTTTATTTCAATTTATTAACTTTTTGTTAGAATGGAGCGATATCTTCAACCAGAACGATTCAAGGCTGACCCCAATTCTGCTGGAGTGGATGATAAATGGAAACATTGGTATTGTACATTTAAAAACTTTTTGGGCGTGTTGGATCAAGAGGCTCTGAATATGCTGATCAACTACATTGACCCGGATGTATATAAATATATTTTGCACTGTAAAACTTATGAAGAGGCTATTTCTACATTGGAAAAGATTTTTGTTAAACCAAAGAATGAGGTATTCGCACGTCATCTTTTATCTGCCCGTAGGCAGCAGGTGGGAGAATCTTTGGATACTTATTTACAAGCACTTCGGTGCCTTAGTGTTGACTGTAATTATAAGGCTGTGACGGCTGAAGAACATAAGGACGAATCGGTACGGGATGCTTTTATTAATGGATTACTGTCTAGATCAATTCGTCAGCGGTTGTTAGAAAATAAGATTCTGGATCTTAAAAGTGCTTTTGAGCAAGCTTCTACATTGGATGTGGCTCAGAGAAGTTCGGATTCTTATGCTCTTTTTAATCGGCCTGCGACTATGGTTTCGGCAGTTTCGGATGAAAAGGAATTATGTGGACTTAATGGGAGTGGTTTACTAGATTTTGAAACAGTTTCTACTTCGGCGGCCGTTGCCTCTAGGATTCAGAAGTGTTATTTTTGTGGGAATATCCGGCACCCTCGTCTGAAGTGTCCTGCTCGGGAGGCTGTGTGTAGTAAATGCGGCAAGAGAGGTCATTATGCACGTGTGTGCAAATCATCAGGTTCAATTACCTTCCCTCCTTCTGGTGTGGGAGGGTCTTCCTCCACTACCTCTTCTGTGACTATTCAGCCTTTAGATAGGGCGTTTATTGCATCAATTTCTGCTGCATTTGCTCATGGCCTAAAGAAAGCTATAGTTACGGCTCAAGTTAATGGGTTGGAAGTGAAGGCCCTTATAGATACGGGCAGTACTGAGAGTTTTATAAGTCTTCAGTTTGCGAAGGAGAAGCATTTGAAAATTTCGCCTGTTACGTATCAGGTGTGTATGGCTCAGACGACCCTTATTTCACAAATAGCTGGTTGTTGCTTTGTGAAAATGGTTCTTCTGGGTAATACGTATACTGATATACGCCTATCTGTTTTGCCTAATCTCTGTGCGGATATTTTGATTGGACATGATGTTCTTCAGTTACACGAGTCTCTTAGTCTTTCATTTGGAGGGACTAAGCCACCTTTATCTATTTGTGGATTAACCTCTTTATCTATTCCTCCATTATCACTTTTTTCTAATTTGATGTCGGATTGTAAGCCAATTGCTACCAAGTCAAGAAGATATAGTAGTCAGGATAGAGAATTTATTAATTCTGAAGTTCAACGTCTCTTATTGGAAGGAATCATTGAACCTAGTTGTTCGCCTTGGCGAGCACAGGTAGTTGTCACGACTAATGAGAGACACAAGAAACGAATGGTGATAGACTATTCCCAAACTATTAATAGGTATACTCAATTAGACGCGTACCCTTTGCCTAAGATTGATGAGCTTATCAATAAAGTATCTCAGTATAAAGTTTTTAGCACTATTGATTTAAAGAGTGCTTATCATCAGATTCCTATTGTTAAGAAGGATCAACCATATCGAGGAGCCGACTCGAGATCAGGCCATTTTAGACTGGGTATTGTGCAATGAGAAGGGACTTATCAGCAATCTTCTTGTACGAGGCCCCTTGGGTCAGAGCGATCATAATATGATCGAGCTCTCAGTCGAGATGGAGAGTGAGGAAATTGAATCAGAGACTAAGGTCCAGAACTTAAATAAAGGGAATTACGAGGGTATGAGACGGGAATTGGGTAAGATTGATTGGGTGGTGTTTCTGGGGGGATTGACAGTGGATAGACAATGGCAAGCATTCAAAGATAGAATGGAAGAATTCCAGAACATGTTTATACCGGTTTGGCATAAAAATAAACCTAAAAAGGTGACTCAACCGTGGATAACGAGGGAAATTAGGGACAGCATAAAATCAAAAAAAAGGGCATATCAACTGGCAAAAAAAAGCACCAGACCGGAAGATTGGGGACAGTACAGGATACAGCAAAAGAGGACAAAGGGATTAATCAGGAAGGGGAAAATAGAATACGAAAGTAAACTTGCAGCAAACATAAAGACAGACTGCAAAAGCTTTTATCGGTATATCAGGAGGAAAAGACTGGTAAAATCCCAAGTCGGTCCCTTGCAGTCCGATTCGGGAGAATATATAATGGAGAATAAGGAAATGGCAGACCAATTAAACTCATACTTTGGTTCTGTATTCACAAAGGAGGACACAAATAACCTCCCAGGAATATCGGCAAACATAGGGACTAATGAGAGGGAGGAGCTGACAGAAATTAGTATCTCTAGGGATATGGTGTTGGGTAAGTTGAGGGGACTGAAGGCCGACAAATCCCCGGGGCCTGATAAACTACATCCTAGGGTACTTAAGGAGGTGGCCCTGGAGATAGCAGATGCTCTAAGGATCATCTTCCGGAACTCCATTGACTCGGGAACAGTACCCGTGGATTGGAGGGTAGCTAATGTTACCCCAATATTTAAAAAGGGGGGTAGAGAGAAAGCAGGGAATTATAGACCAGTAAGCCTTACATCGGTTGTGGGCAAAATGCTAGAGTCCATTATTAAGGATAAAATAGCGGAGCACTTGACAAATGGGGAAAGGATCGGACAGAGTCAACATGGATTTACAAAGGGTAAATCGTGTTTGACTAATCTGCTGGAATTTTTTGAGGAGGTAACTGGTAGAATAGATGGGGGAGAGCCAGTGGATGTGGTGTACCTTGACTTCCAGAAAGCCTTCGATAAGGTTCCACACAAAAGATTATCATGCAAAATTAAGGCTCATGGGATTGGGGGCAAAGTATTAACGTGGATAGAGAACTGGCTGGCGGATAGAAAACAGAGAGTTGGAATAAACGGCTCGTTTTCGGAGTGGCAGGCAGTGACCAGCGGGGTGCCGCAAGGATCTGTCCTGGGACCCCAGCTGTTCACAATATATATAAATGATCTGGATCAGGGAATTGGATGCAATATTTCCAAATTCGCTGACGACACTAAACTAGGAGGAGGGGTGGGCTCTGATGAGGATGTCAGGAGGCTACAGTGCGATTTGGACAGGTTGGGGGAATGGGCGGATACGTGGCAGATGCACTATAATGTGGATAAATGCGAGGTTATCCACTTTGGGGGTAAAAACAGGAGGGTAGATTATTATCTAAATGGCAATAGATTGGGAGATGGGGAAGTGCAGAGGGACCTGGGTGTTCTTGTGCACCAGTCACTGAAGGAGAGCATGCAGGTGCAACAGGCGATTAAGAAGGCAAATGGTATGTTGGCCTTCATATCAAGGGGGTTCGAGTATAGGAATAGGGATACCTTACTACAGCTGTACAAGGTGCTGGTGAGACCGCATCTGGAGTATTGTGTACAGTTTTGGTCGCCCCATCTGCGGAAGGATGTTCTTGCCATGGAAAGAGTGCAACGGCGATTCACCAGGCTGATACCTGGAATGGCGGGAATGACCTACGAAGAGAGATTAAATAGTTTGGGCTTGTACTCACTGGAGTTTAGAAGATTGAGAGGGGATCTCATCGAAACATATAAAATTATGGCAGGCCTGGACAGGCTGAATTCAGAGAGAATGTTTCCAATGGCCGGGGAGCACAGAACCAGGGGCCACAGTCTAAAAATAGCGGGCAAATCATTTAAAACAGAGATGAGGAAGAATTTCTTCACTCAAAGAGTGGTGAGCCTGTGGAATTCCCTGCCACAGAGGGCTGTGAAGGCTAATTCAATAAATATTTTCAAGAGAGAATTGGATATATTTCTGAAGGCTAAGGGGATTAAGGGTTACGGAGAAAAGGCGGGGACGGGGTACTGAACTGGTAAGATCAGCTATGATCTCAGACGAAGATCAGCCATGATCTCATTGAATGGCGGAGCAGGCTCGAAGGGCCGAATGGCCTACTCCTGTTCCTATCTCTATGTATCTATGTATATACGGCCTTTGAGGCTGGTGGAAAGCTGTATCAGTTTTGCCGAATACCATTTGGTGTTACTAATGGTGTTGCTTGTTTTCAACGGGCAATGGATGCTTTTATAAGTGATAACTCCCTCTCTGACACCTTTTCATACTTAGATGACATCACAGTGTGTGGCAAATCAAGGGTGGAGCATGATTCTAATTTAAAAAGATTCCTTCAAGCTGCGGAAAAAGTTGGTTTAACTTTTAACAAAGAGAAATGTGTCTTTTCGACTACTGAGGTAAATTTATTGGGGTATATTATTTCGGGAAATAAGATTAAACCAGATCCAGAACGTCTGCGACCATTGATCGATTTACCTTGTCCTACTAATTCTAAGGCTTTGCAACGAGTTGTTGGACTGTTTTCTTATTATTCTAATTGGATTGCAAATTTTTCACGGAAGATCCGGCCTCTTATTCGGGTTACGACATATCCTCTATCATGGGAGGCCAGGACATGTTTTGAGAATTTTAAAAAGGATATTTTAGGAGCAGTTGTGCATTCCATTGATGAGCAGGTTCCCTTTGTGATCGAGATGGATGCTTTGGGTTTTGCAATTGGGGCTACTTTGAACCAAAATGGAAGACCTGTGGCCTTTTTCTCACGTACTTTGAATAATAGTGAAAAAAGACATTCCTCAATGGAAAAAGAGGCATACGCAATAGTAGAAGCATTGCGTAAATGGAGACATTATTTATCGGGGTGACATTTCACGCTGGTAACTGACCAAAAATCTGTGTCCTTTATGTTTGATGTTAAACATTTTGGAAAGATTAAAAATGATAAAATAATGAGATGGAGGATTGAGTTGGCATGTTACCATTTTGACATAGTTTATCGTCCGGGGAAGGATAATGTTGCTGCTGATGCACTGTCGAGGGCTTATTGTTCGGTGATTCACGGAGATACGCTTATTAATCTTCACAATGCCTTATGTCATCCTGGGGTTACGAGGATGATACACTTTGTACGCAGTAAGAACTTGCCTTTTTCAGTTGAAGACGTCAAGCGGATGACTTCATCATGTTCTATCTGTGCTCGGTGTAAACCGAATTTCTTTAAGCCTCAACGAGCTCATCTTATAAAGGCTACTTCTCCTTTTTGAACGTTTGAGTGTTGATTTTAAGGGACCTCTTCCTTCAACTACTCAAAACCGATATATATTTACTGTTGTGGATGAGTTTTCAAGGTTCCCTTTTGCTTTTCCTTGTGCAGATGTATCAGCTGCTACAGTTATTAAATGTCTGACTCAACTTTTTGTCATCTTTGGGATGCCTGCATATATCCATTCGGATCAGGGAAGTTCTTTTATGTCTTCCCAGTTGAAGGAATACCTTCAGAGTCGGGGAATTTCTACTAGTAGAACTACCCTGTATAATCCCCAGGGTAATGGACAATGTGAACGATACAATGGGGTGATCTGGAAGGCAGTTATGTTGGCGTTGACATCCCGGAACCTTAAGAATACACAGTGGGAAATGGTGCTGCCTGATGCCCTGCATTCCATTAGATCACTGCTTTCAACGGCTACTAATGTGACCCCCCATGAAAGGCTCTTTAACTATCCACGGAGATCTACTACGGGATATTCGGTACCTTCATGGCTTACTATGCAGGGACCTGTGTTGCTTCGACGCCATGTTAGATTGTCAAAATATGACCCCTTGGTGGAGGAGGTGGAGCTGTTGGAGGCAAATTCCCAATATGCTCATATTCGATTCCAAGATGGGAAAGAAAGTACTGTTTCAATTAAAGACTTGGCTCCTTGTGGGGGCCAGCCCTCTTCTGAGGATATTAATAATGGTCATGATTCGGATAAGGTGGATGCTGTTACAGATACTACGAATATTTCCAATCCGATTGCAGATAATCATACTTCTCTTAGTCAGCCTTTGATAGATGTTTATGACCGTCCCAGTTCATCTTCTGATGGGATTTCTAATCCGGAAACCGTTGAGAATCGGGATATGGATAGCCTTCCTGTTGAAGATACTTCTGTGCCTCCTGGCGTGGGAGGACAAGGAATTTCACCAAGGTTAAGAAGGTCGACACGAACAAGATATCCGGTCGACCGATTGAAAATGGACTTTTAAATTGAAAATGTTTTAAAAATTGTTGAAATATTATAGTATATTGTTTTAGTTGAGAGATACTTAATACTTATGCGTAATGTTATTATTTGTTGTTGTTCATTTAGTATTGTGTTATGTAAATAGTTTTATTCTCGTGCATAGTTTAGTTGTAAATAATTAATTGTAAATTGTAAAAGTTATTAGGAGTATATTTTAAAAGGAGGGGTGAATGTGGTGATTATTCCTTGATTAGTAAAAGTATTATGATTCGTTGTTTGTTAACTGCCTTGGGATATGTGTTGTAATCTCATTGGTAGTTGATGATCACATGATGTGTTGTGGCTACCTTAAATTCAGTCCTTTTCTAGCCTTAGTTGGGACTGGATGTAGAAAGATATGCTGCTAATTTTAAAGTTAATAAAGCCTAACTTTGGAAGGCAAATCTATTCTTTATTTCACAAAGGTATTAAGGGATATGGGGCAAAGGCGGGTAGATGGAGTTAGGTCACAGATCAGCCATGATCTCATGGAATGGCAGAACAGGCTCGAGGGGCTGAATGGCCTCCTCCTGTTCCTATAGCGATCAAGAGCAGGAACCCTGACTGATTTTTCTCTCCCTACTCCAGGTCTGTATTGCCTTACTGCATACTGCCACAGCTTAGGTCTGTCTACTTAGCACAGAATAGGAATCAGACCAGATCTGCATGATTCAGTACAACAGTGAGCCAGGCACTGGACCAGAGGAGCCGACAGTGGACTGATGGAGATTTCTCAAGTTGTTTCGCAGTGATAGAACCATAGAATGATACAGCACAGAAGGCAGCCATTCAGCCCATCGTGCCTGTGCCGGCTCTTTGAAAGAGCTCTCCAATTAGTCCCACTCCCCCCTGCTCTTTCCCCATAGCCCTGTAAAAAAAATATCCCCTTCAAATATTTATCCAATTCCCTTTTGACAGTTACTATTGAATCTGCTTCCACCGCCCTTTCAGGCAGCGCATTCCAGATCACAACAACTCGCTGCGTAAAAAAATGTTTCCTCATCTCCCCTCTGGTCCTTTCGCCAATCATGATCAGATTCCTTCTTTAATTTAGCAAATATATAAATATAGCAGAACAACCGCAGTGTCGATAATAACTGCTGTAGATATAATATATTGAAATAAATTACAATGCTTATGGGCATGACTACCTCTATACTCTGTAGGTAAAGCTCTCACTTCTGATTCAGAAAACCATAAGCTCAAACCGTAATGCGGGACTTAAGCTCGCTGACCTACACTGACCCCCGATTCAGCAATGCATCAATTAAAAAAATGTCATCCTTGTTTTCAAATCCCTCCTCGCCCCCTCCCTATCTCTGTAACCTCCTCCAGCCCCACAACCCTCCGAGATCTCCGCGCTCCTCCAATTCTGGCCTCTTGACCATCCTCGATTTCCATCACTCCACCATTGGTGGCCGTGCCTTCAGCTGCCTGGTCCCTAAGCTCTGGAATTCCCTCCCTAAACCTCTCTGCCTCTCTCTCCTCCTTTTAAGACGCTCCTTAAAACCTCCCTCCTTTTTTTTTCATGGGATGTGGGTATCACTGGCAAGGCCGGCATTTATTGCCCGTCCCTAATTGCCCCCTTGAGAAGGTGGTGGTGAGTCGCCTTCTTGAACCGCTGCAGTTTCTCGTAGCTGAAAACTGAGTGGCTGGCCTTCATAGCGAGAGGATTCGAGTACAGGAGCAAGGATGTCTTGCTGCAGTTGTACTGGGCCTTGGTGAGACCACACCTTGAGTATTGTGTGCAGTTTTGGTCGCCTTATCTGAGGAAGGATGTTCTTGCCATGGAAAGAGTGCAGCGAAGATTCACCAGACTGATACCTAGGATGGCAGGAATGATGTATGAGGAGAGATTGGGTCGAGTAGGCTTATACTCGCTGGAGTTTAGAATAATGAGAGGGGATCTCATTGAAACTTATAAAATTCTAACAGGACTAGACAGACTAGATGCAGGAAGGATGTTCTCGATGGTGGGGGAGTCCAGAACCAGGGGTCACAGTCTAAGGATAAGGGGTAAGCCATTTAGGACTGAGATGAGGAGGAATTTCTTCACCCAGAGAGTGGTGGAACCTGTGGAATTCTCTACCACAGAAGGCAGTTGAGGCCAATTCATTAAATATATTCAAGAAGGAGTTAGATATATTTCTTAAGGCTAAAGGGATCAAGGGATATGGGGAGAAAGCAGGGACAGGGTACTGAATTTGGATGATCAGCCATGATCTCATTGAATGGCGGAGCAGGCTCGAGGGGCCGAATGGCCTACTCCTGCTCCTATCTTCTATGTTTCTATGTAGTTAAGAGCCAACCACATTGCTGTGGGTCTGGAGTCACATATTGGCCAGGCCGGGTAAGGGCAGCAGATTTCCTTCCCTGAAGGACATTAGTGAGCCAGATCGGTTTTAAGACAATCCGATAGTTTCATGGTCACCATTACTGACACTAGCTTTGAATTCCAGATTTATTTAATTAACTGAATTTAAATTCCCCAGCTGCCATGGTGGGATTTGTCTCTTGTCTCCAGATCTGGATCATTAGTCCAGGGCTCTGGATTACTAGCCCAGTAACATAGCCACTATGCTACCGTACCCTGACTAACCTTATGTGGCTCGGTGTCAAATTTTGTTTGATCAATGCCCTGGGACGTTTCACTACATTAAAGGCGCTGTATAAATGCATTGTTGTTGTTGCAAGCTTAATAAACCATTGGAAGTCTGACATTCAGTGCTGTGAACCATACTGATTTGATGAGTAAATTAGAATGAAGAATAGTATGCTCTAACAACAGGAAGACTAAGAGGCCTAGAAATTCTGGGAGGCAGGAAACCTGCCGATAACAGCGCCAGCCAAGGCTAACGGCCTCCCGTCGAGAGAGCGCAGACAGCACCGGCCAAGGCTAACGGCCTCCCGCCAAGAGAGCGCAGACAGCACCAGCCAAGGCTAACGGCCTCCCGTCGAGAGAGCGCAGACAGCACCAGCCAAGGCTAACGGCCGCCCGCTGAGTGAGCGCAGACAGCACCGGCCAAGGCTAACGGCCTCCCGCCAAGAGAGCGCAGACAGCACCAGCCAAGGCTAACGGCCGCCCGCTGAGAGAGCGCAGACAGCACCGGCCAAGGCTAACGGCCTCCCGCCAAGAGAGCGCAGACAGCACCAGCCAAGGCTAACGGCCGCACGTCGAGAGAGCGCAGACAGCACCGGCCAAGGCTAATGGCCTCCCGCCAAGAGAGCGCAGACAGCACCAGCCAAGGCTAACGGCCGCCCGCTGAGAGAGCGCAGACAGCACCGGCCAAGGCTAACGGCCTCCCGCCAAGAGAGCGCAGACAGCACCAGCCAAGGCTAACGGCCGCACGTCGAGAGAGCGCAGACAGCACCGGCCAAGGCTAATGGCCTCCCGCTGAGAGAGCGCAGACAGCGCCGGTCAAGGCTAACGGCCGCCCCCCGAGAGAGTACAGGGAGCACCGGCCGAGGCTAATGGCCTCCCGCTGAGAGAGCGCAGACAGCACCAGCCAAGGCTAACGGCCTCCCGCCGAGAGGAGCGCAGACAGCGCCGGTCAAGGCTAACGGCCGCCCCCCGAGAGAGTACAGGGAGCACCGGTATTCTGGTGCCGCCCGCCGATTGACATCAGCGGCGCGGAGAACGTGTGGCATAGCGCGCTCTTTCCACCGCTAAGCTCAGCAGGCGGCCGAAGGTGGCGTCTGTGTCCTGCATGCAGTGAAGGGGAAATGGGGAAGAAAGGAGCGAACCGATGGGCCATGTGCGGAACAGCTGCCGCCGTGCTTGTTAAAACAGTATTAACAGTATTGCCTGCCACCCGCTGTCCGGTTAACATTACAGGCCCATTGTTCGTGTGTTTGTGGGGCAGTCTGTCGAGTGCGCGGGGCGGGGGGGGGTGGGGGGGAAGTCTGTGGTTTGATCGGACTCTGGGTTTTATGGGATTGGAGAAGGAGGGGGGAGGGTGTGGGTGTACACCAGGGCAAATTAATTCTCGGATGTCGGCGCCCCTCATTGCGCTGATGACGGCTCGCAGCGTTCAGTGTTGGTGAAAGGGACCACGAGTCATTGTTTTTATTGACATTGAGCCAAGATGGCCCATTTCATGCTTTCAAGGACTCTCCCCTGTCACTTTACCCGCACATTGCAGTCTAAAGAAAAAGACTTGCATTGCTACAGCGCCTTTCACGACCACCGGACGTCTCAAAGCACTTTACAGCCAATTAAGTACTTTTTGAAGTGGAGTCAAACCGAGACTGAGCCAAGCTCTTTATGTTAAATGCTTGTTTAAACTTTCATGTAGCAGGAAGAACAGGCTATCGGACCGGAATGATCAAATCCAGTGCTTTGCAGTTTTTGAAACCGTTACACTGCAATTACAATTTAATTGATGTGCTGAGGTCACTTTAGTGACTGGCTTAGAGGACTCATAGAAAGAAAGACTTGTATTTATATAGTGCCTTTCACGGCCGCCGGACGTCTCAAAGCACTTTACAGCCAATGAAGTACTTTTTGCAGTGTAGTCACTGTTGTAATGTGGGAAACGCAACAGCCAATTTGCACACAGCAAGCTCCCGCAAACAGCAATGTGATAATGACCAGATCATCTGTTTTGATGTTGATTGAGGGACAAATATTGGCCCCAGGACACCGGGGAGAACTCCCCTGCTTTTGTTCGAAATAGTGCCATGGGATCTTTTACATCCACCTGAGAGAGCAAACGGGGCCTCGGTTTAACATCTCATCTGAAAGGCAGCACTCCACTGGAGTGTCAGCCTAGCTTTATGTATTCAAGTCCCTGGTGTGGGACTTGAACCCACAACCTTCTGACTCAGAGGCAAGTGTGCTACCCACTTTTTAAAAAATTATTATACTTTATTGAACATTAAGAACATTTACAACATCGTGATCATTACATTGTATGATACAAATCAATTCCACCGCTCTGCACAGCCCTTCCGCCACCACCTTTTAACATCAAAACCTGAAGTTTAATTTGTCACCTGCAACATATATTAATCGATTGTACTTTAAAAATTGGTTGTAAAATACTGTCCTTAAATTCCTTTCTGAATAAAACATCCACAGAGCCTTATGATCTTTTAGCTTATATTTAAAATACTCTTTTAGATTGATTCTCCTCCCCTTAAAAAACAGAGCATTCCTTCTTTGCACAATCACGAATCTAGCCAAACTGAACATTAAATTAATTGCCGCTCCGCTAGACTCTGGCAGACTCTCCTGCAATCCCCATCTCAAAATTGAGTCCCACGGAATTCCCATTCTCGCTCTTCGGTCCCCACCCAGCAAAAAAGCTTCACACAACTGTCGAACATAGTACTTAAAGTCATTTAACTGCGGACATAACACCAGTAAATGGGACAGAGTCTCACCCTGTGTCCCACACATTGGGCAAGTTGCCGCCTCCACTCGTCCAATCTTGCACGAGACCGTCATGGTAAAAATCCGGTTATGAGCCAATTTGAAGTCCAGTTCAATCCATTCTGGGCATTTAAAATTCGCCCACACTCCCTTCCAAATCCTGTTGCAGTCCAGCTGTGGGTATATACTCTGCCAAAACTCCTGACCAGCAGGTGTCTTGAATCTCCATTCTCTGAATACCTCATAGAAATCTCGAGTATTACAGTTGTCAAATTGGACTAACTCTCCCCCTTTCTCCAGTACAAAGCTTGGAAAAGCAGGACGCATTTTACTTCCTTTGGAGATTTCCGCATTTATTTCTTCCATCCAATCCTGTGGCAGTGCCCTCACAATCTTCTCATACATGATTCCTATTGCTTTTCCTTCTACCTCCTGATCCTCCTCCCACACCATGTCCTTTACTATCGCTTCCGGCAACCACCCTGGAATCACCTCGTATAATACATCTTTCACAGATATAATCCCAGCTTTTATAAAAGCTTGATTAAATAAAACCTCTCCTTCGATGTTGACCCACCTGTTCAAAAATAAGGGCTGTTCTAAAAATTCCTCAGCCTCCTTGGGCATAAACTGCACACTTTTAAAAAATTGAGCCCAAGTCTCTACAACCCCCTTATAAAACCTAGGGAGAAGCTTAATCGATTTCAAAAACATATTATTGTATTCCATATACAATATCCCCTGCCCTCCTATCCCACTTCGTTTTTAAAAATGCTCAAAACAACTCTTCCAAAAACTTGTATTTGACTTCTGAAGAAATCTCTTCACACATTTGATTCTAAAGGATTTTTTCTTCAAATCAATATCTGGGAAATTGAGTCCTCCCTGATTTCTCTGTCCAATGATGGTATTGTAAGCCACCAAGGCTGGTTTCCCTTCCCATAAAAACCTCACACAAGCCTCTCGGATGGACTTCTCTGCCCACTCAGGAATATCCTCCACCGTCAATAAGTACCATAGCTTAGATAGCAGGAGAGCAGACACCACTGTCGCTCTTCCTTGCACTTTCAACCACCTTCTTTCCCACCTTCCCAAAATCTATTTAATTTTCATAACCTTCGGTTCCCAATTTAATCGATCCACTTCTTCCCTATCTTTCTTGCACCCCATATGCAACCCCAGAACTTCCAAAACCTCCACCACCTTAAAGGGACATACCCCCAACCATTCCCCCCTACCTCTCCCTGCAACCAGGCATTGGGACTTGCTATAATTCACTCTGGCACCTGAAGCTCTACAATATTCCTCCACTACCTCCATAGCTTTCCTCACTGACTCCCCATTTCTCAATGTTAAGGTTGTGTCATCTGCATATTGGTGTATCACCGACACCAGCCCAGAACTGGGTACCACAATCCCAACTACACCTTGTTTAAGAACATAAGAACATAAGAAATAGGAGCAGGAGTAGGTCAATCGGCCCCTCGAGCCTGCTCCACCATTCAATAAGATCATGGCTGATCTGATCCTAACCGCCAATCTACTATCACAGAACGATCTCCTGAATCTAACAGAATTAGACACACGAAATAGGAGCAGGATCAGGCTACACGGCCCCTGGGCCCGCTCCGCTACCCACAGGGCCATGACCGATCCGAACCTAGACTCATGTCCAAATTCCTGCCCGCTCCCCGTAACCCTTTATTCCCTTTACTTCTAGGAAACTGTCTATTTCTGTTTTAAATTTATGTAATGATGTAGCTTCGACAGCTTTTTGGGGCAGCATATTCCATGGACCTACCACCCTCTGAGTGAAGTAGTTCTTCCTCATCTCAGTTTTGAAAGAGCAGCCCCTTATTCTAAGACTATGCCCCCTAGTTCTAGTTTCACCCATCATCTGGAACATCCTCCCCGCATCCACCCGAGCCAACCCCTTCACAATCTTATATGTTTCAATAAGATCGCCTCTCATTCTTCTGAACTCCAATGAGTAGAGTCCCAATCTACTCAACCTCTCCTCATATGTCCATCCCCTCATCCCCGGGATTAACCGAGTGAACCTTCTTTGTACTGACTCGAGAGTAAGTATGTCTTTTCTTAAGTCTAGACGCCAAAACTGTATGCAGTATTCCAGGTGCGGTCTCACCAATACCTTGTACAACTGAAGCAATACCTCCCTATTTTTATATTCTATCCCCTTAGCAATGAAAGCCAACATTCCATTGGCCTTCTTAATCACTTGCTGCACCTGCATACTAACCTTTTGAGTTTCGTGCACCAGGACCCCCAGATCCCTTTGTACTTCAGTACTTTCCAGTTTCTTGTCATTAAGATAATAACTTGCTCTACGATTTTTCCTGCCAAAGTGCATAACCTCAAACTTTCCAGTATTGTATTCCATCTGCCAAATCTCTGCCCACTTACTTAGCCTGTCTATGTCCCCTTACAGGTTTTTTATGTCCTCCTCACTCACTACTTTCCCTCCCATCTTAGTATCATCTGCAAACTTTGATATGTTACACTCGGTCCCCTCCTCCAAATCGTTAATATAGATTGTAAAGAGTTGGGGACCCAGCACTGACCCCTGTGGAACACCACTAGTTACTGATTGCCAGTCCGAGAATGAACCATTTATCCCAACTCTCTGCCTTCTGTTAGAGAGCCAATCCTCTATCCATGCCAGAATATTACCCCCAATCCCGTGATTTTTTATCTTAAGCAATAATCTTTTGTGTGGCACCTTGCCAAATGCCTTTTGGAAGTCTAAATACACTACGTCCACTGGTTCCCCTTTATCCACCCTATATGTTACTTCCTCAAAGAACTCCAGCAAATTTGTCAAACATGACTTCCCCTTCATAAAACCATGCTGACTTTGTCCTATTAAATTATGATTATCCAAATGTCCTGTTACTGTCTCCTTAATAATGGACTCCAATATTTTACCTACCACAGATGTTAGGCTAACCGGTCTATAGTTTCCAGCCTTCTGTCTACTGCCCTTTTTAAATAAGGGCGTTACATTAGCAGTTTTCCAGTCTGCCGGGACCTTTGCTGAGTCCAGGGAGTTTTGGAAAATTATTACCAATGCATCCACAATCCCTACTGCCACTTCCCTCAAGACCCTAGGATGTAAGCCATCAGGTCCAGGTGATTTATCCGCCTTGAGTCCCATTATTTTACCGAGTACTGTTGTATCCGTGTGTTAATGAAGACACGGAATGCAGGAGTTGGTTTACAGGTGTTTACTGGACAAAGTCTGGAGGTGAACTAACAGATACAAGACACTATACAGGCTTATATAGCCGAGTGGCCACTACCGGCATTACAGTATACAGGGGCTCTTAAAGGCACATACACCACAATTCCTCCCCTTTTAGATAACCAGTACATAACATTTTAAGTAATTGTTATTAACATGTGTACAAGAACAATAATCTAAACATTTGCTGCAGTTAATCAATTATAAGTCAGTCTCTCTGGAGGCTTCCTGACTCGGTCCGGATAACGCCTCGGTGGTGTAGTAGTTTTCGGTGGTGTAGTAGGTTCTTTTGGCAAGGTCGATTCGGCTTGAATGCCAGTGTTGGGTTCATCTGGTTCCAGTATCACCGGATCGGAGGTAGATACTATGGGTATCTCTACTTCATCATTAGGCGTATAGAGTGGTGGTGTAGGTTGTCCCTTTTCGGATGACTCTATGATCTGGTCAGCATGGCGCCTTATTATGCTTTCTCCAATGTCCACGGTATACATCAGTGGTCCTAGTCGTGTGCAAATAGTTCAAGGCTGCCATTTCTCGGTACGGTAGTCCCGGGCCAAAACTTGTTGACCTATCTGGAAGGTTCTAGTTGGCCTTTCATTCATGCCTTGAAATTGCCGGTTCTCTACGTCCCTTCTGATGTTTGGCTTGATCAAATCCAGCCGGCATCTTAGTCTTCTATTGAAAAACATCATGGCGAGTGTTTTGTTTGTAACCATATGTGTTGCATTCCTGTAGGCAAACAAGAAGTTATCTACCTTATGCTGTAGATTAATGCCTTCATTACCCATAGCCTTTATGGCCTTCTTGAAGGTCTGGACAAACCTTTCAGCCAATCCATTGGTGGCGGGATGGTATGGGGCGGATGTATAGTGCTTAACCCCATTGTTTTTTAAGAACTTTCTGAATTCTTCGGACACAAATTGAAGTCCATTATCAGAACAGATCTGTTCAGGCAGCCCATTCCTGGCAAATATGGTCCTTAATACTGTAATGGTTTTTTCCGTGGTGGTGGAGGACATCTTTATTACCTCCGGCCACTTGGAGTGTGCATCAACCGTGATTAAGAACATTGAGTCCATAAATGGACCAGCAAAGTCGATGTGTACCCTTTGCCATGGAGATGAGGGCCACTCCCATGGATGTAGAGGGGCTTGTGGTGGGGCATTTTGGACCTTCTGGCATCCTAGACAGCCCTTGGTCATTTCTTCAATGTCTCCATCGACACCTGGCCACCACACAAACGCTCTGGCTAGGTTCTTCATTTTCACTCCACCCAGATGCCCCTCATGAAGCTCCTTTAGCACTTTATCCTGGAGTTTGGGTGGAATCACCACTCTGGATCCACACATCAAGGTTCCTCGGCACACTGACAGCTGTTCTCTTCTTTGCGAGAATGCTGGCAACAGTGGTTCGCCATGTGCTGGCCATCCCTTCACCGTTAAATCGTAGACTCGAGAGAGAGTCGGGTCATTTCTCGTTTCCTTTTCAATGGTAGAATTTGTTACTAGTAGACATTCCACTATGGTTGAGTGGAACATCTCCACTGGGTCCACTGTAGGTGCCTCTTCTACCGTTGGCAACGGTAGGCGCGATAAACCGTCAGCATTTCCATACTGTTTTGATCCTTTGTATTCTATGTCATATCGGTGTGCCCCTAGGAAAAGGGACCACCTCTGTAGCCTTTGTGCTGTCATAATGGGAACGCCCTTTTTAGGGTTGAATATGGAGACGAGGGGTTGATGGTCAGTCAACAAGGTAAATTTTTGCCCGTGTAGGTAATGGTTGAATTTCTTCACTCCCCATACCAGGCTGAGTGATTCCCTGTCGATCTGGGCATAGTTACGCTCAGCTGAGTTCAATGAGCGTGACGCAAAAGCTATCGGCCGCTCCGAGCCATCAGGGAATCTATGCGATAATACCGCTCCTATGCCATAAGGGGATGCATCGCACGCCAGTGTGATTGGCAGTGATGGGTTGTAATGAGCCAAAACTTCCTTGGACGTGATCAAGCCTTTACATTTATGGAAGGCACGTTTACAGTCCTCGCTCCATTCCCAAATTACTTCCGTTTGTAGCAGTTCGTTAAGAGGGTGCAGAACAGTTGACAAGTTCGGTAAAAATTTATGATAGTAATTTATTAATCCCAGGAACGACCTTAATTGTGAGACATTTTCGGGTGCTGGGGCTTTTATGACCGCTTCAATTTTTTCAGGGGACTTATGCAACCCTTCTTCGTTAATTATGTGGCCACAATATGATATTTGTTTCTGGAAAAATTCACACTTGGGGCGGTTTGCTCGTAGGCCCTGTTCTCTCAGCCTAGTGAGCACCTGCTCCAAATTGGCAAGGTGCTCGTTGTCGTTTTCTCCTGTTACAAGGATGTCGTCTAGGTAGCATTGAGTTCTAGGAATCCCTTGCAAGACTTGTTCCATAGCTCTTTGCCAGATAGCTGGAGCTGATGCTACTCCGAAAACCAGTCGATTGTACTGGTACAGGCCTTTGTGTGTGTTTATTGTGAGGTAATTTTTAGAGGTCTCCTCAACCTCCATCTGTAGATATGCCTGTGCCAAGTCAATTTTTGTGAAACGTTTCCCTCCGGATAGTGAGGCGAAAATATCTTCTATCCTCAGAAGAGGATACTGTACCGTGTGAAGGACCGGGTTTACAGTTACCTTGAAGTCCCCACAGATGCGAATTTTTCTCTGTTCTTCAGATTTATCATTATTCAAAGTTTTCTTCATGACCGGGACGATGGGTGTTGCCCACTCGCTCCAATCTATCTTGGATAACACACCTGTCCTTTCCAAATTCTCCAGCTCTGCCTCGACTGCTGGACGAATTGCGTATGGCACCGGCCTTGCCTTAAAAAACTTGGGAATTGCCGCATCTTCCACTTTTATTGAGGCGGTGACGCCTTTCAAGGTTCCTAGTTCCTGTTGGAACACTTCTTTGGCATTAGCCAAGATGTCTTTCAATCGTTCAGGTATGACGTCATCATCATTTTTTTTCTTACTGGTCACCGTCTGTGCCTGAATGGAGTGCCAGTCTAAACGTATCTTTCTGATCCATTCACGTCCCAACAGCGGTGGACCACCATTTTGCAGAACGTATAAATACAACTTCTGTATTTCCTTGCCGTTGTATACAACAGGCACCCTTATTTTCCCTCTGGGGTATACTTTCTGCCCCGTATATGTTTTTAAGATAATGGATGTGTCTTTCAAGGGTATATGCGGAAATAGCCGCTCGTAATCCTGTCGACTTATGACGGTCAGAGCTGATCCTGTATCTAGCTCCATTTTAACTGGGGACCCTGCTATCGTGAGGGTAACCCAAATGGTCTGGTAATCTTCTTTGGCAATTATATTATGTAATTTGAGACTGCTTAGTCTCTTGTTTCCGGAGTCGCTATCGCTCTTCTGGTCTTCGGAGCTACTGTCCGTCATCATTTGTACCTTTTTGTACTTTATTGATTTTTTTTTTGTCAGTGGATTTTTTGTTTCCAGAACGGCATACACGTGCAATGTGTCCCATCTTTCCGCATTGCCTGCATGCTTTGTCCTTGAACCAGCAGTCCCTTTGGTCATGGGTGGATCTGCCGCAACGATAACATCTCTCGAAACCCTGTGTCATTTCATGGGTGCCGAAATCCTGTGGCTTTTGCTGTATCTCTGCAGCTCCTCTCGCTGCTGCTTCGTATGATACAGCCATACTGAAAGCCTTGTCCAGTGTTAAATCTTTCTCAGAAAGTAGCCTTTTCTGTGTTCTTCACTTAGGAGACCGCAGACGAATTTGTCTCGAAGAGAATCTGCCAGTCCTGCTCCGAATTGGCAGTGCTTTGATAGCTTCCTTAATTCGGTGAGGTAATCAGCGTTACTTTCATTCTTGTGCTGATTCCTCCTGAAGAATTTGAACCGTTCCGCTATCAGCAGCGGTGTTGAGTTTAAGTGCTCCTGTAGGGTATCAACAATTTCCTTAAAATTCTTGTCCATCGGTTTGGCTGGAATGATTAAGTTTCGTAATAGCCCGTATGTCTTTGCGCCCATTAGATTTAGGAGTATCGATGCCTTTTTATCATCCCCTATTTCATTTACTGTGCAATATACCTCCACTCTTTCCACATATGTGGTCCAATCCTCTACATCATTATCGAAAGCAGTAATATTGCCAGTCTTAGGCATCCTGAAAAAAAAATGGCGCCTCCCGCGCTTTCCTTTCTTCCTTGCTGAAAAAAAATGGCACCTCCCGCGCTTTCCCGCCGCTGTTGCTGCTGACAACGCTGTTTTCCGCGGTTTTTATTTATACAAATATTTTTAATAGTCGGAGACTTGTTCCCGCTGGACTCTCTGGGACTTTCCCCGCCCTCTGCGTGGTCCGAACGCCGACCTGCTTTGCAGAGCTGGCCGTCTCCCGAGTGCTCCACCCTTCGTCTTTGTTTGCCTGCGCCTTCACTGCTTGGCCCCGCTGTAGAGCCAGCCGATCGAGCCCCAGCCCGCCACCCAGGAAGGATTATTGCAGTACCTGCCACCAGCCCGGCTAGCTGGTGAAACCGCAGTTTTTTTTCCTTTTTTTTTTCTTCTTCCTTCGTCTGAGGAATCGATCTCCTTGAGGTGCTGCCGAATTGCAGGTAAGTCCGTTTCCAATTCATCGCCACTGTTGTATCGTGTGTTAATGAAGACACGGAATGCAGGAGTTGGTTTACAGGTGTTTACTGGACAAAGTCTGGAGGTGAACTAACAGATACAAGACACTATACAGGCTTATATAGCCCGAGTGGCCACTACCGGCATTACAGTACACAGGGGCTCTTAAAGGCACATACACCACAAGTACCACTTCCTTAGTGATTTTGATCGTGTTTAGCTCCTCCCCCCCCCCCATAGCCCCCTGTTTGTCCAGTGTTGGGATATTCTTAGTGTCTTCAACTGTAAAGACTGATACAAAATATTCATTCAGTGTTTTTGCCATCTCCATATTTCCCACCATTAATTTCCCGGTCTCATCCTCTAAGGGACCAACATTTACTTTAGCCACCCTTTTTCTTTTTATATAACTATAAAAACTCTTACTATCTGTTTTTATATTTTTTGCTAATTTACTTTCATAATCTATCTTCCCTTTCTTAATCAATCTTTTTGTTATTTTTTGCTGTCTTTTAAAGTTTTCCCAATCCTCTATCCTCCCACTAGATTTGGCTACCTTATATGCCCTTGTTTTTAGTCGAATACTATCCTTAATTTCTTTACTTAGCCACGGATGGCTGTCTTTTCTTTTACACCCTTTTCTTCTCAGTGGAATATATTTTTTTTGGAAGTTGTAAAATAACTCCTTAAATGTACACCACTGATCATGTATCGTCTTACCCTTTAATCTATTTTCCCAATCCACTCTACTCAATTCCGCTCTCATACCTTCATAGTCTCCTTTATTCAAGCTTAGCACGCTTGTTTGAGATCCAACCTTCTCGCCCTCTAATTGAATATGGAATTCAACCATGTTATGGTCACTCATTCCAAGGGGATCCTTTACTAGGACATTTTTAATTAATCCTGTCTCGTTACACAGGACCAGATCTAAGGTTGCTTGCCCCCTGGTCGGTTCAGTTACATACTGCTCAAGAAACCCATCCCTAATACACTCAATGAACTCATCCTCAAGGCAGCCCTGCCCAATTTGATTTGTCCAATTAATATGATAGTTAAAATCCCCCATAATTATAGATGCTCCCTTATTACAAGCCTCAACTATTTCCTGATTGATACTCCGTCCAACAGAGTTGCAACTGTTCGGAGGCCTATAGACTACGCCCACTAGTGTTTTTTTCCCCTTATTATTCCTTATCTCCACCCAAACTGTTTCATTATCCTGATCTTTTGACCCAATATCATTTCTCTGTATTACAGTGATTCCTTCCTTTATTAACATAGCCACCCCACCTCCCCTTCCTTCCTGCCTGTCCTTCCTGATCGTTAAATAACCTGGTATGTTTAATTCCCAGGCATTGTCACCCTGCAGCCATGTTTCTGTAATGGCCACAAGATCATACCCATATGTAGTTATTTGTGCCATTAACTTGTCTATTTTGTTACGAATGCTACGTGCATTCAGATAGACAACTTTCAAATATGTTTTGTGACACTTAGTTCCTGCTTTTGCCCTTTTTATTACTTTACCTTTTACTCCATACCTTCTGCCCCTTCCTGACATGCTCTGGTTTTTAATTTCCCCACTGCTACCTACGTCTATGACCTTCTCTGTTGTCATTTTTATTATTTGCTCTCTAGGAACCTCCCCCCCACTAGTTAGTTTAAAGCCCTCTCTACAGCCCTAGTTATATGATCCACCAGGGCTCTAGTCCCAGCACTGGCCAAGTGAAGCCCGTCCCAACGGAACAGCTCCCTCCTGCCCCAGTACTGGTGCCAGTGTCCCAGGAAGCAAAACCCATTTAAGAACATAAGAACATAAGAAATAGGAGCAGGAGTAGGCCAATTGGCCCCTCGAGCCTGCTCCGCCATTCAATAAGATCATGGCTGATCTGATCCTAACCGCCAATCCACTATGACAGGACTATCTCCTGAATCTAACAGCATTACACACACGAAAAACAGGAGCAGGATCAGGCTACACGGCCCCTGGGCCCGCTCCGCTACCCACAGGGCCATGACCTATCCGAACCTAGACTCATGTCCAAATTCCTGCCCGCTCCCCGTAACCCTTAATTCCCTTTTCTACTAGGAAACTGTCTATTTCTGTTTTAAATTTATGTAATGATGTAGCTTCGACAGCTTTTTGGGGCAGCATATTCCATGGACCTACCACCCTCTGAGTGAAGTAGTTCCTCCTCATCTCAGTTTTGAAAGAGCAGCCCCTTATTCTAAGACTATGCCCCCTAGTTCTAGTTTCACCCATCATCTGGAACATCCTCCCTGCATCCACCCGATCCAACCCCTTCATAATCTTATATGTTTCAATAAGATCGCCTCTCATTCTTCTGAACTCCAATGAGTAGAGTCCCAATCTCCCACAGCAGTCTTTGAGCCACGCATTTAACTCTCTAATTTTATTTGTCCTAGCCAAATTCGCTCGTGGCTCAGGTAATAATCCAGAGATTATTACCCTTGAGGTTCTGTTTTTTTTTAATTTGACCCCTAGCTGCTCATACTCCTTTAACAGAACTGGCTTCCTAGTCCTATCTACGTCGTTTGTACCAACATGGACCACGACAACTGGATCCACCCCCTCCCACTGCAAGTTTCTTTCCAGCCCAGAGGAAATGTCCTTAACCCTGGCACCGGGTAGGCAACACAGCCTTTGGGACTCTCGCTCTTGGCTGCAGAGAACTCTATCTATCCCCCTAATAATACTATCCCCTACCACTACAACATTTCTATTTACTCCCCCCTCTTGAATGGCCCCCTGTTCCACGGTGCTGTGGCCAGGTTGCTCATCCTCCCTGCAGTCCCTGCTCCTGTCCCCACAGGGAGTAAGAACCTCGAACCTGTTGGTCAAGAGCAAGGGCTGCGGCTCCTCCAGCTCTATCTCCTGGATCCCCGTACCTGCCTCACGCGTAGTCACACCTTCCTGTCCCTGACCATGGGCTACATCTGAATTACTCAACTTCATAGGTGTGACCACCTCCTGATACACAGAGTCCAGGTACTTCTCCCCCTCCCTGATGTGTCGCA
Organism: Somniosus microcephalus; assembly: GCF_052327205.1. Taxonomy (NCBI): domain Eukaryota; kingdom Metazoa; phylum Chordata; class Chondrichthyes; order Squaliformes; family Somniosidae; genus Somniosus; species Somniosus microcephalus. The sequence goes on from NC_140996.1 coordinate 231,272,765, forward strand.
GTGTCTGAAGCTCAGACTCCAGCTCATCAACACGGAGCTGGAGTTCCTGTAGCAGCAGACACTTGTCACAGACGTAATCACCGTGAGCCTCAATGGGGTTCACCGGCTCCCACATCTCGCAACAGTAACACATCACCTGCTCCATTCTATTTAATTAATTAAATTTTTTATTGTTAGTTATGGACACCCTCTGCCCGATTTTAGATGCTAGTATCCCCTTTAATTAATTGGATTTAAATTAAATCAATCCCTCTCGTTACACCAGTTAAATGGTTTACCAACAGTCACTCTGCACCAGAAAGGCCTTGGTACACCACAGCAACCTTAAAAACTATAAACCACAGATTTAAAGTTTTAAAACGAGAGAAATACTCCAACCAATCACCTACCTGTTTTGTGGTGACGTCACACCTTGAATACTTTTTACCTCTCTCCTTGCCTGAGATTGGAGATTGGTGAGGCCTACCTGAGCCTCTGGGGCCGCTTGTAGTCGCTCTGCCGCGCTGCTCCGCCTCCACCCGCTGCCGATGCCGCACTGAGGCCTACCTGAGCCTCTGGGGCCTCTTGTAGTCGCTCTGCCGCGCTGCTCCGCCTCCACCCGCTGCCGATGCCGCACTGAGGCCTACCTGAGTCTCTGGGGCCTTCTTTCGCATCATGTAACCTAATGGTTCTGCTACCAATGTGTACAGCAATGGGGACAGGGGACAACCCTGTCTCACTGATCTCTGTATTGGAAAATACTTAGATAAAAAACCATTACATTTAACACAGCTAAATATGTTTGAATAAAAAATCCTTATCCACTGAATAAAATTTTCCTTAAAACCAAATGCTTCCAAAACCTTCAATAAAAACTCATGAGAGACCCTATCAAAGGCTTTCTCTTGATCTATCTTTAATACATAAGCCTCCCTCCCACTCTCTTCCATGAGCTCTATCGCATCTCGGATTGAGACCACAGAGTCTGCGATGTCCCGGCCTATGACTCCATAGGACTGAGAGGGCCAAACTATCTCCGGTAACACCTCCTTCAAACAATTTGCCATAACCCTCGCCAAGATCTTATAATCCACATTTAATAGTGTGATGGGCCTCCAATTCTTCAGATCCTGTCTATCCCCTTTATTTTTATAAGCTAAGCTTATGATACCTCTCCTCATAGATGGGGCCAGGCTTCCCTCAATATTAATTTCCTTAAAAACTCCTAAGAGCAAGGGACTTAAAATCTCGAAAAATTCCTTATAAAATTCTGCACTTAGTCCATCGGACCCTGGGCTTTTCCCCCCCTTCATTCCACTTATTGCTACTTTTATTTCTGCTAATCCTACTTCTTTATCACACATGCTTCTCTCATCCTCCTTTAAACCCTTTTCAATAAAAGCAGTAACCTTCTCCATCTCCAAATTGGAAATGTCTTCTTTTGTATATAGCTCTTGATAAAAGCTGCTAGCCGCCTCCAAAATCTCCTCACTTTCATGAATGATCTTCTCCCCAACCTTCAACTCCTCAATTAACGATAATCTCTGTCGCAGCTTCTCTTGCTCCGGAAAATATCTAGTGCATCTTTCGCCCTCCAATGCATCTCTAGCCTTTGCACGGAGAATGGCCCCCTTGCATTTTTCAGCTTGCAATAATTCCCACTCTTCCTTTAGCACCCAGAACTTAGTCTCAGCTCCCTTATCCCCTCCGTCAACTGCTTTACAGACATCCGTAAACCTTTTGTTTATATTCTCTTCTCGATGCCGGTTAGCTGCCGCCCTCTTTTTCCCATAACGTACTGAAAAAACTTTTACCTCATATTTGAAATTGTCCCACCAAACTCTTCTTTCTTTCAAGAACAAAAGTTCCTTCTGAGCATTCTTTATTATATTTATAATCCCTTCTTTATAAGCACTTTCTTTCAGGTATTGATTGTTTAAAATCCATACCCCTGAACCGATCTTAACTCTGCTGTTCCTAATTCTAAGAACCAAAGCCGAGTGATCACTAAAAAATACTTTTTTATAATAAATCTCCATCACCTCCGAACTTAACCCTTCCCGCATTAACACAAAATCTATTTGGCTCTGTTTTAAAACATCACCCACCCAACCTGCTCTGGAGAACTCCCTTTTTATGGGGTTCCGGTCCCTCCATAAGTCTCTCAAATTTAAATTTGCCATCATTTTTACAATCATCCCTCTGGAGTTATCATCTTTAAAGGTCATCTGGGCTGAAATGTCCATCCAAGATAAAAATACATTAAAATCCCCCACTATAGAAGGATTTTCCACCTCTGCCACTTCAGTGAATAACCCCCGAAAAAACTCGCGATGCTTGCAATGGTCATTCGGTGCATAGCTATTAAAAAGATCACAATTAAATCCCTCCAATTTTACCCTTAGCCGTAAAAATCTCCCCTCAGTGTCCTTGTCCACCAAGGCAACATTGTCTTCTATGGACGGGCTCACCAAAACAGCCACCCCTCTACGGTTATTGTTTGCACAACTTGCAAACACCTCTCCCTTCCAAACCTTCTGAACTCTTTCTAGAATATCCTCATCCCAAAAGGTTTCTTGCAGACACAACAAGTCCGTGCCTTTAAAACCCTGCAACAACTGCTGCAATTTCTTCTCACCCCTCAGTCCGTTCACATTGATTGAGACCAATGTAATCATGGCTCCAAAGAAGGGAAGTATGCCCAATAATCTCCCCATCATTTAATCTCTGGCTCTTCCCTCCTCTCATGCTCCTTCTCAACTTTTTGGGCAGCTGTTGCTTTTTCCTGCAGCCTCCAGCTCTTTTCCCCCTCCTGTTTGACCCCTCCCTGCTGTTTCAGCCTCTTCCTTGCCTTAACTTTGGGCCCAGGAGCTGCCCTTTCTCCCTCCTTCTGCCCCTCACTAACCTTTCCCTTTCCACATGATGCCACCCCATCCCCGACTTCCATGTCTCTGTCCCCCTCTAATTCCTCACACTCAAGCTCTTCTGCAACCCCCTGTGCCTGCTCCCCGTCAGATACATAATCCTGCTCCCCGTCAGATACTTCATCTCCCATAGAGAGTCTTCCTGCTATCGCAGTTTCTCCCACTGTGCCGCCCCCTTCGACCACGTCTCTACCTCTGACCCTTGCACCTTGTTCCCTCACTCCATGGGACAATGGCGCGCCTAAATTGTTCCCTTCTGATGTCTCTATCTCGCCAATCCCATTCTGCTGTCCCTTTAAGGCTCCTGCCTCTTGCACCCTCTCCCCGCCCTGCCCCCTCCCGCTCACCAAAATATCCGACTCCCCGCCTTTCCCCGGAGCACTCACTTCCACCACACACCCCGCTCCTGCCTCCTCTCCCCCCGCAGATACCAGACTCCCCAGGGGGAGCCGAACAGCACTAAGGCTCGAGTCTGCACTCGACCCTTGCTGCCCGCTGCTGTCTTTGTTCCCCTCCATAGCACTCGCCATGTTTTCCGCCATCTCCATCTCGATCTCCACTCCGCCAACCTCTGCCTCTTCCTGTGCTCCTTTTTCCTTCATTTTACCGGCTGTGTCCTCCGACTGCACCGAACCTCCGGCCGTTCCACACTCCTCTCCTGCTCCTTCTCCCATCTCCTCATCACTCATTTCGCTCCCTTCTGCCACACACTCACAGCGGGCGGGGCCTTTACGACACACCCCACAGCTCTCCGCCTTGCAGCTCCGCGTGATATGTCCCGACTCACCGCAATTGTAACAATACAAATCAGGACAGTTTCTCACGAGATGGTCATAGAGTCATAGAGTCATAGAGTTTTACAGCACAGAAAGAGGCCCTTCGGCCCATCGTGTCTGCGCCGCCCATCCATCCCTGTCCAGTCTAATCCCATTTTCCAGCATTTGGTCCATAGCCTTGTATGCAATGGCATTTCAAGTGCTCATCCAAATGCTTCTTGAATGTTGTGAGGGTTCCTGCCTCTACCACCCTTTCAGGCATTGAGTTCCACATTCCAACCACCCTCTGGGTGAAAAAGTTCCTCCTCAAATCCCCTCTAAATCTCCTGCCCCTTACCCTGAATCTATGCCCCCTTGTTATTGACCCCCCTACTAAGGGGAAAAGTTCCTCTTTGTCTACCCTATCTATGCCCCTCATCATTTTGTACACCTCAATCAGGTCCCCCCTCAGCCTTCTTTGCTCCAAGGAAAACAACCCCAGCCTGTCCAGCCTCTCTTCATAGCTGAGGCGCTCCATCCCAGGTAACATCCTGGTGAATCTTCTCTGCACCCTCTCCAAAGCAATCACATCCTTCCTATAGTGAGGCGACCAGAACTGCACACAGTACTCCAGCTGTGGCCTCACCAGCGTTTTGTACAGTTCCATCATAACCTCCCTGCTCTTATATTCTATGCCTCGGTTAATGAAGGCAAGTATCCCATATGCCTTTTTAACCACCTTATCTACCTGTTCCGCTGCCTTCAGGGATCTATGTACATGTACACCAAGGTCCCTCTGACCCTCTGTACTTCCTAGGGTCCTATCACTCATTGTGTATTCCCTTGCCTTATTTGTCCGTCCAAAATGCATCACCTCGCACTTTTCAGGGTTAAATTCCATTTGCCACTTTTCCGCCCATCTGACCAACCCGTTTATATCGTCCTGTAGCCTGAGGCTTTCCTCCTCACAATTTACCACCCCACCAATTTTCGTGTCATCTGCGAACTTACTGATCATACCTTTTACATTCTCATCTAAATCATTTATGTAGATCACAAACAACAAGGGACCCAGCACCGATCCCTGAGGTACCCCACTGGACACAGGCTTCCAGTCACAAAAGCAACCTTCGACCATCACCCTCTGCCTCCTGCCACTCAGCCAGTTTAGGATCCAACGCGCCAAGGCACCCTGGATCCCATGGGCTCTTACCTTCTTGACCAGTCTCCTATGCGGGACTTTGTCAAAAGCTTTACTGAAGTCCATGTAAACCACATCCACAGCATTTCCCTCATCCACCCCCCTAGTCACCCCCTCGAAAAATTCAATCAGATTTGTCAGACATGATTTACCCTTGACAAAGCCATGCTGACTATCCCCGATTAATCCTTGCCTCTCCAAGTGGAGACTAATTTTGTCCCTCAGAATTTTTTCCAATAATTTCCCTACCACAGATGTTAGGCTCACTGGCCTGTAATTCCCTGGTTTATCCCTGCTACCCTTCTTGAATAATGGTACTACGTTAGCTGTTCTCCAGTCCTCTGGTACATCCCCTGTGGCCAGAGAGGTTCTGAAAAATGGTCATGTCCCAGACAATAGTAACACACCTTTACTTGGTTATCGTGCAGCACACGAAAGTATTGTACTCCTTCCAGTGTCTGGCTGTTTTTTGTGGGCCAAAAAGGCCCTAAAACCTGAAAACAACACCCCAAAACCCTCCACCAACTTTTTACAAAACTTCCTCCAACACCCAGCTGCAATTAGGCAACCAGTCACACCTGGCTCACTCCTAGCCCCTCCCACCTAGAGAGTGCTGCCCACTGAGCCACAGCTGATAACTTCAACAATTGGGATTCACACTTCAGATCTCGGAGATCGAAACACTGAACATCCATAGGCGGTTCCTAATCCAATCCTCCAGCTCACTCCTCCAGTCACTCAGAAGTAATCACCTGAAATATTCTGCACTTCCCATTTGTTAAATCACTAAAAGTTACGACACAGGTTAGCAAGGCCATTAAAAAAGCAAACCAAGCACTAGGGTTTATTTCTAGAGGGATCGAATTGAAAAGTAGAGAAGTTATGTTAAACTTGTATCGAACCTTGGTTAGACCACACTCGGAGTACTGCGTACAGTTCTGGTCGCCATATTATAAAAAGGATATAGAGGCACTGGAGAGGGTGCAGAGAAGATTTACAAGGATGATACCAGAAATGCGAGGGTATACATATCAGGAAAGGATGAACAGGCTGGGTCTCTTTTCTGAAAAAAGAAGGCTGAGGGGTGACCTAATAGAGGTCTTTAAAATTATGAAAGGTTTTGATAGAGTGGAAACAGAGAGAATGTTTCCACTTGTAGGGAAGGGCATAACTAGAGGCCATCAATATAAGGTAGTCACCAAGAAATCCAATAGGAAATTCAGGAGAAACATCTTTACCCAGAGAGTGGTGAGAATGTGGAACTCGCTACCACAGGGAGTGGTTGAGGCGAATAGTATAGACGCATTTAAGAGGAGGCTGGACAAGCACATGAAGGAGTGGGACTAGCTGAGAGCCGGCAAGGGCTCGACGGGCCAAATGGCCTCCTTCTGTGCTGTAACCATTCTATGATTCTATAAGGTTAAGGAGAGATTTAATGGAGGTGTTTAAAATGAAGGGTTTTGCTAGAGTAAATAAGGAGAAACTGTTTCCCGTGGCAGAAGGGTCGGTGACCAGAGGACACAGAGTTAAGGCTTTTGGCAAAAAACCAGAAGGGTGGATGAGGATAATTGTTTTTAGGGAGTGAGTTGTTATGATCTGGAATGCGCCACCTGAAAGGACATTTGCAGGGCTACGGGGAACGAGCAGAGGCAGTGGGACTAATTGGAGAGCTTTTTCAAAGAGCTGGCACAGGCACGATGGGCCGAATGGCCTCCTTCAGTGCTGGATGATTCTGTGATTCTATAAAGGAAATTAAAGTGAGGGTGGTCACGTTCATTAAGGGGCTTAATGTTCAGTCCATCAATTATAATTTTCCTCTCCAGCAAATATTTACCCCCAATTCAAAGGACCTGTGGAATGCCCCATGCCCTGTGGAATGCCCCATGCCCTGTGGAATGCCCCATGCCCTGTGGAATGCCCCATGCCCTGTGGAATGCCCCATGCCCTGTGGAATGCCCCTTGACCTGTGGAATGCCCCATGACCTGTGGGAGCTGCATCTTTCTGTAACAGTTACTTCAAGTCAGTCATCTGATATATTGCTTTAAGACAGGGTAGACAGAAGCAGTCCCTTTCTAGTACTTGAGTAGATTGGGCCTATACTCTAGAGTTTAGAAGAATGAGCGGTGATCTCATTGAAACATATAAAGTTCTGAGGTGGGATTGACAGGGTAGATGCTGGGAGGATGTTTCCACCTGGCTGGAGAGTCTAGAACCAGGAGTCACAGTCTCAGAATAAGGGGTCGGCCATTTAGGACTGAAATGAGGAGGAACTTCTTCACTCAGAGGGTGGTGAATCTTTGGAATTCTCTACCCCAGAGGGCTGTGGAGGCTCAGTCGTCGAGTATATTCAAGGCTGAGATCGATAGATTTTTGGACTCTATGGGGATCGGGCAGGAAAGTGGAGTTGAGGTCGATGATCAGCCGTGATCTTATTGAATGGCGGAGCAGGCTCGAGGGGCCGTATGGCCGACTCCTGCTCCTAATTCTTATGTTCTTATGTTAGAGCAGAGAAGGTTAAGGGGAGATTTAATAGAGGTGTTCAAAATCATGATGGGTTTTGATAGAGTAAATAAGGAGAAACTGTTTCCCGTGGCAAAACGGTCGGTAACCAGAGGACACAGATTTAAGGCTTTTGGCAAAAAACCAGAAGGGTGGATGAGGATAATTGTTTTTAGGGAGTGAGTTGTTATGATCTGGAATGCGCCGCCTGGAAGGACATTTGCAGGGCTACGGGGAACGAGCAGAGGCAGTGGGACTAATTGGAGAGCTCTTTCAAAGAGCCGGCACAGGCACGATGGGCCGAATGGCCTCCTTCTGTGCTGTGAGATTCTATGCTGAGGTTGGAGGTGGGTAAGCCCAGTGAGATGAGGAGTAGCGGTCTTCAGGAGTATGCGCATGGGCCCCACCTGGAGGGTGGAGGAATCCAGGCCAGGTAATCTGGCCTTACATTTCTAAAATTTGCATTCAATTGTTTTTCACTGGTCTGGCAAAAGAGCGAATGTGGAAATGAGAATTCAGAGCAGGAGTCGGCCATACGGCGCCACCATTCAATAAGATCATGGCTGATCTTCGACCTCAACTCCACTTTCCTGCCCGATTCCCCTAGAGTCCAAAAATCTATCGATCTCAGCCTTGAATATACTCAGCGACTGAGCCTCCACAGCCCTCTGGGGCAGAGAATTCCAAAGATTCACCGCCCTCTGAGTGAAGAAATTCCTCCTCATTTCAGTCCTAAATGGCCGACCCCTTATCCTGAGACTGTGACCCCTGGTTCTAGACTCTCCAGCCAGGGGGAAACAACCTCTCAGCATCTACCCTGTCAATCCCCCTCAGAATCTTATATGTTTCAATGAGATCATCTCTCATTCTTCTAAACTCTAGAGTATAGGCCCAATCTACTCGAGTACTAGAAAGGGACTGCTTCTGTCTACCCTGTCTTAAAGCAATATATCAGATGACTGACTCTAAGTAACTGTTACAGAAAGATGCAGCTCCCACAGGTCATGGGGCATTCCTCAGGTCAAGGGGCATGCCACAGGTCATGGGGCATTCCACAGGTCATGGGGCATTCCACAGGTCATGGGGCATTCCACAGGTCAAGGGGCATTCCACAGGTCAAAGGGCATGCCACAGGTCATGGGGCATTCCACAGGTCATGGGGCATTCCACAGGTCAAGGGGCATTCCACAGATCCTTTGAATTGGGGGTAAATATTTGCCCACAGGGAAAATTATAATTGATGGACTGAACATTAAGCCCCTTTATGAACGTGACCACCCTCACTTTAATTTCCTTTATAGAATCATACAGCACAGAAGGAGGCCATTCGGCCCATCGTGCCTGCGCCGGCTCTTTGAAAGAGCTCTCCAATTAGTCCCAAGGGGAGGAGAGAAAATTGTGGTGGTGGGTGGGGGTGGGGGGAAAGGGAATGAAAGGGAAAGAAAGCTTCGAACACCATGAAGGGACACTACGCCAACTCAAAAATATGTTTAAAGGATAGAAATCCTTTGCCTCTATGCATTGCCCATTCCATCGCGACTGAACTATTCCTTCAACAGATGCTGCTTTATGTGGTGCAGATGGTTTCGGTGCACTGCGATCACACATGAAACTCTGCCAAGAATCGGCGTCTTTGGTTCAGGATTAGGCGCGGATTGGAATATCTCAGTTGCTATTCAGTAAATACAATGTAAAAAAAAATAATAGGAGAAAAAACTGGCTCCGATCTCTAATCACCTTCTACGTCAGGCTTCTTGTTCACTCAGCAACATGCTACGCCACCCTGAACTGATTGGGAATCCACAAAAATATTTCCCACACGGCCCTTTACAAGATGTGAGGCAACTGACTGAATTATAAACTCGTCCAGCACAGGAGGAGGCCATTCGGCCCATCGTGCCGGTGCCGGCTCTTTGAAAGAGCTCTCCAATTAATCCCACTCCCCCCTCGCTCTTTCCCCACAGCCCTGCAAATTTATCCTTTTCAAATATAGTTACGAGGACAGTTTGCACAGGCTAGGCTGGTATTCCCTCGAGTTTAGAAGATTAAGGGGTGATCTGATCGAGGTGTTTAAGATGATTAGAGTATTCAATAGGGTAGAGAGAGAAACTATTTCCTCTGGTGGGGGGAGTCCAGAACAAGGGGGCGTCACCTTAAAATTAGAGCCAGGCCGTTCAGGGGTGATGTCAGGAAGCACTTCTTCACACAAAGGGTGGGGGAAATCTGGAACTCTCTCCCCCAGAAAACTGTTGAGGGTGGGGGTCAATTGAAAATTTCAAAACTGGGATCAATAGATTTTTGTTGAGTAAGGGGATTGATGGTTACGGAACCAAGGCGGGTAGATGGAGTTCAGCCAGAATCTCATTGAATGGCGGAACAGGCTCGAGGGGCTGAATGGCCTCCTCCTGTTCCCGTGTTCCAATATGCTCCAAGGACAAGTCAACCCCCTCAGATCGGTCGAAATGAGCCTCTGTAAATAAAATAAAAGTCCACTCTGCTGTTACGGGCATTTGTAGGATCACAGATTGCAGAAGGAGGCCATTCGGCCCATCGAACCCATGCTGGCTCTTTGAAAGAGCTCTCCAATTAGTCTCACTCCCTCCGCCCTTTCCCCATGGCCCAATTTTTACTGTTTCCAGTATTTATCCAATTCCCTTTTGAAAGTTACTATTGAATCTGCTCCCACCGCCCTTTCAGGCAGCGCATTCCAGATCACAACAACTCGCTGCGTAAAAAAAAAAATCCTCATCTCTCCTCTGGTTCTTTTGCCAATTATCTTAAATCCGTGTCCTCTGGTTACCGGCCCTCCTGCCAGTGGAAACAGTTTCTCCTTATTTACTCTGTCAAACCCCTCATGATTTTGAGCAACTCTATAAAATCTCCCCTTAACCTTCTCTGCTCGAAGGAGAACAACCCCAGCTTCTCCAGTCCCACTCTCCCCTGCTCTTTCCCCCATAGCCCTGACATTTTTTTCCTTTTCAAGTGTTTATCCAGTTCCCTTTTGAAAGTGACTGTTGAATCTGCTTCCACCGCCCTGACGGGAAGCGGATTCTTTGTCTGTATTTTCCCGCAACTGTTACAGCGACACGAGTGATGGCGTCGCCGGCTATGGATGAGGTCATCTGTCCGTAATCTTCCCAGACGTGGTGATCTCAGCACGTTGCCGGGGCTGTAAGGGTTAGTCTATGAGGAGAGATGACATAGGCTTGCATTCCCTGCAGTATAGAAGGCTAAGGGGTGATTTGATTGAGGTTTGTAGAATTTTGGAAGGAGTTGTTGGGTTGAGATAGAGGGAGAATTTTTCCGCTGGTGGGGGGGGGGGGGTCTCGGACAAGGGGGACATTACCTTGAGATCAGAGCCCGGCCGTTCAGGAGAGACCTTAGGAAAGACTTCTTTACGCAAAGGGTGTTGGAAGCGTGGAACATTCCGCAAAAAAGCAGGAGATGCTGAGGCTCAATTCATCATTTAAAATCTGAGATCGACAGATTCCTGCCGGACAAGGGTATAAAAGGATACGGAGCCGAGGCAGGTGAGTGGATGGAGTTAGGTCACAGATCAGCCATGATCTGATTGAATGGTGGGCGGATACAGGCTCGAGAGGGGCTGAATGGCCTCCTCCTGCTCCGCCAGTGGCTCCTTTAAGCTCCTGCCCTCGTCCAGAAGCCCTCGGGGGGGGTGGGGGAAGTGATTTAATGCGTTTGGAATTCTTGCAGATACTGGAGAGAGAGAGAGAGCGAGAGAGAGGAGAGGAAACTGAAAGGTGGGGAAGGAAGCCAGACTGAACCCCTCAGCCATTAGAGATTCGGCTAATAGGAATTAAAGGGAAAGAATCAAAGGGAGGGAGCACCACCTTCACACAGTGTTCTGACAAATCCTATTTATTCCCCCCCCCCCCCCACCTCCCACACACTCTGCAATAATCAATGCTTTAAGTTGTCCCCCCAATTATTCTCTTGTGCCCAATGCACAATCCCACTTGAAACCTTGTAACAGCAAGAATTGTTGCAATGACAACCAGGAAGGAAACACGATATATTAAAAATAAAAACCGCACAATGAGAAAGAGAAGCATTTGCTAACAGCAGACAGCAGCGAGGCTGGACGAGAGTGCTCAACAATTAATAAATAAATACATTCCCAGTCTCCCTCCCTCCCTCTCTCTCTCTCTCGGCTCAGTGCCCAGCCCACTTTCCCAGTCTGTAACATTCCCTTCTTCAATTCAGCAGCTGCAATTTAAAAAATTAAAAAAACGTGAGCCAACGAGCCACACACGAGAAGGATAAATCTCCGAACAGACCTGGTGCCTTTGTCACTCATTTTCTCTTCTCGCTTTGCCTCTTGCAGACAGATTCCCTGCCTGGGTGATCAGAGCACAGCCCTCGGAGCCTGGAACTGCTCGTCAGCCCTGCCTGCTGCCTCTCCTCTCTCACAATCCGTTTTAACCTTGTCCACTCCCCTTTCTGCTCAAATACCGTTTTTCACACACACCCCTCCCTCCCCCCCCCCCCCCCCCACCCCCCCACCTGATAATAAATAGATAAATTCTGGCTGCCCTTTCCTTCTCCCAATATGATAATCCCAGATCTCTGTTACTCCGTCATTCCTGACTCTGCATAGGGGGAGTCACACTCACACACTCACACACTCACACTCAGAGTGTCTCCACTCCTCACTCCACACTCACACTGTCTCTCCACCCCTCACTCACACACTCACACTCACTCACACTCACTCACACACTCACTCACACACTCACACTCACTCACACACTCACACACTCACACACACACTCACACACTCACACACACTCACACTCAGAGTGTCTCCACTCCTCACTCCACACTCACACTGTCTCTCCACCCCTCACTCACTCACACACTCACACACTCTCACACACACACTCACACACTCTCACACTCTCACACACACACTGAGTGTCTCCACTCCTCACTCCACACTCCCACACTCACACTGTCTCTCCACCCCTCACTCACACACTCACACTCACTCACACTCACACACTCACTCTCACACACACACTGAGTGTCTCCACTCCTCACTCCACACTCACACTCACACTCAGAGTGTCTCCATTCCTCATTCCACACTCAGTCACACTCACACTGTCTCTCCACCCCTCACTCACACACTCACACTCAATCACACTCACTCCTCACACACTCACTCCTCACACTCACACACTCACTCACACTGTCTCTCCACCCCTCACTCACACACTCACACTCAATCACACTCACTCCTCACACACTCACACTGTCTCTCCACCCCTCACTCACACACTCACACTCAAGCACACTCTCTCACACTCACACACTCACTCCTCACACACTCACATTAACACACTCACACTCACTTACACTAACACTCACACACTCGCACACTCGCACACTCACACACTCACTCAGTCTCTCCACTCCTCACTCTCGCACTCTCACTCACTCACACTCACTCACACTCACACACTCTCACACATACACTCACTCTCTTACACTCACTCACATTAACACACTCACACACACACTCACTCACACACTCACACTCAGTCTCTCCACCCCTTACTCACACACTCACTCTCTCTCACACTCACACTCACACTCACACTCACACATCCCCACGCCTAGCTCTTCTTAAAGCTGCGCCGCTCCCCCATCCCATAGACTGGTTCTCCCCACCCTCCTCCCCTCTCTCAAACCCTGCGCTGGCTAACACTTGCACGGTGACAGAAAGGGGTTTGGTCCCGGCAACATCTGTAGGCTTAAATCACAGAGACTGACACCCAATTAATGTCTCCTCCCCAAAATGCCAGGTTTGGGAGAGGGGCAGGGGCGATGGGATCATGACAGGATCACAGAAAATAGACAGATTCATGGATGGAGGAAATGGATAGAATGAGGGATGGATGGAGGGATGGATGGAGGGATGGATGGATGGATGGATGGAGGGATGGATGGATGGAGGGATGGAGGGATAGATAGATGGATAGAGGGAGGGATAGACAGACAGAGACAGAAATACAGATAGAACAGACTGAGAGAGATAGAGAGAAAGATCGACAATAGATAGAGCGATAGATACATGGATAGACAGATAGCTATACTGGAGAAATAGACGCACAGAGACAGACAAAAAGTAGAGAAAACTGTTTGAGAGAGATAAATAAATGGATAGATAGACAGACCGATGTTTTATAGATAAGCAGACAGTATTATACTTATATATTATAAATATAGATCGTACGGGTAGGGTGGTGCAGTAGTTATGTAACTAAACAACGAAACTGAACTGGGAATCGAGGGATACCGGGATCGGGTGGGAAAGTGGAGTTGAGGTCAAAGATCAGCCGTGATCTCATTGAATGGCGGAGCAGGCTCGAGGGGCCGAATGGCCGACTCCTGCTCCTAATTCTCATGTTCTTATCTAGAAGCCCGGACTAATAAATCAAAGAAGGTGGGTTCAAACCCCACGCTGACAATTTGAATTCAGTTTTTTTTTTAAAGCTGGGGGTCAGAGGTTAAAGAGTGACCATCAAGCTGTTAAATTGTCATCATAACACAAGTGGTTCCTTTAGGGAAGGGAATCTGCCGTCCTTGCCCAGTCCCATACCCAGTTGCTTGGCTCTCAACTGGCCAACCAAACCACGGAGTTGCATCAACTGAAGAAGGCCCACCACCACCTACTCAGGCCAACCAGGGATGGCTAACAAAGACCAGCCTTGCCGGCAACACCCACACCCCGAGAATGAATGACTTAAAAAAAATTGCAGGACTATTGGGAAAGGGAGCGGGGGGTGGTTGGGGGAGGGGAGTGGGACTAATTGGAGAACTCTTTCAAAGAGCCGGCACAGGCACGATGGGCAGAATGGCCTCTGTCTGTGCTGAACAATTCAAATTCTGTCCTCATCCACCATCCAGGTCTGTGCACACTGGGCTGGAAGAGTGGTAATTATTCCTTTCCCAAGCCCAGGGCACGCACGCACGCACGCACGCACACACACACACACACCAATGATAGCACATCCCCGCCACCATCCTGCGCGGATTCAGTGAATGGGGTGCAAGGGGGCGGACCTGGAACCTCCTGCTCTGAATGACTCAATTACACAACTTGGTCACCAGAGGGAGCTTCGCCTCTTTGCCTTAGAACGTGGGGGCGTTCCCAAGGTCACAAGGTCAGTCCAGATGACAAAGGCCATTTGGCCCATATTTGATCATCCAACAACAACAACCTGCATTTATCTGGCACCTTTGACGTGGTGAAAGGTCCCAAGGCGCTTCACAGGAGCGTTAATCAGACAAAATTCGACACCGAGCCACATCAAGAGATATTAGGACAGGTGACCAAAAGCTTGGTCAAAGAGTTAGGTTTTAAGGAGCCTCTTAAAAGGAGGAGAGAGGTAGCGAGGCAGAGAGGTTTAGGGAGGGAATTCCAGAGCTCAGGGCCCAGGCAGCTGAAGGCACGGCTGCCAATGGTGGAGCGATTAAAATCAGGGGGGATGGTCAAGAGGCCAGAATTGGAGGAGCGCAGAGATCTGGGAGGGTTGTGGGGCTGGAGGAGATTACAGAGATAGGGAGAGGGGCGAGGAGGTCATGGAGGGATTTGAAAACGAGGATGAGTATTTTAAAATCGAGGTGTTGCCAGACCGGGAGCCAATGTAGGTCAGCGAGCACAGGGGGTGATGGGTGAACGGGACTTGGTGCGAGTTAGGACACGGGCATAGAATCATAGAACGTTACAACACAGGAGGAGGCCATTTGGCCCATCGTGCCTGTGCCGGCTCTTTGAAAGAGCTCTCCAATTAGCCCCACTCCCCCCTGCTCTTTCCCCATAGTCCTGCAATTTTTTCCCTTCAAGTATTTATCCAATTCCCTTTTGAAAGTTACTATTGAATCTGCTTCCACCGCCCTTTCAGGCAGCGCATTCCAGATCACAACAACTCGCTGCGTAAAAACAATTCTCCACATCTCCCCTCTGGATCTTTCGCCAATTATCTTAACTCTGTGTCCTCTGGTTACCGACCCTCCTGCCACTGGAAACAGTTTCTCCTTATTTACTCTATCAAAACTTTTTATGATTTTGAATTGGAATGGAACTATCCTGGGCTGGTGGATTGGATTGAAGCTGACTGGACCAGACCATACACCAGAACTGCTGTATTGGATTGGAACTGAACTGGACTGGTGGATTAACATAGAAACATAGAAGATAGGAGCAGGAGTAGGCCATTTGGCCCCTCGAGCCTGTTCCGCCATTTAATGAGATCATGGCTGATCATCCAAATTCAGTACCCTGTCCCTGCTTTCTCCCCATATCCCTTGATCCCTTTAGCCTTAAGAAATATATCTAACTCCTTCTTGAATATATTTAATAAGTTGGCCTCAACTGCCTTCTGTGGTAGAGAATTTCACAGGTTCACCACTCTCTGGGTGAAGAAATTCCTCCTCATCTCAGTCCTAAATGGCTTACCCCTTATCCTTAGCCTGTGAGCCCTGGTTCTGGACTCCCCGACCATCGGGAACATCCTTCCTGCATCTAGTCTGTCTAGTCCTGTTAGAAGCCTAATCGACCCAATCTCTCTTCATATGTCGTTACTGCCATGCCAGGTATCAGTCTGGTGAATCTTCGCTGCACTCCCTCCATGGCAAGAACATCCTTCCTCAGGTAAGGTGACCAAAACTGCACACAATACTCAAGGTGTGGTCTCACCAAGGCCCTGTACCACTGCAGCAAGACATCCTTGCTCCTGTACTCGAATCCTCTCGCTATGAAACCCAACATACTATTTGCCTTCTTAACCGCCTGCTGCACCTGCATGCTTACCTTCAGCGACTGGTGCACAAGGACACCCAGATCTCGTTGCACTTCCCCTTTTCCCAATCTATTGCCATTCAGATAATAATCTGCCTTCCTGTTTTTGCCACCAAAGTGGATAACCTCGCATTTATCCACATTATACTGCATCTGCCATGCATCTGCCCAATCACCCAACCTGTCCAAATCATACTTTTAGTTTCTCGGCATCCTCCTCACAGCACACATGCCCACCCAGCTTTGTGTCATCTGCAAACTTGGAGATATTACATCTAGTTCCCTCGTCTAGTGGAACTAGATGGAAAAAAACTAGGTGGAAAAATGGCGGTGCGCACGGACGCAGCGGCTTTGTCTCTCCCGAGACTGAGCGTTTTCACCCTCCTTCTGAGTCTCTTCTGGAATCTGCTGATTCGGGAATTAAAGGCTGACCTACCGTACAGCCGGCAGACGCTCCTAGACATCGGGGCCGACTGCGTGCGGCTTACACTCGGCAACATCGATCTGCCTCCCGACATCGCCTGACCCCCGGGACCAGCGTGGCGTCCTTCCCCAGCCGGAAGTCAGCGCAGACCGCGCAGGGAACGCAAGCAGAAGCGGGGTAAGAGGGCCGGTATCCAAAACAGGCTGAAGAGGGCCCCACACAAACCCTCCCTCCCAAGTATTTTCCTGGCCAACGTCAGGTCACTGGAGAACAAAATGGATGAGATCAAACTGGATCTCTCCACACAGAAAGGACAAAGGAATGCTGCGCCATGATCTTCACAGAGACCTGGCTGAACAACGGCATCCCTGACACCACCATCCAACTAGAAGGACGCACGGTCTTCCGCGCCGACAGAACTGCAGACTCCGGTAAGAGCAAGGGAGGCGGTTTGTGCATTTACACTAACAATGCTTGGTGCACTAACACTGACATAATTGATAGATCCTGCTCGGCTGATTTGGAATTCCTCATGGTAAGGTGCAGACCCTTCTACCTGCCTCGGGAATTCACGGCTGTTATCATCACTGCGGTCTACATCCCACCACACGCTAATGCCAAACTAGCACTGAAGGACCTCTACAGGGCCATCAGCGAACAACAAACTGCGCACCCAGACGGAGCTTTTATCGTCGCGGGGGACTTCAATCACAAACCTAACAACTGTACTACTGAAATTCCACAAGAATGTCTCCTGCCCCACAAGAGGGGAGAACACACTGGATCAAGTCTACACGAGCATTGTAGACGCTTATAAGGCCATTCCCTGCCCCCACCTTGGGAAGTCTGACCACCTCTCTCTGTTTCTAGCCCCGGCATACAAACCGCTCATCAAAAGAGGGAGAACATCAGTGAGAGCAGTGAAAGTATGGCCAGAGGGGGCAGTATCGGAGCTTCAGGACTGCTTCGAACGCACTGACTGGGGCATGTTTGCCCATAATGACATCGAGGAATACGCATCCACAGTGCTATTCTACATCAACAGCTGCGTCGAGGTCGTCACGACCCATAAAAATATCAGGACATACCCCAACCAGAAACCCTGGATGAACGGAGAGGTCCGCTCACTGTTGAAAGCACACGACGCAGCATTTAAATCTGGCGACGCGGCGGCTTACAGTGCAGCTAGGACCAACCTAAAAAAGGGTATCAGGACTGCCAAAAGGAAGCAGACACTGCGGATAGAGGATCACTTCTGCAACAACTCGGACCCCCGGCGCATGTGGCAAGGCATCCAGTCCATCACTGACTAGAAGGGCAAAAACACCAGTCCCCCGGTTAGCGATGCCTCCCTTCCGGAGGAGCTTAACAACTTCTACGCTCGCTTTGACAGGGACAACATGGAGCTGGCTACCAAAGCCTTGCCACCCCCGGAAGACCAGGTGCTCACTCTGTCAACCTCCGACGTAAGGGGTGTTCTACGCGGAGTGAACACATGAAAGGCTGCTGGACCGGATAGCATCCCTGGACGGGTACTCAAGGAATGTGCTGATCAGCTGGCTGATGTCTTCACCGCCATCTTCAATCTGTCATTGGCCCAGGCAGTAGTCCCTACATGCTTCAAGACCGCTACCATTATTCCTGTGCCAAAACAAACGGCTGTGACGTGCCTGAACGACTATCGACCTGTCGCACTCACACCCATCATAATGAAGTGTTGATAGAGACTGGTCTTGGCCCACATCAAAGCCAGTGTTCCCGCCTCCCTTGACCAACACCAGTTTGCCTATCGTGTAAACAGACCAACGGAGGATGCAATCACAACTGCTCTACACTCGGCACTGAATCACCTAGATGGTAAGGAGACCTACATCAGAATGCTGTTCATAGACTACAGCTCAGCATTCAACACTATCGTCCCCAACAAGCTGGCCACCAAACTCCAAACTCTTGGCCTGAACACTTCCCTCTGCAACTGGACCCTGGACTTCCTAACAAACAGACCCCAGTCTGTCAAATTAGGTAACCACACCTCCCCCCCCCTGACCCTGAACACGGGGGCCCCACAAGGATGTGTGCTGAGCCCCCTCCTCTACTCCCTCTTCACCCACGACTGTGTGGCTGTTAATGGTTCCAACACCATCATCAAGTTTGCAGATGACACCACGGTAGTAGGCCAGATCACCAACAACGATGAGTCAGCCTACAGGGAGGAGGTCCAGCATCTCATGAAGTGGTGCGCCGATAACAACCTGGCCCTTAACACCAAGAAAACAAAAGAAATCATTGTGGACTTCAGGAAGTCCAAAGGCGGAAGTCACACCCCCATCCACATCAATGGGGCTGTGGTGGAAAGGGTGGACAGCTTTAAGTTCCTCGGAGTCCACATCACGGAAGACCTCTCCTGGTCCCTCAACACCTCCTCTCTGGTGAAGAAGGCCCAGCAGCGCCTATATTTCCTAAGGAGGCTGAAGGGCTGTAATCTGTCACCCCTGATCCTCTCTAACTTTTACCACTGCACTATAGAGAGCATCCTGACAAACTGTATCATAGTATGGTATGGCAGCTGTAGCTACTATGACCGGAAAGCCCTGCAGCGGGTAGTCAAAACTGCCCAACGCATCACCGGCACCCGGCTACCGACCATAGAGCACATATACCAGAAACGCTGTCTACGGAGGTCACGGTCCATCATCAAAGACCCTACCCACCCCAGCCACAGTCTGTTCGCCCTCCTACCATCTGGGAGATGCTACAGATGCATTCGCACCCATATGACCAGATTTAGGAACAGCTTCTTTCCCAGGGCTGTCATCCTACTGAACTCCACAAATAAACTCTAAAGCCTGCACATCTGCCAATGCACTTTATTATGGTCATATTTATGTTAATATACTACAAGCCAAATGTATGTTGAATGTTTAAATGTCTTAATCCAAATGTACACTCTCGGGAGCCGCAAGCCTACATTTCGTTGCACTGCACTTGTGCACTAACAATGACAATAAAAGTTGATTTGATTTGATTTGATTTTGATTTGATTAGATCATTAACATATATTGTGAATAGCTGGGGTCCTAGCACTGATCCCTGCGATACTCCACTAGTCACTACCTGCCACTCGGAAAAAGACCCGTTTCTTGCAACTTTTTCCTTCCTGTCTACCAACCAGTTCTCTATCCAAGTCAGTACCTTACCCCCAATCCCATGTGCTTTAACTTTGCACGCCAATCTCTTATGCGGGACCTTATCGAAAGCCTTCTGAAAGTCCAAATACACCACAAACACTGGTTCTCCCTTATCTATTCTACCAGTTACATCCTCAAAAAATTCCAGTAGATTGGTCAAGCCTGATTTACCTTTTGTAAATCCATGTTGACTTTGTCCGATCCTGTCACTGTTTTCCAAGTGCTCTGCTATTACATCTTTTATAATGGATTCCAGCATTTTCCCCACTACCGATGTCAGGCTTACCGGTCTGTAATTCCCCGTTTTCTCTCTACCACCTTTTTTGAACAGTGGGGTAACATCAGCTACCCTCCAATCCATGGGTACTGTTCCAGAGTCTATCGAATTTTGGAAGAGGACCAGCAATGCATCTACTATTTCTAGGGCCACTTCCTTAAGTACCCTAGGATGTAGATTATCAGGCCCTGGGGATTTATCGGCCTTCAACGCCGTCAATTTCTCTAACACCATTTCCCTACAAATTCTGATTTCATTCAATTCCTCCCTCATTAGACCCTTGTGGTGATTATTCTTTATGTTTAGTAAGAAGTATTGTGATTGGTTGTTTGTTTCCTACCTTGGGATATATGCTGTAATCTCATTGGTAGTTGATGTCATGTGATTTGTGGTGGCCATCTTAAATTCAGTTCTTTCCAGCCTTTAGTTGGGACTGGGTGTTGAAGATGTGCTACAGGATTTTTAAGTTAATAAAGCCTAGATTAGAAAGGCAAATCTATTCTTTATTTCAATTTATTAACTTTATGTCAGAATGGAGCGATATCTTCAACCAGAACGATTCAATGCTGACCCTAATTCTGCAGGAGTGGATGATAAATGGAAACATTGGTATTGTACATTTAAAAACATTTTGGGCGTGTTGGATCAAGAGTCTCTAAATAAGCTGAATATGCTGATCAACTACATTGCTCCGGATGTGTATAAGTATATTTTGGACTGTAAAACTTACGAGGTGGCTATTTCTACATTGGAAAAGATTTTTGTTAAACCAAAGAATGAGGTATTTGCACATCACCTTCTATCTGCCCGTAGGCAGCAGGTGGGAGAATCTTTGGATACTTATTTACAAGCACTTCGGTGCCTTAGTGTTAACTGTAATTATAAGGCCGTGACGGCTGAAGAATATAAGGAAGAATCGGTACGGGATGCTTTTATTAATGGATTACTGTCTAGATCAATTCGTCAGCGGTTGTTAGAAAATAAGACTTTGGATCTTAAGAGTGCTTTTGAGCAAGCTTCTACATTGGATGTGGCTCAGAGAAGTTTGGATTCTTATGCTCTTTTTAATCGGCCTGTGACTGTGGTTTCGGCAGTTCCGGATGAAAAGGAATTATGTGGACTTAATAGGAGTGGTTTACTAGATTCTGAAACAGTTTCTACTTCAGCGGCTGTTGCCTCTAGGATTCAGAAGTGTTATTTTTGTGGGAACGTCCGGCACCCTCGTCTGAAGTGTCCTGCTCGGGAGGCTGTGTGTAGTAAATGCGGCAAGAGAGGTCATTACGCACGTGTGTGTAAATCATCAGGTTCAATTACCTCCTCTGTGACTATTCAGCCTTTAGATAGGGCGTTTATTGCATCAATTTCTGCTGCATTTGCTCATGGCCTAAACAAAGCTTTAGTTACGGCCCAAGTTAATGGGTTGGAAGTGAAGGCCCTTATAGATACGGGCAGTACCGAGAGTTTTATAAGTCTTCAGTTTGCAAAGGAGAAGCATTTGAAAATTTCACCTGTTTCCTATCAGGTGTGTATGGCTCAGACGACTCTCACTTCACAAGTAGCTGGTTGTTGCCTTGTGAAATTGATTCTTCTAGGTAATACGTATACTGATATACACCTATCTGTTTTGCCTAATCTCTGTGCGGATATTTTGATTGGTCATGATGTGCTTCAGTTACACGAGTCTCTCAGTCTTTCATTTGGCGGGACTAAGCCACCTTTATCTATTTGTGGATTAACCTCTTTATCCATTTCTCCATTATCACTTTTTTCCAATTTGATGCCAGATTGTAAGCCAATTGCTACCAAGTCAAGAAGGTATAGCAGTCAGGATAGAGAATTTATTAATTCTGAAGTTCAACGTCTCTTATTGGAAGGAATCATTGAACCTAGTTGTTCGCCTTGGCGGGCACAGGTAGTTGTCACGACTAACGAGAGACATAAGAAACGAATGGTGATAGACTATTCCCAAACTATTAATAGGTATACTCAATTAGATGCGTACCCTTTGCCTAAGATTGATGAGCTTATCAATAAAGTATCTCAGTATAAGGTTTTTAGTACTATTGACCTAAAGAGTGCTTATCATCAGATTCCTATTGTTAAGAAGGATCAACCATATACGGCCTTTGAGGCTGGTGGAAAGCTGTATCAGTTTTGCCGAATACCATTTGGTGTTACTAATGGTGTTGCTTGTTTTCAACGGGCAATGGATGCTTTTATAAGTGATAACTCTCTCTCTGACACCTTTTCATACTTAGATGACATCACTGTGTGTGGCAAATCAAGGGTGGAGCATGATTCTAATTTAGAAAGATTCCTTCAAGCTGCGGAAAAAGTTGGTTTAACTTTCAATAAAGAGAAGTGTACCTTTTCGACCACTGAGGTAAATCTACTGGGGTACATTATCTCGGGAAACAAGATTAAACCAGACCCAGAACGTCTGCGACCATTGATTGATTTACCTTGTCCTACTAATTCTAAGGCTTTGCAACGAGTTGTTGGACTGTTTTCTTACTATTCTAATTGGATTGCAAATTTTTCACAGAAGATCCGGCCTCTTATTCGGGTTACGACATATCCTCTATCATGGGAGGCCAGGACGTGTTTTGATAATTTTAAAAAGGATATCCTTGGAGCAGTTGTGCATTCTATTGATGAGCAGGTTCCTTTTGTGATTGAGACGGACGCTTCTGATTTTGCAATTGGGGCTACTCTGAACCAAAATGGAAGACCTGTGGCCTTTTTCTCACGTACCTTTAAACTAACTAGTGGGGGGGAGGTTCCTAGAGAGCAAATAATAAAAATGACAACAGAGAAGGTCAAAGACTTAGGTAGCAGTGGGGAAATTAAAAACCAGAGCGTGTCAGGAAGGGGTAGAAGGTGTGGAGTAAAAGGTAAAGTAATAAAAAGGGCAATAGCAGGAACTAAGTGTCACAAAACATATTTGAAAGTTCTCTATCTGAATGCACGTAGCATTCGTAACAAAATAGATGAGTTAAAGGCACAAATAGCTACATATGGGTATGATCTTGTGGCCATTACAGAAACATGGCTGCAGGGTGACAATGCCTGGGAATTAAACATACCAGGTTATTTAACAATCAGGAAGGACAGGCAGGAAGGAAGGGGAGGTGGGGTGGCTATGTTAATAAAGGAAGGAATCACTGTAATACAGAGAAATGATATTGGGTCAAAGGATCAGGATAATGAAACAGTTTGGGTGGAGATAAGGAATAATAAGGGGAAAAAAACACTAGTGGGTGTAGTATATAGGCCTCCGAACAGTCGCAACTCGGTTGGACGGAGTATCAATCAGGAAATAGTTGAGGCTTGTAATAAGGGAACATCTATAATTATGGGGGATTTTAACTATCATATAAATTGGACGAATCAAATTGGGCAGGGCTGCCTTGAGGATGAGTTCATTGAGTGTATTAGGGATGGGTTTCTTGAGCAGTATGTAACTGAACCAACCAGGGGGCAAGCAACCTTAGATCTGGTCCTGTGTAACAAGACAGGATTAATTAAAAATGTCCTAGTAAAGGATCCCCTTGGAATGAGTGACCATAACATGGTTGAATTCCATATTCAATTAGAGGGCGAGGAGGCTGTATCTCAAACAAGCGTGCTAAGCTTGAATAAAGGAGACTATGAAGGTATGAGAGCGGAATTGAGTAAAGTGGATTGGGAAAATAGGTTAAAGGATAAGACGATACATGATCAGTGGTGTACATTTAAGGAGTTATTTTACAAATTCCAAAAAAAGTATATTCCACTGAGAAGAAAAGGGTGTAAAAGAAAAGACAGCCATCCGTGGCTAAGTAAAGAAATTAAGGATAGTATTCGACTAAAAACAAGGGCATATAAGGTAGCCAAATCTAGTGGGAGGATAGAGGATTGGGAAAACTTTAAAAGACAGCAAAAAATAACAAAAAGATTGATTAAGAAAGGGAAGATAGAATATGAAAGTAAATTAGCAAAAAATATAAAGACAGATAGTAAGAGTTTTTATAGTTATATAAAAAGAAAAAGGGTGGCTAAAGTAAATGTTGGTCCCTTAGAGGATGAGACTGGGAAATTAATGGTGGGAAATATGGAGATGGCAAAAACACTGAATGAATATTTTGTATCAGTCTTTACAGTAGAGGACACCAAGAATATCCCAACACTTGACAAGCAGGGGGCTATAGGGGGGGAGGAGCTAAATACGATTAAAATCACTAAGGAAGTAGTACTTGGTAAAATAATGGGACTCAAGGCGGATAAATCACCTGGACCTGATGGCTTACATCCCAGGGTTTTGAGGGAAGTGGCGGTAGGGATTGTGGATGCATTGGTAATAATCTTCCAAAACTCCCTGGACTCAGCAAAGGTCCCGGCAGACTGGAAAACTGCTAATGTAACACCCTTATTTAAAAAGGGCAGTAGACAGAAGGCTGGAAACTATAGACCGGTTAGCCTAACATCTGTGGTAGGTAAAATTTTGGAGTCCATTATTAAGGAGACAGTAACAGGACATTTGGATAATCATAATTTAATAAGACAAAGTCAGCATGGTTTTATGAAGGGGAAGTCATGTTTGACAAATTTGCTGGAGTTCTTTGAGGAAGTAACATATAGGGTGGATAAAGGTGAACCAGTGGACGTAGTGTATTTAGACTTCCAAAAGGCATTTGACAAGGTGCCACACAAAAGATTATTGCTTAAGATAAAAAATCACGGGATTGGGGGTAATATTCTGGCATGGTTAGAGGATTGGCTATGTAACAGAAGGCAGAGAGTTGGGATAAATGGTTCATATTCAGACTGGCAATCAGTAACCAGTGGTGTTCCGCAGGGGTCAGTGCTGGGTCCCCAACTCTTTACAATCTATATTAACGATTTGGAGGAGGGGACCGAGTGTAACACATCAAAGTTTGCAGATGATACTAAGATGGGAGGGAAAGTAGTGAGTGAGGAGGACATAAAAAACCTGCAAGGGGACATAGACAGGCTAAGTAAGTGGGCAGAGATTTGGCAGATGGAATACAATACTGGAAAGTGTGAGGTTATGCACTTTGGCAGGAAAAATCGTAGAGCAAGTTATTATCTTAATGGCAAGAAACTTGAAAGTACTGAAGTACAAAGGGATCTGGGGGTCCTGGTGCACGAAACTCAAAAGGTTAGTATGCAGGTGCAGCAAGTGATTAAGAAGGCCAATGGAATGTTGGCTTTCATTGCTAGGGGGATAGAATATAAAAATAGGGAGGTATTGCTTCAGTTGTACAAAGTATTGGTGAGACCGCACCTGGAATACTGCATACAGTTTTGGTGTCCATACTTAAGAAAGGACATACTTGCTCTCGGGTCAGTACAAAGAAGGTTCACTCGATTAATCCCGGGGATGAGGGGATGGACATATGAGGAGAGGTTGAGTAGATTGGGACTCTACTCATTGGAGCTCAGAAGAATGAGAGGCGATCTTATTGAAACATATAAGATTATGAAGGGGTTGGATCGGGTGGATGCAGGGAGGATGTTCCAGATGATGGGTGAAACTAGAACTAGGGGGCATAGTCTTAGAATAAGGGGCTGCTCTTTCAAAACTGAGATGAGGAGGAACTACTTCACTCAGAGGGTGGTAGGTCCATGGAGTATGCTGCCCCAAAAAGCTGTCGAAGCTACATCATTACATAAATTTAAAACAGAAATAGACAGTTTCCTAGTAGAAAAGGGAATTAAGGGTTATGGGGAGCGGGCAGGAATTTGGACATGAGTCTAGGTTCGGATAGGTCATGGCCCTGTGGGTAGCGGAGCGGGCCCAGGGACCGTGTAGCCTGATCCTGCTCCTGTTTTCGTGTGTCTAATGCTGTTCGATTCAGGAGATAGTCCTGTCATAGTGGATTGGCGGTTAGGATCAGATCAGCCATGATCTTATTGAATGGCGGAGCAGGCTCGAGGGGCCAATTGGCCTACTCCTGCTCCTATTTCTTATGTTCTTATGTTCTTATGTACCTTGAACAATAGTGAAAAAAGGCATTCTTCAATAGAGAAAGAGGCGTATGCAATAGTAGAAGCACTGCGTAAATGGAGACATTATTTATCGGGGCGACATTTTACGTTGGTAACTGATCAAAAGTCTGTGTCCTTTATGTTTGATGGCAAACATTTTGGAAAGATTAAGAATGATAAAATAATGAGGTGGAGGATTGAGTTGGCATGTTACCATTTTGATATAGTTTATCGTCCGGGGAAGGATAATGTTGCTGCTGATGCGCTGTCGAGGGCTTATTGTTCTGTGATTCATGGAGATACGCTTATTAATCTTCACAATGCCTTATGCCATCCTGGGGTTACGAGGATGATACACTTCGTACGCAGTAAGAACTTGCCTTTTTCAGTTGAAGACGTCAAGCGGATGACTTCATCATGTTCTATCTGTGCTCGGTGTAAACCGAATTTCTTTAAGCCTCAACGAGCTCATCTTATAAAGGCTACTTCTCCTTTTGAACGTTTGAGCGTCGATTTTAAGGGGCCTCTTCCTTCAACTACTCAAAACTGATATATATTTACTGTTGTGGATGAGTTTTCAAGGTTCCCTTTTGCTTTTCCTTGCGCAGATGTATCAGCTGCTACAGTTATTAAATGTCTGACTCAACTTTTTGTCATCTTTGGGATGCCTGCGTATATCCATTCGGATCAGGGAAGTTCTTTTATGTCTTCCCAGTTGAAGGAATACCTTCAGAGTCGGGGAATTTCTACTAGCAGAACTACCCCGTATAATCCCCAGGGTAATGGACAGTGCGAACGATACAATGGGGTGATCTGGAAGGCAGTTATGTTGGCTTTGACATCCCGGAACCTTAAGAATACACAGTGGGAAATGGTACTGCCTGATGCCCTGCATTCCATTAGATCATTGCTTTCAACGGCTACTAATGTGACCCCCCATGAAAGGCTCTTTAACTATCCGCGGAGATCTACTACGGGATATTCGGTACCTTCATGGCTTACTATGCAGGGACCTGTGCTGCTTCGACGCCATGTTAGATTGTCAAAATATGATCCTTTAGTGGAGGAGGTGGAGCTGTTGGAGGCAAATTCCCAATATGCTCATATTCGATTCCAAGATGGGAAAGAAAGTACTGTTTCAATTAAAGACTTGGCTCCTTGTGGTGGCCAGCCCTCTTCTGAGGATATTAACAATAGTCATGATTCAGATAACGTGGATGCTGTTACAGATACTACGAATATTTCCAATCCGACTGCAGATAATTATACTTCTATTAGTCAGCCCTCGATGGATGTTCATGACCGTCCCAGTTTACCTCCTGATGGGATTTCTAATCCGGAAACCGTTGAAAATCGGGATATGGATAGCCTTCCTGCAGAAGATACTTCTGTGTCTCCTGGTGTGGGAGGGCAAGGAATTTCACCAAGGTTGAGAAGGTCGACACGAACAAGATATCCGGTCGACCGATTGAAAATGGACTTTTAAATTGATAGTAATGTTTTAAAATTGTTGAAATATTATATTATATTGTTTTAGTTGAGAGATACTTAATACTTATGTGCAATGTTACTATTTGTTGTTGCTCACTTAGTATTGTGTCATGTTGAACAGTTTTATTTTGTCTGTGCATAGTTTTAGTTGTAAATAATTAATTATAAATTGTAAAGGTTATTTAGGTTGGAGTATATTTTAAAAGGAGGGGTGAATGTGGTGATTATTCTTTGTTTAGTAAGAAGTATTGTGATTGGTTGTTTGTTTCCTACCTTGGGATATATGCTGTAATCTCATTGGTAGTTGATGTCATGTGATTTGTGGTGGCCATCTTAATTTCAGTTCTTTCCAGCCTTTAGTTGGGACTGGGTGTTGAAGATGTGCTACAGGATTTTTAAGTTAATAAAGCCTAGATTAGAAAGGCAAATCTATTCTTTATTTCAACCCTATGTTCCCCGACATCTCTGGAAGATTATTTGTGTCCTCCTTTATGAAGACAGAACCAGAGTATGTATTTAATTGGTCTGCCATTTCTTTGTTCCCCATTATAAATTCCCTTGATTCTGACTGCAAGGGACCTACGCTTGACTTCACCAATCTTTTTCTCTTGACATATCTATAGAAGCTTTTACAGTCAGTTTTTATATTCCCTGCAAGCTTACTCTCATTCTATTTTCCCCCTCTTAATTAATCCCTTTGTCCTCCTTTGCTGAATCCTAAACTGCTCCCAATCCTCAGATTTTCTGCTTTTTCTGGCCAATTTATATGTCCTCTCCTTGGAGCTTATGCTATCCCTAATTTCCCTTGTTAGCCACGGTTGAGTCACCTTTTTTGTTTTATTTTTATGCCAAACAGGGATGAGCAAATTCTGTAGTTCACCCATGCGATCCTTAAATGTTTGCCATTGCCTATCTGTCAACCCTTTAAGTAACGTTCCCCAATCCATCCTAGCCAACTCGCACCTCATACCATCGTAGTTTCCTTCATTTAAATTCAGGACTCTAGTCTCTGAGTCAACTACTTCACTGTCCATCTTAATGAAGAATGCTATCATATTATGATCGCTCCTCCCCAAGGGGCCTCGCACAACATTGCTAATTAATCCTTTCTCATTACATAATATCCAATCTAAGATGGCCTGATCTCTAGTTGGTTCCTTGACATATTGGTCCAGGAAACCATCCCGTATACACTCTAGGAATTCCTCCTCCACAGTATTGTTACTAATTTGGTTAGCCCAATCTATATGTAGCTCAAAGTCACCCATGATAACTGCTGTGCCCTTATTGCACGCGTCTCTAATTTCCCATTTAATGCCATCCCCAACATCAGCATTACTGTTTGGGGGTCTGTATACAACTCCCACTAACATTTTCTGCCCCTTGGTATTTCTCAGCTCTACCCAAACAAATTCCACATCATCAGAGCTAATATCCTTCCTTACTATTGTGTTAATCTCCTCATTAACCAGCAATGCTACCCCACCTTCTTTTCCTTTTTGCCTGTCCTTCCTGAATATTGCATACCCCTGGATGTTGAATTCCCAGCCTTGGTCACCCTGGAGCCATGTCTCCGTAATTCCAATTACATCATATCCGTTTACATCTATTTGCGCAGCTAATTCATCCACCTTATTACGAATGCTCCTCGCATTAAGACACAAAGCCTTCAAGCTTGTTTTTTTTACACTCTTAGTCCTTTTAGAATTATTATTTACTGTAGCCCTGTTTGATTTACACCCTTGATTTCTCTGCCTTCCATTTTTGCTTTTCTCCCTCCTGTCTTTTGTTTCTATCCTTGCTTCCCTTTCCTCTGTCTCCCTGCACAGGTTCCCAACCTCCTGCCATTTTAGTTTAAACCCTCCCCAGCAAACACTCCACTAGGACATCGGTCCCGGTCCCGCCCAGGTGCAAACCGTCCAGTTTGTACTGGTCCCACCTCCCCCAGAACCGGTTCCAATGTCCCAGGAATTTGAATCCCTCCCCCTTGCATCATTCCTCTAGCCACATCTTCAGCTGAAATATCCTTCTATTTCTACTCTGACTAGCATGTGGCACTGGTAGCAATCCTGAGATTACTACCTTTGAGGTCCTATTTTTTAATTTAACTCCTAACTCCCTATATTCAGCTTTTAGGACCCCAACCCATTTTTTACCTATATCATTGGTACCTATATGCACCACGACAACTGGCTGTTCACCCTCCCCCTCCAGAATGCCCTGCAGATTGGATTGGAACGGAATGGAACTGTGCAGCAGAGTTTTGGATGAGCTCAAGTTTTTGCAGGATGAAAGATGGGCGGCTGGCCCGGAGAGTATTGGAATAGTCGAGTCTGGAGGTAACAATGGCATGAATGAGGGTTTCAGCAGCAGATGAGCTGAGGCAGAGACGGAGACGGGTGACGTTACTGAGGTGGAATAGGCAGTCTTAGTGATGGAGCAGATATGTGGTCAGAAGCTCATCTCGAGGTCAAATATGACACCAAATTGAGAACAGTCTGGTTCAGCCTCAGACATTTGCCAGGGAGAGGGATAGTCTTCGGTCTTCTCAACCTTTCGTTGAAGGAAATTTCTGCTCATCCTCTACTGGATGTCGGACAAGCATGAAAATCAGAGACTGTGGAGGGGTCGAGAGAGGTGGTGGTGAGGTAGAGCTGGGTGTCGTCGGCGTACATGTGGAACTGGACGCTGTGTTTTCGGATGATGTCGCCGAGGGGCAGCATGTAGATGAGAAATAGGAGGGGGGGCCAAGGATAGATCCTTGGGGGACCACACAGATAACAGTGCGGGAGCGGGAGGAGAAGCCATTGCAGGTGATTCTCTGGCTACGATTAGATAGATAAGAATAGAACCAGGCGAGTGCAATCCCACCCAGCTGGACGACGGTGGAGAGGCGTTGGAGGAGGGTGGAGTGGTCAACCATGTCAAAGGCTGCAGACAGATCGAGAAGGACGAGGAGTGATGGTTTACCACAGTCACATAAGATACCATTTGTGACTTTGATGAGAGCCGTTTCGGTGCTGTGGCAAGGGCGGAAACCCTGATCGGAGGGATTGAAACATGGAGTTGCGGAAACGGTGAGCACGGATTTGGGAGGCGACGACCAACGTTCCCTTTAAGCAGTGCGTCCGCACAGTCGCGCAGCTCTCTGGACCTCCCGCGCAGCCGGCCTTCTGGCGTTTCAATGGGGGAAAAACCGCGCAGGCACGGTATTTTGAATGGGCCGCACACAAAAAAAAATTAACGTGAACATTGGCAACAACACATTCAAGGACTTTGGAGAGGAAAAGGAGATTGGAGATGAGGCGGTAGTTTGCAAGGATAGAGGGATTGAGGGTGTTTTTTTGAGGGGGGGCGATGGCGGCGGATTTGAAGGGGAGAGGAGCAGTACCTGAGGAGAAGGAACCATTAACGAGATCAGCTAACATGAGACCAGGAAGGGAAGTTGGGTGGTCAGCAATACAAAAAGCAAAATACTGCATTTGCTGGGAAATCTGAAATAAAAACATAAAATGCTGGAAACACTCAGCAGGTCGGGCAGCATCTGTGGAGAGAGAAACAGAGTTAACATCTCAGGTCGATGACCTTTCGTCAGAACTGGAAAAAGTTAGAGATGGAACAGGTTTTAAGCAAGTGCAGGGGCAGGGAAGAGGAGGGGAGGAAAGAACAAAAGGGAAGGTCTGTGATAGGGTGGAAGGCGGGCCAGATTAAATGACATTGAGAGATTACGAGATGGTGCAAGGCAAAAGGAGATGGTAATGGGACAAGTTAAGAAACAAAAGATGGCTCTAGCTGAAGTGTAAATGGCGATGGCAGAATGAAGGACAGCTGCCATGTGGGAGAGAGAAAAAATATAAAATAAGATAAATAGAAAAATAAAGGATAGGGGCCGAGGTTATTGTCTGAAATTGTTGAACTCGATGTTGAGTCCGGCAGGCTGTAAAGTGCCTAATCGAAAGATGAGGTGCTGTTCCTCGAGCTTACGTTGAGTAGTCAGCAGTTTGGTGGGAATAGTTTCGAAGGAGCAGGAGGTGGGTCTCATAGACAAGTTGAGTTCGGAGACGGGCATGAGGGACGATAGGGGAGAGAGAAAGATGCGAGATCAGGACTAGAGCAGATGGGAACCTTGGGGGGAGTTTGGCCTGGTGGGTGAGGCGAAGGGAGGGAAGCGGCAGAGGCAGCTGAACGGATGGTCCGGTCTTAGTGACAAAGGAGCCCATGAGTGCCTCGCACGACTTGGAGGTGAGGGTGGAGGAGGCAGGGGAAGAGAGGTTTAAGATGGTTTGTAGTGGAGAAGAGGGCTACGGACCAAGAGCTGGGAAGTGGGATTAGGCTGGGATGGCTTTGTTGGCCGGCGCGGACACGATGGGCCGAAATGGCCTCCTTCTGTGCTGTAACTTTCTATGATTCTAAGAAGAGCTGGGGGTTATCTTTGCAATCCAGGATGATCCTGGAATAGTGAGCAGCTTTGGCCGAGGAGCACAGGATCCGATGGTGCTAAACATAGAAGATAGGAGCAGGAGTAGGCCATTCGGCCCCTGGAGCCTGCTCCGCCATTCAATGAGATCATGGCTGATCATCCAAACTCAGTACCCTGTCCCTGCCTTCTCCCCATATCCCTTGATCCCTTTAGCCTTAAGAAATATATCCAACTCCTTCTTGAATATATTTAATGAATTGGCCTCCACTGCCTTCTGTGGTAGAGAATTCCACAGGTTCACCACTCTCTGGGTGAAGAAATTCCTCCTGATCTCCGTCCTAAATGGCTTACCCCTGATCCTTAGACTGTGACCCCTGGTTCTAGACTCCCCAACCATCAGGAACATCCTTCCTGCATCTAGTCTGTCTAGTCCTGTTAGAATTTTATAAGTTTCAATGAGATCCCCTCTCATTCTTCTAAACTCTGGTGAATACAAGCCCAATCGACCCAATCTCTCCTCATACGTCATTCCTGCCATCCCAGGTATCAGCCTGGTGAATCTTCGCTGCACTCCCTCCATGGCAAGAACATCCTTCCTCAGATAAGGCGACCAAAACTGCACACAATACTCAAGGTGCTTTCTGCAGATCTGCCGATGAATGGCTGAAGCAGTTGTCTGCCATAAATGTTCGGAGCTGCCGTCCCTTGCACTTGAGGGAGTGGAGATGCGTGGCTGTACCAAGGTGGAACGGCCAGGCTGGGAGAGAGTCATGCAGTCAGAAAGAACATAGCAAGGAACTACAGCAACCAAACTCCAGGAAGGAGCCAACATCGGCAGCCGAGGAGAGGGTTGAAACTTCCAAGAGAATAAAATCTGTGGCAATTAGAAGAATGAATGGACAGCGAGTTACAAGGAACAGACTGGCTAATCGCAGAGAAATGAAACAATACTTTATTTTGTTTAACAAAAATACAAAAACCATGAAATTTAATGTTAAAAGTATAACTAATCTGAAAAGTACCTTTACAAGACTGAATAAATTCCTTATAAGCCTGTGAATATGATTGAGCAGGTATTAAGATGAGCAGACACTCACCGCGTACAGTCAGAAACCCTTGGCCTCCATAGATCCCTAGCTGTCCCTGCTTGGTGAAAGGACCTCAAACCTTCGATTCGAGGGGTTGACTGTACTTTAATTAAGGAGCACAAAGATCTCAGAAGATCGTGATGGTGTCTACATCATCGAGTGGGCTGTTTGCAAAGAAAAATGCTTTGCCGACCACATTTTTCCCTCTTTGATGCCATGCCCCTGGAAGAAGCTGTAGATGTCCCATTGTACAAAATGTCAGTAGTGTATTGTTATAGAAATTGCTACATACCTTTGGAGTAAATTTAACACATGAAACAGGGACACTAAGACACAGGACAGAGGAGATAGTGGCAGAGACCACATTACGTTAAGACCTTTGAAAGCGCTTTGGGACGTCCTGAGGTTGTGAAAGCGCCTCCCTCCCTAAACCTCTCCGCCTCTCTCTTCTCCTTTAAGACGCTCCTTAAAACCGACCACTTTCCTGCCCTAATATCTCCTTATGAGGCTCGGTGTCAAATATTGGGATGTTTTACTACGTTAAAGGTGCTATATAAATGCAAGTTGTGGTTGTTAGCTCCCACTGAACTTCCCCAAGATTTCCTAGTGTCATCCCTATGAGGCAAAGCAGAGGCTGTTGTCTTTTGGGCACCCATAGACCTAGAACAACACAGCACATAAGGAGGCCATTCGGCCCATCGAGCCTGTGCCGGCTCTTTGAAGGAGCTCTCCAATTAGTCTCACTCCCCCCTGCTCTTTCCCCAGAGCCCTGCAATTTTTTTTCCTTTTCAAGTATTTATCAAATTCCCTTTTGAAAGTTACTATTGAATCTGCTTCCACCGCCCTTTCAGGCAGCGCGTTCCAGATCACAACAACTCGCTGCATAAAAACAGCTTACCACATCCTTCTCGAGGGCCACTAAGGATGGGCAACAGTTGCTGGCCTTGCCAGCGTCACTACACACCCGAAGAACAGAGGGGCACCTTCCCTAATTTTATTGTGGCACGAGTTTATGGGTCCTGCACGAATTACTAGAACTCCCCCGATGTCGTCCCGAGTCTTAGGACATGGCTGCACTCGGGTAGAATTGCTATCTGCTGGTTGTAGTAAAAGTGTGGCCACGTGTGTCACCCATGGCTCACTGGGTAGCGCCCTCGCCTCTGAATCAGAAGGTTGTGGGTTCGAGTCCTGCTCCAGAAACTTGAGCACAAAAATCTAGGCTAACACTCCCAGCGCAAGGCTGAGGGAGCGCCGCACTGTCGGAGGTGCCGTCTTTCAGATGAGACGTTAATCCGAGGCCCCGTCTGCTTTCGCAGGTGAACCTAAAAGATCCCGTGACACTATTTCGAAGAAGAGCAGGGGAGTTCTCCCCGGTGTCCTGGGGCCAATATTTATCCCTCAACCAACATCACTAAAACAGATGATCTGGTCATTATCACATTGCTGTTTGTGGGAGCTTGCTGTGCGCAAATTGGCTGCCACGTTTCCCACATTACAACAGTGACAACACTTCAAAAAAGTACTTCATTGGCTGTAAAGCGCTTTGGGACGTCCAGTGGTCGTGAAAGGCGCTATAGAAATGCAAGTCTTTATTTTTTACATATAAATGGTGTTTATGATTCACTGCAGTTAGGAAACAGAGGAAGCCCATCCGCCAACCGCTCCCAATCCCCCAAAACTGGTCTGAGACTAACACCAAGCTCTTCCGCCAGGAATCATAGAACGTTCCAGCAGAGAAACAGACCATTCGGCCCATCACGTCTGTACTGGTGTTTTATCCATGAGTCATAGCACAGAAGGTGGCCATTCGGCCCGTTGTGAAAGAGCTCTCCAATTAGTCCCACTCCCTGATTCTTCCCCATAGATCTGAAAATATTTCCCTTTCCAGTATTTATCCAATTTCCCTTTTGAAAGTTACTATTGAATCTGCTTCCACCGCCCTTTCAGGCAGCGCGTTCCAGATCACAACAACTCGCTGCGTAAAAATATGTTTCCTCATCTCCCCTCTGGTTCTTTTGCCAATGATCTTAAATCTGTGTCCTCTGGTTACTGACCTTCCTGCCACTGGAAACAGTTTCTCCTTATTCACTATTAAAACCCCCTTGTGATCTTGAACGCTGCCATCCCTTCTGAAGAGTGTGTGCGGATCTGGGGTGTGGATGGGATTTGGGCAGCATTGTCTGGTCTCACACATTAAAAAATGCCCATTTGAATGAGGTACCACAATGCCCGTGAACTGTGCCATAGCATTTTGCTAAAATTGTTCTGGAAAAGCACAAAGAAAATATGAACAGTGCGCTAACCGTGTGCCAACAACAGTGTAAATAGCAGCAGCTAACTCTACCAGCAAATGAGCTGAGAGAGCAACAACATACACAGAGACCATGAGGGGATCCACACAGTTGTCCTCTGTAATTAAACCTCTGAAACATGCTACTGGGGAACTTCAACCCTGAAGGAGTCCTTGCTACGTGAGTATTGGTATCTATAACTCATATGCACCGCAGGTAAGGGGTTGTGTTTTATTATCTCATTGACTGCATTTAATCAGAGGCTTTCAGTGTTTCCCAGTCCTCAAAGTTACATTAGAGGTAAAGGATGTTCAATAATATCCTATAATACCCCGCATAATGACAATATCCTATATCCAAGATTGGGCCTGTACTCTCTGGAGTTTAGAAGAATGAGAGGTGATCTCATTGAAACATACAAGATTCTGAGGGGGATTGACAGGGTAGATACTGAGAGGTTGTTTCCCCCTGGCTGGAGAGTCTCGAACCAGGGGGCACAGTCTCAGGATAAGGAGTCGGCCTTTTAAGACTGAGATGAGGAGGAATTTCTTCACTCAGAGGGTGGTGAATCTTTGGAATTCCCTGTCCCAGAGGGCTGTGGAGGCTCAGTCGTTGAGTATATTCAAGGCTGAGATAGATTTTTGGACTCTAGGGGAATCGAGGGATATGGAGATCGGGCGGGAAAGTGGAGTTGAGGTCAAAGATCAGCCATGATCTTATTGAATGGCGGAGCAGGCTCGAGGGGCCGAAGAGGGGAAACAGCCTCTTGGCATCTACCCTGTCAATCCCCCTTAGAATCGTATATGTTTCAATTCTCATTCTTCTAAACTCCAGAGAGTATCGGCCCATTCTACGCAATCTCTCCTCATAGGACAGCCCTCTCATCCCACGAATCAATCTAGTGAACCTTCATTGCACCGCCTCTAAGGCAAGAATACCAAAAATGTACACAGTTCATCAGGTCTGGTCTCACCAAAGCCCGATATAATTTAGTAAGACGTCCTTACTTTTATTCTGCTATTTAAAATACATTCAATAAACTCGGCTATTTTTTACTCGTGTTATTGCACACTTTACCCCCCCACCACCCTCCTACTATCGTGCCACATTGTGACCCCACCCCCAAAGGAGAGGGTCCAGACGGGCAAGACATTTCCTGGGTCCCAACAACATTGGTATCCAAACGCGAGGCTTTCGCCGCGATTTAGCCTTTAGTTTCCTTCCACACCCCTGCCCTCCAAATGTCTCTGCCGACTCCTCCTCCCCCTCCTCATCCTCCTCCTCACCCCCATCACCCTCCTCCTCACCCCCATCACCCTCCTCCTCCTTCTCCACCTCATCCCATCACCCTCCTCCTCCCCCTCCTCCTTCTCCACCTCATCCCCCCATCACCCTCCTCCCCCCCTCCTCCTCCTCACCCCATCACCTCCCTCCTCCTCCTCCCCCTCCCCTCCTCCTCCTCCCCCCCTCCTCCGCCTCCCCTCCTCCACCCCCCCTCCTCCTCCTCCACCCCCCTCCTCCTCCTCCTCCACCCCCCCTCCGCCTCCTCCACCCCATCACCCTCCTCCTCCCCCTCCTCCTTCTCCACCTCATCCCCCCATCACCCTCCTCCCCCCCTCCTCCTCACCCCATCACCTCCCTCCTCCTCCTCCTCCTCCCCTCCTCCCCCCTCCTCCACCCCCCCTCCGCCTCCTCCACCCCTCCTCAGCCCCATCACCCTCCTCCTCCTCCCTTCGATCCAATTACTGAGACACAGCCAGAGTTGAGCTGCAGCCTGTCCCAGTGCGGAGACGGGACAAAGACTAAACAACAATAATTGAAAAAATATTTTCCTCTTTCTTCAGAAAAACTGTTCCTATTGTATCAAATAAATGGCGGCAAAGTGCGTTTACAGTCGGTGGGACTTTGTACAAGACAAGCTCGTTCATTGTCCCACTGATTCTCAATCCCATAAACCCCTTCTTTCTTCAGACACACATCTAGTTGTGGGTTTGTTGACCTGAAACCATTAATTCAAGTTCCTTCTCTCCACAGATGCTTCCTAACCCGCTGAGTGTTTCCGGCATTTTCTGTTTTTATTTGACATCTAATTGTCTCTTGAATCCTTTCGCCGTCCGTGTCCCTTCCTGGAACTTATTGCACGTCCATAGCCGCCCTTTGGTGAGAAAAAGTTCCAATCTGATTCCCTTGTTATTTCCCTCCCCCCAGTCGAGGAAATGGTTTGAATTTAACTCTTCCCTTAGATCTAGTCGCCACTCTTGAGCTTGCAAACAGCTCTCTGCTTGCAAGGTACAAGATGTGCTGGATAAGGCACGTGATGAACTCCCTCATCTTGCTGGAGGTAGACAGGCTCCTTTGTTCGGCTCGTGTATGTTTTGCGTCCCCCGTCTCCTTGACAATGAAGCTGGTGGGCAGGGCGGGGGGGAGGGGGGGTTTGTCGACGGTATTATATCCCCGCTTAGAAAGTTAGATTTCTATGACCCAAGGATTGGCACACTTGACGCTATTTTTGGACTGATGCCCGCTGATCAAAATGGTGGGCAGCGGCAACAAAAATGGCGGGCGTTGGGCTTCACCATGTCAGCAGTCAGCCCAGAGGTTGGCAATCTTCGTTCGGTCCACACTCACCACGTACTCTCCCGATAAAGACCAGGACACCGCGTTAATGGAAGATCTAGAAAACAAGAGAGAGAACGCAAGTTAGTTTCTGAGGAGGGAGGATAAGATTTTAGCGTGGGATAGATGGAGAGCAGTTGGTGGGGGTCGGGGGGGGGGGGGGGCACGGAATCAGTGAAGTTTCAACCATTGGAAACACAGACTGTTCCTTTTCCAAATTTCTCCCACCAACATCCCCACCTCCCTCGAAGTCATCAACAACACGAACTTGTATTTATACAGCACCTTTCAGGTAGTAAAACATCCCGAGGTGCTTCACAGGAGTGATTATCAGACAAAATCTGACACCGAGCCACATAAGGACATATTAGGACAGGTGACCAAAAGCTTGGTCACAGAGGTAGATTTTAAGGAGCGTCTTAAAGGAGGAGAGAAAGGCGGAGAGGTTTAGGGAGGGAATTCCAGAGCTTGGGGTCCAGGCAGCTGAAGGCACGGCCGCCAATGGTGGAGCGATTAAAATCAGGGATGCTCAAGAGGTCAGAATTGGAGGAGCGCAGAGATCTCGGAGGGTTGTGGGGCTGGAGGAGATTACAGAGATAGGGAGGGGGTCGAGGGGCCATGGAGGGATTTGAAAACAAAGATGAGAATTTTTAAATCGAGGCGTTGCCGGACCGGGAGACAATGTAGGTCAGCGAGCACAGGGGTGATGGGTGAACGGGACTTGGTGCGAGTTAGGACACGGGCAGCTGAGTTTTGGATGAGCTCAAGGTTATGGAGAAGTGGGAGGCCGGCCAGGAGTGCGTTGGAATAGTCAACTCATGTTGGGCTGTGACTCTATGGCCGCTGGTCAGCCTCACCCAGGTAACCATTCTTTGTCCCTACACCATCCGGCTGTTTCAATGTGGAGGGAATGACAGCCAGCCAGTGACCACGCCCGTTACAGGAGCAGTCACTGGACAGCGAAAGGGAATGGGACTCTTTGCTAACTGTTCTCTCCCTTTAGGGGACCGCGATCACCTGTCACACTGGTCCTCCTGCTCTGGCTGAGATCAGCACAGGCCAGACATTGAACCTAGTACCTCCCTGCTTTCTCTGACATCGGGGAAGCTCCTCACCCTTTCCCCTTCTACTCATTTTATTTGTGCCCAGGGCCAATTATTTACCCCTTGACCAACATCACTAAAACAGATGATCTGGTCATTATCACATTGTTGTTTGTGGGAGTTTGCTGTGCGCAAATTGGCTGCTGCGTTTCCCACATTACAACAGTGACTACACTTCAAAAGTACTTCATTACAAAGGGTTTGGAGTATAAGAGTAACGAAGTCTTACTGCAATTATATAGGGCCTTGTTGAGAAGACACCTGGAGTATTGTGTACAGTTTTGGTCTCCTTACCTAAGGAAGGATATACTTGCCATAGAGGGAGTGCAACGTAGGTTTACTAGACTGATTCCTGGGATGAGGGGATTGTCCTATGAGGAGGGATTGAGTAGACTCGGCCTAGGATACTAGATTTAGGATACTAAAGGGAATCAAGGAATATGGAGATCAGGCGGGAAGGTGGAGATGAGGTTGAAGATCAGCCACGATCTTATTGAATGGCGGAGCAGGCTCAAGGGGCCGAATGGCCGACTCCTGCTCCCGATTCTTATGTTCTTAGCTGTGAAGTGCTTTGCGAAGTTCTGAGGTTGAGAAAGGTGCAAGATAAAAGCAAAATAAAAACAGAAAATGCTGGAAATACTCAGGTCAGGCAGCATCTGTGGAGAGAGAAACAGAGTTAACGTTTCAGCTTGATGACGAAGGGTCCCAGACCTGAAACATTAACTCTGTTTCTCTCTCCACAGATGCTGCCTGACCTGCTGAGTATTTCCAGCCTTTTCTGTTTTTATTTCAGATTTCCAGCATCTGCAGTATTTCGCTAGATAAAGGTAATTTATTTCATTCATTCATTCATTCTGACGGTTTCCCATGTTAAAGGTGCTGTATAAATGCAAGTTGTTGTTGTTGTTGTTCGCACCCTGGGGGCTCAGAATTCATTTTTCCGTTGCCTCTCCGAACTCGTGCAATTGAGACACAGCAGGTGGGAACTTTGAACAGTCGCTGCGCCCTCCCTCCCTCCACGTACTTGTGCTGTCCAACCAGGGACGTCTCCAATTTCCCGGTGAGGACATCCCAGATGTAGAGAACTCCGTCAGAGGATCCCGCCACGGCGTAATTCCCATCGGGGCTGAAAGAACAGGAAAGGCACGAGTCTGTCAGCACAGTCCTACAGCGCAACGTGTGCAGGGCCTCGAGACTGAATGCTTTACAGGATTATCGCTGTTCGCAAATCCAACCCCACCCACACCCTCTCAACCTCACTGCAACCTCCTCCGACCCTCCAGACACTCTCTCCTGAGTCACACGGTCGCACAATTGAGGCCCCACTCCAGAGACTTGAGCACATTATCCAGGCTGACACTCCAGTGCTGTACTGAGGGAGCGCCGCACTGTCGGAGGGGCAGTACTGAGGGAGCACCGCACTGTCGGAGGGGCGGTACTGAGAGAGTGCCACACTGTCGGGAGTGGCAGTACTGAGGGAGCACTGCACTGTCGGAGGGGCAGTGCTGAGGGACCGCCGCACTGTCGGAGGGGCAGTACTGAGGGAGTGCCGCACCGTCGGAGGGGCAGTACTGAGGGAGCGCCGCACTGTCGGAGGGGCAGTACTGAGGGAGCACTGCACTGTCGGAGGGGCAGTACTGAGGGAGCACTGCACTGTCGGAGGGGCAGTGCTGAGGGAGCGCCGCACTGTCGGAGGGGAAGTACTGAGGGAGTGCCGCACCGTCGGAGGGGCAGTACTGAGGGAGCACTGCACTGTCGGAGGGGCAGTACTGAGGGAGCGCCGCACTGTCGGAGGGGCAGTACTGAGGGAGCACTGCACTGTCGGAGGGGCAGTACTGAGGGAGCACTGCACTGTCGGAGGGGCAGTACTGAGGGAGCGCCGCACTGTCGGAGGGGCAGTACTGAGGGAGCGCCGCACCGTCGGAGGGGCAGTACTGAGGGAGCGCCGCACTGTCGGAGGGGCAGTAGTGAGGGAGCACTGCACTGTCGGAGGGGCAGTACTGAGGGAGCACTGCACTGTCGGAGGGGCATTACTGAGGGAGCGCCGCACTGTCGGAGGGGCAGTACTGAGGGAGCGCCGCACTATCGGAGGGGCAGTACTGAGGGAGCGCCGCACTGTCGGAGGGGCAGTACTGCGGGAGCGCCACACTGTCGGAGGGGCAGTACTGAGGGAGCGCCGCACTGTCGGAGGGGCAGTACTGAGGGAGGGCTGCACTGTGGGAGTTGCTGTCTTTCGGATGAGACGTTAAATCGAGGCCACGTCTGCTCCCATGGCACTATATCGAAGAACAGCAGGGGGAGTTCTCTCCGGTGTCCTGGGGCCAATATTTATCTCTCAATCAACATCAGCAACAGATGATCTGGTCATTGTCACACTGCTGTATGAGGGAGCTTGCTGTGCGCAATTGGCTGTCACGTTTCCTACATTACAACAGTGACTGCACTTGAAAAACAATAGTACTTCATTGGCTGTAAACTGCTTTTGGATGTCCGGTGGTCGTGAAAGGCGCTATAGAAATGCAAGTCTATCTGTCTGTGTCTTTCTTTCTTTTTTTATTTTCCATCTGTTTCCCCTTTAAAAGCCGACTCTCCAAACGCTTCCTCAAAGCTGGTGTCTCAGCAGGAACACGCTGTGGAGTGATTTCGCCTTGTGGAATGTCCGCCCGCACAGCCACATGAAGCTGCTTTGAATTCTGATGTCTCTCTGATGTGTTTCCATTACCCGCTGCCCACTCCTGATTGGGTAGCCTGACACGCTGCCAACTCCTGATTGGGTAGCCTGACACGCTGCCCACTTCTGATTGGGTAGCCTGACATGCTGCCCACTTCTGATTGGGTAGCCGGACACGCTTCCCAAACAAGCCAACCATTGGAAACTTGATCATGTTTTTTATTTCGCTTCCTCCGCTGCGGTACGGCTCCACAAGCTCATTGTTCGGGTAACTTCTCCGCTTGTCAGTTTCCACGCTGAGTTTTGGCGTGGCCATTCCACCGTGTAAACCATCACAGCTGTGGTGTCAGCCGTGGCTCAGTGGGTAGCACCCTCATCTCCGAGTCTGAAGGTTGTGGGTTCAAGTCCCACTCCAGAGACTTGAGCACAAAAATCTAGGCTGATAGTGCAGCGCTCCCTCAGTACTGCACTGAGACTGTCAGAGGGTCAGTACTGAGGGAGCGCCGCACTGTCGGAGGGGCAGTACTGAGGGAGCGCGGCACTGTCAGAGGGGCAGTACTGAGGGAGCGCGGCACTGTCGGAGGGGCAGTACTGAGGGAGCGCGGCACTGTCGGAGGGGCAGTACTGAGGGAGTGCGGCACTGTCGAAGGGGCAGTACTGAGGGAGCGCGGCACTGTCGGAGGGGCAGTACTGAGGGAGCGCGGCACTGTCAGAGGGGCAGTACTGAGGGAGCGCGGCACTGTCGGAGGGGCAGTACTGAGGGAGCACGGCACTGTCGGAGGGGCAGTACTGAGGGAGCGCGGCACTGTCGAAGGGGCAGTACTGAGGGAGCGCGGCACTGTCGAAGGGGCAGTACTGAGGGAGCGCGGCACTGTCGGAGGGGCAGTACTGAGGGAGCGCGGCACTGTCGGAGAGGCAGTACTGAGGGAGCGCGGCACTGTCGGAGGGGCAGTACTGAGGGAGCGCGGCACTGTCGGAGGGGCAGTACTGAGGGAGCGCGGCACTGTCGGAGGGGCAGTACTGAGGGAGCGCGGCACTGTCGGAGGGGCAGTACTGAGGGAGCGCGGCACTGTCGGAGGGGCAGTACTGAGGGAGCGCGGCACTGTCGGAGGGGCAGTACTGAGGGAGCGCGGCACTGTCAAAGGGGCAGTACTGAGGGAGCGCGGCACTGTCAAAGGGGCAGTACTGAGGGAGCGCGGCACTGTCGGAGGGGCAGTACTGAGGGAGCACCGCACTGTCGGAGAGGCAGTACTGAGGGAGCGCCGCACTGTTGGAGAGGCAGTACTGAGGGAGTGCTGCACTGTCTTTGGACAAGACATTAAATTGAGGCCCCGTCTGCTCTCTCCGGCGGCCGCCGCGTTTCCTTTTTGTTTATTTGTTCCTGGGATGTGGGCGTCCCTGGCAAGGCCAGCATATATTGCCCATCCCTAGTTGCCCTCGAGAAGGTGGTGGTGAGCTGCCTTCTTGAACTGCTGCAGTCCGTGTGGTGAAGGTGCTCCCACAGTGCTGTTAGGGAGGGAGTTCCAGGATTTTGACCCAGCGACGATGAAGGATCGGCCGATATATTTCCAAGTCTGGATGGTGTGTGACTGGAGGGGAACTTGGAGGTGGTGGTGTCCCCATGCGCCTGCTGCCTTTGAGCTTCTAGATAGAAGAGGTCGCGGGTTTGGGAGGTGCTGTTGAAGAAGCCTTGGCGAGTTGCTGCAGTGCATCTTGTAGATGGTACACACTGCAGCCACGGTCCGCCGGTGGTGGAGGGAGTGAATGTTTAAGGTGGTGGATGGGGTGAATGTTTAAGGTGGTGGATGGGGTGAATGTTTAAGGTGGTGTACCAATCAAGCACCTTACAACAGTGGCTATAAGGTGTTGTATAAATGTCTATCTTTCTTTCTAATCAGCAGCAAATTATAAAGAAAGTCTTGCATTTCTATAGCGCCTTTCACCACCTCAGGACGTCCCAAAGCGCTTTACAGCCAATGAAGTACATTTTGCAACTGTAGTCACTGTTGTATTGTAGGAAACACGGCACTCAAAATGCGCACAGCAGGATCCCACAAACCGTCCAAAGACAGTGCGGCGCTCCCTCAGTACTGCCCCTCCGACAGTGCGGCGCTCCCTCAGCACTGCCCCTCCGACAGTGCGGCGCTCCCTCAGTACTGCCCCTCCGACAGTGCGGCGCTCCCTCAGCACTGCCCCTCCGACAGTGCAGCGCTCCCTCAGTACTGCCCCTCCGACAGTGCGGCGCTCCCTCACTACTGCCCCTCTGACAGTGCGGCGCACCCTCAGTACTGCCCCTCCGACAGTGCGGCGCTCCCTCAGTACTGCCCCTCCGACAGTGCGGCGCTCCCTCAGTACTGCCCCTCCGACAGTGCGGCGCTCCCTCAGTACTGCCCCTCCGACAGTGCGGCGCTCCCTCAGTACTGCCCCTCCGACAGTGCGGC
The DNA here is from genome assembly GCF_052327205.1 of Somniosus microcephalus. Classification (NCBI taxonomy): domain Eukaryota; kingdom Metazoa; phylum Chordata; class Chondrichthyes; order Squaliformes; family Somniosidae; genus Somniosus; species Somniosus microcephalus. Next base: position 231,316,952 of record NC_140996.1, read on the forward strand.
GCTCCCTCAGTACTGCCCCTCCGACAGTGCGGCGCTCCCTCAGTACTGCCCCTCCGACAGTGCGGCGCTCCCTCAGTACTGCCCTCCGACAGTGCGGCGCTCCCTCAGTACTGCCTCTCTGACAGTGCAGGACTCCCTCAGTACTGCCTCTCCGACAGTGCGGCGCTCCCTCAGTACTGCCTCTCCGACACTGTGTCCAGGAGATTAATCCTCAATTCCTGGAGGCTCCAGGGCAATCCTGGAGGGGTTGGGAACCCTAGGCCCAGAGAAGACTTCTGGCGATAAGAAACACCTCTCCTAACTCAGACAGAGTGCGAGCGTGAGTCAGTGCTGAAGAATGTTAGTGCGGGGAGTGAAATCATCTGTTTTACCTCAGGGGGGACCCGGAACAGAATCCGAATGGAATAAAGCTGGCCGACTGCCAGCGCTGTAAAAGGTGAAATGAGTTTGAAAGTTCAAATGCAACTTCCTTGCAACCAGTAAAATGATAAGTGGGGTTTTTTTTTTTAAATAAAAAGAGGGGCTACCATGGCCTCAAAAGGTGCCTCGACACATTTTACACACGCGATTCAAAACAATTGCTGAACAAAGCTGGGGCTCCTGCAGATTAATTTCACAATTCACTAAAAGCAGCGACGCAGGTTAACAAGGCCAGAAAAATGCAAACAAAGCACTGGGGTTCATTTCTCAAGGGAAAGAATTGCAAAGCAGGGCAGTTATGTTAAACTTGTGTCGAACCCTTGGTTAGACCACACTCGGAGCGCTGTGAACAGTTCTGGTCTCCGTATTATAAAAATAGAGGCACTGGAGAAGGTTCAAAAAAGATTTACTAGAATGATACCAGAACTGATTGGTTATACCCATCAGGAAAGAGTGAACAGGCTGGGGCTCTTTTCGCTAGAAAGAGAAGGTTGAGGGGTGACCGGATAGAGGTCTTTAAAATTATGAACGAGTTTCGATAGGGTAGATGTAGAGAAAATGTTTCCACTTGTGGGGGAGGCCAGAACTCAGGGCCATCAATATAAGATAGTCACTAATAAGTCCAATAGGGAATTCAGGAGAAACTTCTTTACCCAGAGAGTGGTGAGAATGTGGAACTCGCTACCACAGGGAGTGGTTGAGGCAAATATCTTGGACGCATTTAAGGGAAAGCTGGATAAGCACATGAGGAAGAAAGGAATAGAAGGATATGTTGATGGGGTGAGATGAAGAGGGGGTGGGAGGAGGCTTGTGTGGAACACAAACACCGGCACGGACCAGTTGGGCCGAATGGCCTGTTTCTGTGCTGTAAACGCGATGTAATTTGTTGTTGAGGGAGTAGATTTTTTCCCCTCTAACTCGCTGATCCTCCAGTGGTGAACACTGTCAGCGAGCGAGACGGCAAACCGACTCTGGCTTTACAAATGCCAGCCTGCAGTGGGTGGCTGTGGTTCTCAGACTGAGCGAAATCCTCTGCTATCTCGGCTTTTATTTTCTTCATTCTCGGGATGAATAAGGCTGCCACCTATTGCCCGTCCCTAGTTGCTCTGAAAAGGTGGTGATAGAACGGAATGTCTTGTTAGGCTGCTTCAGAGGGCAGTTAAGAGTCAACCACGTTGGGTGTGGGGGACTGGAGTCACATATAGGCCCAGACCGGGTAAGGACGGCAGGTTTCATATACACATAGGGGGAGAAATTCAGTATCGCCCCATTTGGGATGAGGAGAAACTTCTTCACTCAGAGGGTAGTAAATCTATGGAATTTGCTACCCCAGAGAACTGTGGAAGCTGCAACATTAAATAAATTTAAAATGGAGATAGACAGTTTCCTAGCAGATAAGGGAATTAGGGGTTACGGGGAGAGGGCAGGGAAGTGGACGTGAGTCTAGATTCAGATCAGCCATGATCCTATTGAATGGCGGAGCAGGCCCGAGGGGCCGTATGGCCTACTCCTGCTCCTATTTCTTATGTTCTTATTATTGGCGGTGCGCAAAGTTTAGCGCCTGGCGCTAATTATCGCCTCCGACAGCAAACATGGCTTTTATCGCCCCTGGGGGTGATTGGAGCGCTAAATCAGGCGCTACACACCTCCCTTAAGGCGCTAAGGCCGAGGAGTGAGGCGCTACCTCAGAGCGCTGGCGAAGCTCATGTGATTTCAGTCAGCAATGGAACACAGACACACTGGCGCCGGCCAGTTCTTAAAGGGGAGTTTTGACGAAAGGTCATCGACCTGAAACATTAAATCTGTTTCTCTCTTCACAGATGCTGCTTGGCCTGCTGAGTTTCTCCTGCATTTTCTGTTTTTATCTTAAAGGGGAGGGTCGATCTTGCTCTGCATCCACATCCTGCTCATTGCAGCCTTGAATCTCGGCCTGAATCTCGGCCTGGAGAGACCTGTACATCAAATCTGCTGGAAAGAACAATGGAGAGGCCCAGGGAAAGAGCTCAGAGTGCAGCCCCCACAGTCTCTTCTAAATCGATACAAGGAAGGTCAAATCAAAATAAACCTGCAAAGTGCTGCTCAGTCCCCAAAACTCCTTCTCACAGCGTTGAATCTCTCCAGAAGTCTCTCTCTCTCTCTCTCTCAGAATGCGTGGTGCAAAAATGTCACCGACAAAAAAAGGCAGGAAGCGGTCGCCTTTAAATAGCGCTCCCCCAGTCCCTTTCTGACTGTAAAACGCTCCCCTCAACCTGTCGTTGCTAGCGGCAGGCGGTAAGGCAGGGGGCGCCACTCAATATCCGGTCCGGGGCGCTAACGGGGCGTTGCGCACTCGACTGACGTCACGATCTGCCGGCGCAGGAGATTGGGCGGTATTGTTTGGCGCCGCCGCAAAATGTCCGGTCAATTTTGCGAGAGGCGCAGATATCGCTGCGCCCAGGCGCTAGTTGCTTTGCGCCCCATTAGCGCCCTCTTAAGGCACTAACGGGAGGCACAAACAACTGAATTTTTCCCCCATAGAGTTATACAGCACAGAAAGAGGCCCTTCGGCCCATCGTGTCTGCGCCAGCCATCAAGCCCTGTCTATTCTAATCCCATTTGCCCACACTTGGTCCGTAGCCTTGTATGCTGTGGTGTTTCAAGTGCTCATCTAAATGCTTCTTGAATGTTGTGAGGGTTCCTGCCTCTACCACCCTTTCAGGCAGCGAGTTCCAGATTCCAACCACCCTCTGGGATGTCCTTCCCTAAAAGGACATTAGTGAACCAATCAACAGCTTCATGGTCACGTCTAACCCTAACCTTAATCTTAATTCTGGCCTTGAGCATCCCCCCCCACCTGCCTTCGTCCCACCATTGGTGGCTGTGCCTTCAGCCGCCTGGGCCCTAAGCTCTGGAATTCCCTCCCTAAACCTCTCCCTCCTCCTTTAAGACGCTCCTTAAAACTCCCTCTTTGACCAAGCTTTTGCTCAGCTGTCCCTAATATCTCCTTATGTGGCTCGGTGTCAAAGATGTTTGTGTTGCTAACGCTCCTCTGAAGCGCCCTGGGACGTTTTGCCAAGTTAAAGGCGCTCTACAAATGTAAGTTGTTGCTGTTGTTTTAGTGTCGCCTGAGATTTCCGCCCCTCTGGGGGTGGCGTTTGTCAATCCCGGGATCAGTTCTACTCCTGTGGGTAGCCACGACGGTGAGTCAGGAGTCCAGCGTTCACGCCCCGCCGCCAACCTGCACTCCCTTCAAACACAGCTCGCCCACTGTGAGAATGAAATCGTGGAATTCACCCGACAGCCTGTCCTTTTCTAAAGAAAATCGTTAAACCGAGGCCCCGTCTGCTCTCTCAGGTGGAAGTAAAAGATCCCACGGCCACTATTTCGAAGAGGAACAGGGGAGTTCTCCCCAGTGTCCTGGGGCCAAGATTTATCCCTCAACCAACATCATTAAAAAAAAACACAGATGATAGGAACATCGGAACAGGAGGAGGCTATTCAGCCCCTTGAGCCTGTCCTGCCAATCAATGAGATCATGGCTGATCTACGACCTAACTCCATATACCCACCTTTGCCCCATTTCCCTTAATACCATTGGTTAATAGAAATCTATCAATCTCAGATTTAAAATGAACAATTGACCCAGCATCAATTGCTGTTTGCGGAAGAGAGTTCCAAACTTCTACCACCCTTTCTGTGTAGAAGTGTTTCCTAATTTCACTCCTGAAAGGTCTGGCTCTAATTTTTAGACGATGCCCCCCAGTCCTAGAATCCCCAACCAGCGGAAATAATTTCTCTCTATCTACTCTATCTGTTCCCCTTAATATCCTGAAAACGTCGATCAGATCACCCCTTAACCTTCTAAATTCTAGGGTTGGCTGCCGCGTTTCCTACATGATAACAGTGATGACACTTCAAAAAGTACTTCATTGGCTGTGAAGCGCTTTGGGACGTCCTGAGGATGTGAAAGGCGCTGTGGAAATACAAGTCTTTCTTTCAATGCAAACCAAACATTCTTCAATTTTCCTCATAACTTATGTAAGAAGTCACACAACACCAGGTTATAGTCCAACAGTTTTATCTGAAATCACAAGCTTTCGGAGCGCTGCTCCTTCGTCAGGTGAAGTGGAGAGAAGAAGGAGCAGCACTCCGAAAGCTTGTGGTTTCAAATAAAACTGTTGGACTATAACCTGGTGTTGTGTGACTTCTTACATTTGTCCACCCCAGTCCAACACCGGCATCTCCACACCATGGCCTCATAACTTAAGGTCCCCAATACCAGGAATCCTCTCTGTCCCCTTGGAAAGGCAGTAACATCCTTCTATGGAGCAGTAACGCTCCATGTGGGAGCTGTCTGACTAATGTTTCCACAACAGCAGTCTGACGTCATTGCAAACTCAACTCTGCGCAACCATCAGAATTCACGGGCAAGAGCAACACAGCATCGAGGCTCACTCACCTGAAAATCGCCTTGGTCCAATCGGCTCCACACTTAAAGCCTTCAGCTCTGGAAAAAAGAATCACAGAAATTTACAGCACAGGAGGGGGCCATTCGGCCCATTGTGTCTGCGCCGGCCGAGAAAGAGCTATCCAGCCTAATCCTGCTTTCCAGCTCTTGGTCCGTAGCCCTGTAGGTTACGGCACTTCAAGTGCATATCCAAGTACTGTTTAAATGTGATGAGGGTTTCTGCCTCGACCACCCTTTCAGGCAGTGAGTTCCAGACCCCCACCACCCTCTGAGTGAAAAAAGTTCTCCTCAACTCCCCTCTAATCCTTCCACCAATTACTTTCAATCTCTGCCCCCTGGTTATTGACCTCTCTGCTAAGGGAAATAGGTCCTTCCTATCCACTCTATCTTGGCACTCTATCCGGAATGACTGGGAGTTTCCCGAAATTGGGCGGTTCCTTCTGAGTGCTGCCCAGAAGATCATCGATTTAAATTTTCCTAGGTCTTAAACATAGAAACATAGAAGATAGGAGCAGGAGTAGGCAATTTTCGGCCCTTCGAGCCTGCTCCGCCATTCAATGAGATCATGGCTGATCATCCAAATTCAGTACCCTGTCCCTGCCTTCTCCCCATATCCCTTGATCCCTTTAGCCTTAAGAAATATATCTAACTCCTTCTTGAATATATTTAATGAATTGGCCTCAACTGTCTTCTGTGGTAGAGAATTCCACAGGTTCACCACTCTCTGGGTGAAGAAATTCCTCCTCATTTCTGTCCTAAATGGCTTACCCCTTATCCTTAGACTGTGGCCCCTGGTTCTGGACTCCCCGACCATCGGGAACATCCTTCCTGCATCTAGTCTGTCTAGTCCTGTTAGAATTTTATAAGTTTCAATGAGATCCCCTCTCATTCTTCTAAACTCCAGCGAGTATAAGCCCAATCGACACAATCTCTCCTCATACGTCATTCCTGCCATCCCAGGTATCAGTCTGGTGAATCTTCGCTGCACTCCCTCCATGGCAAGAACATCCTTCCTCAGATAAGGTGACCAAAACTGCACACAATACTCATGATGTGGTCTCACCAAGGCCCTGTACAACTTCAGCAAGATATCCTTGTTCCTGTACTTGAATCCTCTAGCTACGAAGGCCAACATACCATTTGCCTTCTTAACTGCCTGCTGCACCTGCATGCTTACCTTCAGCGACTGGAGCATCTTAAAAGGAGAGAGAGGTATAGACAGGAAATTCCAGAGCTTGGGGCCTCGGGAGCTGAAGGCACAGCCGCCAATGGTGGAGCGATGGAAATCGGGGATGCTCAAGAGGGCATAATTGAAGGAGCACAGAGATCTCGGAGGGTTTCAGCAGCAGTTGAGCTGAGGCAGGGACAGAGTCGGGCGATGTGACGGAGGTGGAAGAACGCGGTCTTGGTGAAGGAGCGGATATGTGGCCGGAAGCTCACCTCGGGATTACGGTCCTGTGAAGCGCCTTGGGATGTTTTACTGTGTTAAAGGCGCCGTATAAATGCAAGTTGTTGGTGTGTCATTCTGGTAAATCTCCTCCGCACCCTCGCCAAGGCCGCAAAAATAAAAAAATATAAAAGTAGGGTGTTGCCTCGCGATTCCCGGCCCTCCCGTGAGTATCTTGGACCGTCGTACCTGAGCTCTTGCCTGATCTCGTTCATCCGCAAGTCCGTCACGTTCAGCAGATCGTCCCGCGAGCAGCTGAGCAGCTGCGTCCGGTCGGAGTTGATGTCCAAAGATGTCACCTTCCCCTGCAGCAGAATCTCATCGGTCTTGATTCCTGACCTGCAGAACGACAAACAACAACTTGTCTTTATATGACAACAACAACTTGTCTTTATACGACAACAACTTGTCTTTATACAACAACAACTTGTCTTTATATGACAACAACAACTTGTCTTTATACGACAACAACAACTTCGGCTGAAAATTCAGTAGCCTTAGCGCCTCATTTGAGGCGCTAGAGGGCCCTGCGCCGGAGTTATGGCCAGTAGTGAAATTCCCTGGGGCCCTAAATCGGCGTTGCTCCGGTAGCGCTGCGCCGGCACCGATGACGTCATCGGTGTGCGCAGCGTCCCGGTTGCCGTGGTAACCCGCCCGAACTCCGAAATTGAGTTGCGGCCGCCTCGCCCGTGGCAGCTGCAACCAGCGTTTTGTCAGAGGTGCCTTACTGCAGTTAGCGCCGGCGCATTAAAGGCCCCGCGGCGGCCGGCCGCTTCCCCCCGGCCGCCTGCCCGCAGCTCCCTCCCCGGACTTCTCTCCCCCCCCCCCCCCGGAACAGATGCAAGCCCGGCACTTGTCCGAGGTGCCGGGCTCATTTTTAAGCAGATTTGCGCGGGCCGCGGCCGGGTGCAGGCAGCTCCTCCTTAACGGAAGGAGGAGGCCTGCACTTCCCCAGCCTGCCGCACCGCATCGGGTGCCGCAGCGCCGGAATTGCGGCGCGAAACGGCAGTTAGCGCCCTTTTCCAGGCGCAAAGACCCTTCAGTAGCGCCGGCAGCCGTTTGGGCGCGGCGCCACTGAATTTTTGGCGCGCGCAGGATTCCGGCGCTAAAGCCCTGGCTAAGCCAAAACCCAATTTCTAGGCCCTTGTCTTTATACAACAACAACAACTTGTCTTTATACGACAACAACAACAACTTGTCTTTATATAGCGCCTTTAATGTAGTAAAACGTTCCAAGGTACTGCACAGGAGCCGTTATCAGACAAAATTTGACACCGAGTCACAAAATGTGATACTGAGACAGGCGACCAAAAGCTTGGTCAAAGAGGTAGGTTTTAAGAACATAAGAAATAGGAGCATGAATAGGCCACTTGTCCCCTCGAGCATGCTCCTCAAAGAGCTTTGCAAGTATCGATGCTTTCTCTTAAGGAGCCTCTTAAAGGAGGAGAGAGGTGGAGAGACGAAGTGGTTTAGGGAGGGAATTCCAGAGCTTAGGGTCCCGGCAGCTGAAGGCACGGCCACCAAAGGTTGAGCGATTATAATCAGGGATGCTCAAGAGGGCAGAATTAGAGGAGCGCATGTATCTCGGGGGGTTGTGGGGCTCAAGGAGATTAGAGATAGGGAGGGGCGAGGCCATGGAGTGATTTGAAAACAAGGATGAGAATTTTGAAATCGAGGCGCTGCTTAACTGGGAGCCAATGTCGGTCAGCGAGCACAGGGGTGATGGGTGAACGGGACTTGGTGCGAGTTAGGACATGGGCAGCCGAGTTTTGGATGACCTCAAGTTTACGTAGGGTGGAATGTGGGCGGCCAGCCAGGAGTGCGTTGGAATAGTCAAGTCTAGAGGTAACAAAGGCATGGACAAGGGTTTCAGCAGCGGATGAGCTGAGGCAAGGGCGGAGACAGGCGATGTTACGGAGGTGGAAGTAGGCGGTCTTTGCTGTGCCGTGGATATGTGGTCAGAAGCTCATTTCAGGGTCAAATCTGACACCAAGGTTGCGAACAGTGTGGTTCAGCCTCAGACAGGTGTTAGGGAGAGGGATGGAGTCAGTGACTCGGGAACGGAGTTTGTGGCGGGGACCGAAAACAATGGCTTCGGTCTTCCCAATATTTAATTGGAGAAAAATTCTGCTCATCCAGATCTGGATGTCGGACAAGCAGTGTGACAATTTAGACACTGTAGAGGGGCCGAGAGAGGTGGTGGTGAGGTAGAGCTGGGTGTCGTCAGCGTACATGTGGAAACTGACGCTGTGTTTTCGGATGATGTCGCCGAGGGGCAGCATGTAGATGAGAAATAGGAGGGGCCAAGGATAGATCCCAGAGGTAACGATGCGGGAGCGGGAAGAGAAGCCGTTGCAGGTGATTCTCTGGCTACGATTAGATAGATAAGAATGGAACCAGGCGAGTGCAGCCCCACCCAGCTGGACGACGGTGGAGAGGCGTTGGAGAAGGATGGAGTGGTCAACCGTGTCAAAGACTGCAGACAAGTCAAGAAGGACAAAGGGGGATAGTTTATCTTTGTCACAGTCACAAAGGATGTCAGTTGTGACTTTGATAAGAGTTGTCTCGGTACTGTGGCAAGGGCGGAAACCTGATTGGAGGGATTCAAACATGGAGTTGTGGGAAAGATGGGCACGGATTTGGGAGGAGACAACACATTCAAGGACTTTGGAGAGGAAAGGGAGGTTGGAGATGGGGCGGTAGTTTGCAAGGACGGAGGGGTCAAAGGTTGTTTTTTTGAGGAAAGGGGTGATGACGGCAGATTTGAGGGAGAGGGGGACAGTACCTGAGGAGAGAGAACCATTAACAATGTCAGCTAACATGGGAGCCAGAAACGGAAGTTGGGTGGTCAGCAGTTTGGTGGGGATAGGGTCGAGGGAGCAGGAGGTGGGTCTCATGGACAAGATGAGCGCAGAGAGGTCATGAGAGGAGATCGGAGAGAAACTGGAGAAAGATGTGAGTTCAGGGCTAGGGCAGGGGGGAACCTTAGAGGAAGTTTGGCCCGGTGGGCTAGGGGAAGGAAGGGAAATGGCAGAGGCAGCTGAACGGATGGCCTCAATCTTAGAGACAAAGAAGTCCATGAGCGCCTCACACTTGTCAGAGGTGAGGGTGGAGGAGACAGGGGAGAGGGGTTTAAGAAGACGGTTAGCAGTGGAGAATAGGAGCCGGGGTTTATCTTTACATTCCAGAATTATTCTGGAATAGTGAGCAATTTTGGCAGACGAGAGCAGGGCCCGATAATGTTTTATGTGGTCCAGCCAGATCTGGCGGTGAATGGCTAAACCAGTTTTCCGCCATATCCGTTCAAGTCTGCGTCCCTTGGACTGAAGGGAGCGAAGATGAGGGTCGTACCAGAGGGAACGACCAGGGTGAGAGAGGGTAATTGTTTTAATAGGGACTAGGGCAGCAAAGGTGGTGGTGAGGGGGTGGTTGAGCAGATCGGAAGCTGCAGAAATGTCATGGTGAATGGAGGGCCAGAGGCTGGACAGTTGGGATTTCATAAGTGCAGTTGTAAGAGAGTTGGGAGAGAGTTTTTTCCAGGGGCGGACACAGAAGGAGGTAGGGGTGGGGGTGGGGGTGGGGTGGAAGGGGGATGTGGGTGGAGAGCGATACGAGGAAGTGGTCAGAGATGGCCTTATCTGCGATTGACACGATGGGAGTAGCGAGGCCACGAGAGATGGCAAGGTCGAGGGGGTGGCCGTGAATATGGGTTGGGGAGTTTACATGGAGGGAGAGATTAAGGGATGATAGGAGGCTAGTGAACTCAGGGGAGAGAGAGCGTGATGAATTGAGATGGAGGTTGAAATCACCGAGGATGAGAAGTCGTTCGGTGTAGAGGCTGAGGGAGGAGAGCAGTGAAGATATCTCGGTAATAAAATTTTTATGTTACTTGGGTGGGCGGTAGAGAACAAGGATTTTAAATGAGAGATGAGAGGGGTGGAATAAGGTGCGATGCTCAAAGGAGGAGAAAGTGCCGTAGGAGTAGGGGGACAGACCGAGGTATGATTTGGTGACGAGAGCCACACCGCCATCACGGCAGTCTGAGCAGGGCAAGTGGTGGAAGGTATAGCCAGGTGGGGAGGCTTCATTTAAGGGTAAGGTGTCATCACCCCTCAGCCAAGTTTCCGTCAGGGCCATAATGTCGATGCAATCATCCACGATAAGCTCATGGATGGCAAGGGCCTTGTTCACAAGTGAACGGACGTTCTGGAGGGAGATGCGGAGAGGGCTGGTGATGGCTGACCCACTGCCAGTGTCCACAGGGTCAGCGCTGGGGGGGGATGAGTTGGACGGTGAGGAGATTGGCAAGATTTGCCCCCAGTGGGCGCGCTGGGCGGGAAGGTCGGCGAGAGAGTCGGATGGGACAGTTGGGGTTGCTGCTCGTAAGGCGGCAGCGACGAGATCCTCGATGGGCCCTTTGAAGGATGCCAAGAGAGGCACCGAGGGAAGCTGTGGGCTTATCGAAGAGGGAGTCAAGCCTGGGACGGCGGCAGGAGAGGAGGAAGGTCGAAGAGTAATGAAGGATTGGGGTAGGGATTTGGGAGGGCGGAGTGTCCGAGAGAGGAGAGATGAAAGGAGGCAGTTCAGAGGCGATTCACAAGGTTGGTTCCTGAGATGAGGAGGTTGACTTTTGAGGAAAGGTTGAGCAGGCTGGGCCTACACTCAATGGAGTTTAGAAGAATGAGAGGTGATCTTATTGAAACATATAAGATACTGAGGGGGCTCGACAGGGTAGATGCAGAGAGGATGTTTCCCCTTGTGGGGAAATCTAGAACTCGGGGGCACAGTCTCAGAATAAAGGGTCGCCCTTTTAGAACTGAGATGAGGAGGAATTTCTTCTCTCAGAGGATCATAAATCTGTGGAATTCTCTGCCCCAGAGAGCCATGGAGGCTGGGTCATTAAATACATTCAAGGTGGAGAGAGACAGATTTTTGCAAGATAAGGGAGTGAAGGGTTATGGGGAGCGGGCAGGGAAGTGGCTTTTAGCCCAAGATCAGCCATGATCTTATTGAATGGCGGAGCAGGCTCGAGGGGCCAAGTGGCCTATTCCTGCTCCTATTTCTTATGTTTCTTATGACGACAGGAGAGAGCGGTCAGGGAGGGATAGAGAGAATAGGAAAAGAGGGGGGAAAAAGTGGAAAAGTAATGAACGGCTCGGGTCCGGAGCAGCAGCCAAAGTGCGCACGCAAATGATCATGGGAAAAGCCTGTTTAAATGTAGTAATTAATGGAATACCTATTTCCTGGTAGCAGGGACTAGGTTTGGGGACAATAGCAGGGAGACCAGGGTCACAGTCAGAGGTCCCGTGGAGGGACAAAGCCAACGTGAGCAGGATGGGGCCGGTACGGTCCATCGACGAACCGCTGTCCAAAGCAGGCGAGTGAAGTCCAGAAGCTATTTAGAAACATGGAAGATAGGAGCAGGAGTCGGCCATTCGGCCCTCGAGCCTGCTCCGCCATTCAATGAGATCATGGCTGATCATCCAAATTCAGTACCCTGTGTGGTAAACCACTGTTATAGTTATCACTGTATATTGTTCTCACTGTTCTCACTGTCACATCACTACACGAGGTCGCCTCTTGTCGCACTGTTATACCTGGGCTGACCACCTCCGACTCCGCCCATTACCTGCCCAGGTATAAAGGTAGCTGACTGGCTAGTATTCCTCCCTGTTGGATCGGATCACCCACGAGGGTGGGCTCTGTTATTTAGCCAATAAAAACCTTCAGTTACGTTCTTAACTCGTCGCCTTTTATTGGACTAATTGATAGGCATATCAATTTTATTGGCTAAATTTTAAAGATGTCTGATAATGAACAGCAACAGCAAGGAGCTCACCCAGCAGCACAGCAACAGCAGCCTCCAGACAACGGGCCACACCAGCCGGCTTGGCTGCAAGCCTTGAAACCACCATACCTGGATCTAAACCCACAGGCACCAAACGCAGCCCTCAACTTCAAACACTGGCTGGACTGCTTCGAATCCTACCTGGAAGAATCCGGCGCCCCGCAGAGATCCAAACTAAGACTTCTGAACGCCCAAGCGAGCCCGAGAGTATACGCACTCATACAGGACACGACTACGTACGAGGCCGCTATCAACCTACTGAAACAGCAGTACCGCAGCCCGGTAAATTACATGTACACCAGGCACCTCCTAAGATCCCGCCCGCAACAGCCAGGAGAGTCTGTAGCTGAATTTTTACGGGCGCTAAGAGCACTCGGCAGGAACTGTGACTTTAAAGCGGTGACGGCTGTTGAAAATACGGAAGATAATATCCGCGATGCCTTTGTGAAAGGCCTACGGTCCGACTACTCACGGCAAAGACTGCTTGAAGCTAAAGACCTCGACCTGGACAAAGCTGAAGCCCTCGCTCTCTCCCTGGAGGTGGCCCATCAGGACCAGGAGGCGTTTTCCAGGTACTGCTCGCGACCCTGGGACTCGGGCCCGACCCCTACCGCAATACCCTTCGCAGCGCCGCCCCCGGGACCTACCTCAGCGTCGGCGTCCCGGACCCGACCGGGCCCGCCACCCCCGGTACCGGCTCCGACATCGGGCACCCGCGATCGGGCCGCCGGCTGCTTCTTTTGCGGCCAGGAGAAGCACCCGAGGTCGTGCTGCCCAGCCAGGAACTCTACCTGCACAACCTGCAGGAAGAAAGGCCATTTCTCTAAGGCCTGCAGGAGCGGATCTTCAGAGGCCAGCAGTGCCTCATGCGAACTGTGGGGGCGGCCATCTTCTTTCACGGCAACTGAGGCCAGTATCCCCACACGTGAGTCATGGGGGCGGCCATCTTTGATCAAGGCAACCGACCCCAATAGTGCCTCATGTGAGTTATGGGGGCAGCCATCTTCTCCGCCATTTTGTCCTACCTCGTGGGAGACGCCATTTTACACACCACGCCCGACTGCCACCGGGCCCCCGGACCCGACGACCGCCTCGCCCGCAGACGACAACGACTCGCTTACCTACACGCTAGCCTCCGTCACTCTGGATCAAGCCCGCCCACACCACCTGTCCAAGTCGATGATGGACATCAAAGTAAACGGCCACGCCACGACCTGCCTGTTCGACAGCGGAAGCACGGAGAGCTTCATCCACCCAGACACGGTGAGCCACTACTCCCTCCCTGTCCTGCCAACGCGCAACCGAATCTCGATGGCATCGAGGTCCCACGCCACGGACATTAGCGGCTACTGTGCTGTGACCTTGTCGGTTAAGGGTACAGAGTATAAAAACTTTAAACTCCTCGTCCTCCCCCAGCTCTGCGCTGCCGTCCTACTAGGGCTGGACTTCCAATCCCACCTCCAAAGTGTAACCCTAGCATACGGTGGACCCCTCCCCCCACTCACAGTCGACAACCAGCGAAGGTTAAACCGCCCACCGCGTAACACCTGCAGCCTATCCACCCTCAAGGTGCCGCCACCTTCCCTGTTCGCTAACCTCACCCCCGACTGCAAACCCGTCGCTACCAAGAGCAGGCGGTACAGCGCTGGGGACAGAGCTTTCATTAGCTCTGAGGTGCAGCGTCTCCTGAAGGAGGGCATCATCGAGGGGAGCAACAGCCCCTGGCGTGCCCAGGTCGTGGTCGTTAAGACCGGCGATAAAAATCGCCTGGTCATCGACTACAGCCAGACCATAAACAGATACACCCAGCTGGACGCATACCCCCTTCCCCGCATATCTGACATGGTCAATCAGATTGCACAATACCGCGTATTCTCGACCATCGACCTTAAGTCGGCCTACCACCAACTCCCTATCCACCCCGAGGACCGCCAGTACACCGCCTTCGAGGCGAATGGGCGCCTATACCACTTCCTTAGGGTCCCCTTCGGTGTCACCAACGGGGTCTCGGTCTTCCAAAGGGAGATGGACCGGATGGTTGACCAGAACGGACTGCAGGCCACATTCCCCTACCTAGATAACGTCACCATCTGCGGCCGCGACCGGCAGGACCACGACGTGAATCTGGAGAAATTCCTCCGTACGGCCCAACGGCTGAACCTCACCTACAATAAGGAGAAATGCGTGTTTAACACAGCGCGCCTTGCCATCCTTGGCTGTGTAGTAGAGAACGGAGTCATCGGCCCCGACCCCGAAAGAATGCGCCCCCTCATGGAGCTACCCCTCCCCCACTGTCCAAAAGCACTTAGGAGAACCCTGGGGCTTTTCGCCTACTATGCCCAATGGGTACCCAATTATGCGGACAAAGCCAGACCCCTCCTGAAAACCACATCCTTCCCCCTCACGGAAGAGGCGTGCGCGGCCTCTCCCTCATTAAGGGAGACATAGCCAAGGCCACAATGCACGCAGTGGATGAGTCAATCCCCTTCCAAGTGGAGAGCGATGCATCCGACTTCGCCCTAGCCGCTACCCTTAACCAGGAGGGTAGGCCGGTAGCCTTCTTCTCAAGGACCCTACAGGGCCCCGAGACCCGACACTCGTCGGTCGAGAAGGAAGCCCAGGCAATTGTGGAGGCAGTACGGCGCTGGAGGCACTACTTGGCAGGCAAACGATTTACCCTCCTCACCGACCAACGCTCGGTTGCCTTCATGTTTAATAACAAGCTGAGGGGCAAGATCAAGAACGACAAAATCTTGAGGTGGAGAATCGAGCTTTCCACCTATGATTATGAGATCTTGTACCGGCCCGGTAAACTGAACGACCCCCCTGATGCTCTTTCACGCATTACATGCGCCAGCGCGCAAAGTGATAGACTTCAGACCCTCCACAATGACCTCTGCCACCCCGGAGTCACCAGACTCTACCATTTCATTAAGGCCCGCAACCTGCCATACTCCATCGAGGAGGTCAGGACCATGACCAGGAACTGCCAGATCTGTGCTGAGTGCAAACCGCACTTCTATAAGCCGGACAGAGCAAGCCTGATCAAGGCCACCCGCCCCTTCGAGCGTCTGAGCATCGACTTCAAGGGGCCCCTACCGTCATCCGACCGTAATGTGTACTTCCTCAACATCGTTGATGAGTACTCCCGTTTCCCCTTTGCCTTCCCCTGCCCAGACATGACCAGTAACACGGTCATTAAATGCCTGAACAAACTCTTCGCCTTGTTCGGGTTCCCGAACTATATACATAGTGACCGGGGCGCCTCCTTCATGAGCGAGGAACTCCGTCAGTTCCTATTGGAGAGGGGTATTGCAGCAAGCAGGACCACCAGCTACAACCCCCGAGGGAACGGCCAGGTGGAAAGAGAGAACGCGACGGTATGGAAGGCCACCCTCTTAGCCTTAAAGTCTAAGGGCCTCCCAACCTCCCGCTGGCAAGAGGTCCTCCCGATTGCGCTGCACTCCATCCGGTCACTACTTTGCACTGCCATTAACACCACCCCCCATGCCCGAATGTTTGTCTTCCCCAGGAAGTCGACTACGGGAACCACCCTACCAACCTGGCTGACCTCTCCGGGACCCGTCTTGCTGCGAAAGCACGTGAGGGCCCATAAAACGGACCCCCTGGTCGAGAAGGTGAACCTCCTGCACGCCAACCCCCAGTACGCCTATGTGGCTTACCCAGACGGACGGGAGGACACTGTCTCCTTACGAGACCTCGCACCCTCACCCCCCCCTCCCAACCCCCCGAGTCCAGCCGAGGTAGACGGCATGCCGGAACCCCACGAGCCTTTGCCGACTACGCAGACACCAGCTTTAACACCGGATAATGTAACACCGCCGCTGCGACGATCGGAGAGGCTAACGAAGCCTCCGGACAGACTGACATACCAGAGCTGGTAATACACTTCACCCCGCCGGACTCTAATCTAAACAAGGGGTGAATGTGGTAAACCACTGTTATAGTTATCACTGTATATTGTTCTCACTGTTCTCACTGTCACATCACTACACGAGGTCGCCTCTTGTCGCACTGTTATACCTGGGCTGACCACCTCCGACTCCGCCCATTACCTGCCCAGGTATAAAGGTAGCTGACTGGCTAGTATTCCTCCCTGTTGGATCGGATCACCCACGAGGGTGGGCTCTGTTATTTAGCCAATAAAAACCTTCAGTTACGTTCTTAACTCGTCGCCTTTTATTGGACTAATTGATAGGCATATCACCCTGTCCCTGCTTTCTCCCCATATCCCTTGATCCCTTTAGCCTTAAGAAATATATCCAACTCCTTCTTGAATATATTTAATGAATTGGCCTCAACTGTCTTCTGTGGTAGAGAATTCCACAGGTTCACCACTCTCTGGGTGAAGAAATTCCTCCTCATTTCTGTCCTAAATGGCTTACCCCTTATCCTTAGACTGTGACCCCTGGTTCTGGACTCCCCGACCATCGGGAACATCCTTCCTGCATCTAGTCTGTCTAGTCCTGTTAGAATTTTATAAGTTTCAATGAGATCCCCTCTCAATCTTCTAAACTCCAGCGAGTATACGCCCAATCGACCCAATCTCTCCTCATACGTCATTCCTGACATCCCAAGTATCAGTCTGGTGAATCTTCGCTGCACTCCCTCCATGGCAAGAACATCCTTCCTCAGATAAGGCGACCAAAACTGCACACAATACTCAAGGTGTGGTCTCACCAAGGCCCTGTACAACTGCAGCAAGACATCCTTGTTTGAAGGGTAGAGAGTTCGAGGATGGAGGTTGTTGCCGTAGGAATGAGAGTCGGTAGTGGTGCAGAAAGCTGATGGCTAAATTGACGCAAGTTGGAGGTCACCGTAGATCAAAGCGGCGGGGAAAAAGTAAAACCACAAACCAGCGACCATCGAAGCTGAAAACCGGTAGAACGAGTCTCCGGACAGCAAGTGAAGCAGCTGCTACCTGGAAACCAGCAGAGGTGAAACTCCAGTAGAACCAGTTCAGCAGAGACACAGCCGGAGAGTTTAAAGGTAAAAATCTTTCAGCAGCAGAGATAGAGACACAGCAGGTAAATCCGACACTGTAATCCAGTGCAGAAACGTTGTGTAATCCAGTGTAGTTCAAAGCAGAAACCTAGTCTGGATGTCCAGAGAAGTCCAGGAGATCGGAAACCAATTTGACAAAAGAATTCCGCAGCTTTTTAATTTGACAAAAGAATAGGGCGCCTTTAACATAGTAAAACGTCCCAAGGTGCTTCACAGGAGCCATGATCAGGCAAAATTTGACACCGAGCCACATAGGGAGATATCAGGACAGGAAGCTTGGTCAAAGAAGTGGGTTTTAAGGAGCGTCATAAAAGGAGGAAGGAGAGGCGGAGAGGTTTAGGGAGGGAATTCCAGAGCTTAGGGCTCAGGTAGCTGAAGGCACGGCCGCTAATGGCAGAGCGATTAAAATCGGGGATGCGCAAGAGGCCAGAATTGGAGGAGCGCAGAGATCTCGGAGGATTGTTGTTACAGAGAAAGGGAGGGGCGAGGGCCATGGAGGGATTGGAACACAAGGATGAGAACTTTAGAAGCACAAACACAAATGTCTCCGTTGTGGTGACGTACCAGGTCTCACTGACATCAGCAGATTTGGAGGGAGGAGAAAACTGACATATTAGGGACAGGAGGAGACCATTCCGCCCCTCGCACCTGCTCAATCAGATCCCGGCTAATCTGCTCCTCAACTCCATTTACTCGCCTTTGCTCCATATCCCTCGAGACCCCCTTACCAATGTTCCCTTTAGGCTGCGCATCTGGCTCATTGGCTCTCAAATAGGAAAAAACGCACATGCGCGGTATTTTGAACGGGCCGTGCAGCCCCTTAAAGGGACCGCGCACCCGCCTGGACCTGGGTGAGAGCAGCATCGAGCGCGGCAGAGCTTGAAACCGGCAACAAGGAGCGAGGCCCGACCACAGAGCCTGGACCTGGGAGAGAGCAGAATCGAGCGCGGCAGAGCTTAAAACCGGCAGCAAGGAGCGAGGCCCGACCACAGAGCCTGGACCTGGGAGAGAGCAGAATCGAGCGCGGCAGAGCTTAAAACCGGCAGCAGTGAACGAGGCCCGACCACAGAGCCTGGACCTGGGAGAGAGCAGAATCGAGCGCGGCAGAGCTTAAAACCGGCAGCAAGGAGCGAGGCCCGACCACAGAGCCTGGACCTGGGAGAGAGCAGAATCGAGCGCGGCAGAGCTTAAAACCGGCAGCAAGGAGCGAGGCCCGACCACAGAGCCTGGACCTGGGTGAGAGCAGAATCGAGCGCGGCAGAGCTTAAAACCGGCAGCAAGGAGCGAGGCCCGACCACAGAGCCTGGACCTGGGAGAGAGCAGAATCGAGCGCGGCAGAGCTTAAAACCGGCAGCAAGGAGCGAGGCCCGACCACAGAGCCTGGACCTGGGAGAGAGCAGCATTGAGCACGGCAGAGCTTAAAACCGGCAGCAAGGCCCGACCACAGAGCCTGGACCTGGGAGAGAGCAGCATCGAGCGCGGCGGCAGTTAAAACCGGCGGCAGTGAACGAGGCCCGACCAATTCAGCAGCAGGGGACAGAGGTAAAAAGTAATCAAAGTGTGACGTCAGCAGGAAGCAGGTAAGTGATTGGTTGGTGAGTATTTCTCTTTTTTTAAACTTTAACTCTGGTTTATAGTTTCTAAGGTCTCTCTGGTGTAGCGGGGACTGTTGGTAAACTATTTAACTGTAGTGTAATTAGTATGATTGATTGATTTAATTTAAACTCAATTAATTAAAGGGTAAGTCATGGCAGGACAGCCCGGCCCTGTGATCTGCTCCTCCTGTGATATGTGGGAACTCAGGGACACTTCCTGTGTCCCTTACAACTATGTGTGCAGGAAGTGCACCCAGCTGCAGCTATTGACAGACTGCATTGCGGCGCTGGAGCTGCGATTGGATGCATACTGGAGCGTTCATGATGCTCGGGACATCGTGAATAGCACGTTTAGGGAGTTGGACACACCACAGGTAGAGGTTGGACAGGAAGAAAGGGAACGGGTGACCAACAGGCAGAGTACTAGGTGCAGGCAGGTAGTGCAGGGGTCCCCTGTGGCCATCCCCCTCTCCAACAGATACACCACTTTGAGTACTGTTGCGGGGGATGGCTTATCAGAGGAAGGCAGCAGCAGTCAACCTCCTGGCACCAGGGGTGGCTCTGCTGCACAGAATGGGAGGAAAAAGAGTGGTAGAGCTATAGTAATAGGGGATTCAATTGTAAGGGGAATAGATAGGCATTTCTGCGGCCGCAAACGAGACTCCAGGATGGTGTGTCGCCTCCCTGGTGCAAGGGTCAAGGATGTCTCCGAGCAGCTGCAGAACATCTTGGAAGGGGAGGGTGAACAGCCAGTTGTCGTGGTGCATATAGGCACCAACGATATAGGTAAAAAGCGGGATGAGGTCCTAAAAGCGGAATATAGGGAGTTAGGAGGTAAATTAAAAAACTGGACCTCAAAGGTAGTAAGCTCAGGATTGCTACCAGTGCCATGTGCTAGTCAGAGTAGAAATAGAAGGCTACTTCAGATGAATACGTGGCTAGAGGAATGGTGCCAGGGGGAGGGATTCAAGTTCCTGGGACATTGGAACCGGTTCTGGGGGAGGTGGGACCAGTTCAAACCGGACGGTCTGCACCTGGGCAGGGCTGGAACCGATGTCCTAGGGGGAGTGTTTGCTAGTGCTGTGGGGGAGGGTTTAAACTAAAATGGAAGGGGGTTGGGAACCTGAGCAGGGAGACAGAGGAAAGGGAAACAAGGATAAAAGCAAAAGATAGGAAGGAGAAAAACAAAAGTGGCAGTCAGAGAAATCAACAGTTTAAATCAAACGTGGCCACAGTAAATAATAATTCTAATAGGTCTAAGAGCGTTAAAAAAACAAGCCTGAAGGCTTTGTGTCTTAATGCGAGGAGCATTTGTAATAAGGTGGATGAATTGGCTGCGTAAATAGAGGTAAACGAATATGATTTGGTTGGCATTACGGAAACGTGGCTCAAGGATGGCCAAGACTGGGAACTCAACATCCAGGGGTATTCGATATTCAGGAAAGATAGGCAAAAAGGAAAGGGAGGAGGGGTAGCATTACTGGTTAAAGAAGGGATTAACACAATTGTAATGAAGGATATTAGCTCTGATGATGTGGAATCTGTATGGGTAGAATTGAGAAATACTAAGGGGAAAAAAACATTAGTGGGAGTGGTATATAGACCTCCAAACAGTAAGGCAGAGGTTGGGGATGGCATTAAAAGGGAAATTAAAGAAGCGTGCAATAAGGGCACAGCAGTCATCATGGGTGACTTTAATCTACATATAGATTGGGCTAACCAAATTAGTAACAATACTGTGGAGGAGGAATTCCTGGAGTGTTTACGGGATGGTTTCCTGGACCAATATGTCAAGGAACCAACCAGAGATCAGGCCATCTTAGACTGGGTATTATGTAACGAGAAAGGATTAATTAGCAATCTTGTTGTACGAGGCCCCTTGGGTCGGAGCGATCATAATATGATCGAATTCTTCATTAAGATGGAGAATGAAGTAGTTGACTCAGAAACTAGGGTCCTCAATTTAAATAAAGGAAACTACGATGGTCTGAGGAGCGAGTTGTGTAGGATTGATTGGGGAATGGCACTCAAAGGGTTGACGGTGGATAGGCAATGGCAAACATTCAAAGACCGAATGGATGAACTACAGAAGTTGTTCATCCCAGTTTGGCATAAAAATAAAACAAAAAAGGTGACTCAACCGTGGCTAACAAGGGAAATTAGGGATAGCATAAGATCCAAGGAGAGGACATATAAATTGGCCAGAAAAAGCAATAATCCTGAGGATTGGGAGCAGTTTAGGATTCAACAAAGGAGGACAAAGGGATTAATTAAGAAAGGGAAAATAGAATATGAGAGTAAGCTTTCAGGGAACATAAAAACTGACTGTAAAAGCTTTTATAGATATGTGAAGAGAAAAAGATTGGTGAAGTCACGCGTAGGTCCCTTGCAGTCAGAATCGGGGGAATTTATAATGGGGAACAAAGAAATGGCAGACCAACTAAATACATATTTTGGTTCTGTCTTCACAAAGGAGGACACAAATAACCTCCCAGAAATACCGAGGAACATAGGGTCTGATGAAAGGGTGGAACTGAAAGAAATCAGTATTTGTAGGGAAATGGTGTTAGGAAAATTGATGGGACTGAAGGCCGATAAATCCCCAGGGCCTGATAATCTACATCCCAGGGTACTTAAGGAAGTGGCCCTAGAAATAGTAGATGCATTGCTGGTCATCTTCCAGAACTCAATAGACTCTGGAACAGTACCCATGGATTGGAGGGTAGCTAATGTTACCCCACTATTCAAAAAAGGTGGCAGAGAAAAAGCAGGGAATTATAGACCAGTAAGCCTGACATTGGTAGTGGGGAAAATGCTAGAGTCCATTATAAAAGATGTAATAGCAGAGCACTTGGAAAGCAGTGACAGGATCGGACAAAGTCAACATGGATTTACAAAAGGTAAATCATGCTTGACTAATCTACTGGAATTTTATGAGGATGTAACTGGTAAAATAGATAAGGGAGAACCAGTGGATGTGGTGTATTTGGACTTTAAGAAGGCTTTCGATAAGGTCCCGCATAAGAGATTAGCGTGCAAAATTAAGGCACATGGGATTGGGGGCAAGGTATTGACTTGGATAGAGAACTGGTTGGCGGACAGAAAGCAAAGAGTTGGAATAAATGGGTCGTTTTCCGAGTGGCAGGCAGTGACTAGTGGGGTACCGCAAGGATCGGTCCTAGGACTCCAGCTGTTCACAATATATATTAATGATCTGGACGAGGGAATTGGATGTAATATCTCCAAATTTGCAGACGACACAAAGCTGGGTGGGAGGGTATGCTGTGAGGAGGATGTCATGAAACTCCAGTACGATTTGGACAGGTTAGGTGATTGGGCAGAAACATGGCAAATGCACTATAATGTGGATAAATGTGAGGTTATCCACTTTGGTGGCAAAAACAGGAAGGCAGATTATTATTTGAATGGCAATAGATTGGGAGAAGGGGAAGTGCAAAGAGACCTGGGTGTTCTTGTGCACCAGTCGCTGAAGGTAAGCATGCAGATGCAGCAGGTGGTTAAGAAGGCAAATGGTATGTTGGCCTTCGTAGCAAGAAGGTTCGAGTACAAGAACAAGGATGTCTTGCTACAGTTGTACAGGGCCTTGGTGAGACCACATCTTGAGTATTGTGTGCAGTTTTGGTCACCTTATCTGAGGAAGGACGTTCTTGCCATGGAAGGAGTGCAGCAAAGATTCACCAGGCTGATACCTGGGATGGCAGGAATGACGTATGAGGAGAGATTGTGTCGATTGGGCTTATACTCACTGGAGTTTAGAAGATTGAGAGGGGATCTCATCGAAACCTATAAAATTCTGTCAGGCCTGGACAGACTAGATGCTGGAAGGATGTTTCTGATGGCCGGGAGTCCAGAACCAGGGGTCATAGTCTAAGGATAAGGGGTAAGCCATTTAGGACTGAAATGAGGAGGAATTTCTTCACCGAGAGTGGTGAACCTGTGGAATTCTCTGCCACAGAGGGCGGTGGAGGCCAGTTCATTAAATATATTCAAGAAAGAGTTGGATATATTTCTTAAGGCTAAAGGGATATGGGGAGAAGGCAGGGACAGGGTACTGAATTTGGATGATCAGCCATGATCTCATTGAATGGCGGAGCAGGCTCGAAGGGCCGAATGGCCGACTCCTGCTCCTATCTTCTATGTTTCTATGAAAGAGAACATTGCCCCTTACCAAACAAAACTCTAGCAATCTCAGTCTTGAAAGATCCAATTGTCCCTCCAGCCTCTACAGCTTTCTGGGGGAGAGAGTTCCAGATTTCCACCACCCTTTGTGTGAAGAAGTGCTTCCTGGCATCACCCCTGAACGGCCTGGCTCTAATTTTAAGGTTCTGCCCCCTTGTTCTGGACTCCCCCCACCAGAGGAAATAGTTTCTCTCTCTCTACCCTCTCAAATCTTTAAACAGCTCGATCGGATCACCCCTCAATCTTCTAAACTCAATGGGATGCAAGGCATTGCTGGAGAGATAGAGGGGCTGTCCTGGAGGGGTCAAGGACCGAATCTATTTGGTTAGAGTTAAGAAACACTAGAGGTGCCATTACACTACTAGGTGGATTCTATAGGCCACCAACTAGTGGAAAGGATATAGAGGAGCAAATTTGTAGGGAAATTACAGAGAGATGCAAGAACTATGGATTAGTAATAATGGGGGACTTCAATTATCCTAATATAGGCTGGGATAGTAATAGTGTAAAGGGCAGAGAAGGGGAAGATTAACTCAAGTGTGTTCAGGAGAAATCTCTTGATCCGTACGTTTCCAGCCCAACGAGGGAGGAGGCATTGCTGGATCTGGTTCTGGGGAATGAGGTGGGTCAAGTGGAGCAAGTATCAGTAGGGGAACATTTAGGGAACAGTGATCATAGTATCATAAGGTTTAGATTAGCTATGGCAAAGGACAGGGAGCAATCTCGAGTAAAAGTACTTAATTGGACGAAGGCAAATTTCAATGGGTTGGGAACGGATCTGGCCCGGGTAAACTGGAATCGAAGATTGGCAGGCAAAACTGTAATGGAACAATGGGCTGCCTTTAAAGAGGAAATAGTTCAGGTACACGAGGGGTTAAGGTAGAGCAACCAAAGCCAGAGCTCCCTAGATGACGAGATAGAGTAAAATGAAGCAGAAAAAGAGCCCGTATGACAGATATCAGGTTGAGAATACAAGTGAGAATCAGGCTGAATATAGAAAGTTCAGAGGAGAAGTGAAAAATAAAATAAGAGGGGCAAAGAGAGAGTATGAGAATAGAATGGCAGATAACATAAAATGGAATCCAAAAGTCTTCTATAAGCATTTAAATAATAAACAGGCAGTAAGAGGAGGGGGCATTGGGCCGATTAGGGACCAAAAAGGAGACCTACGCATGGAGGCAGAGGGCATGGCTGAGGTACTAAATGAGTACTTTGCATCTGTCTTCACCAAGGAAGAAGATGCTGCCAAAGTCATAGTGAAAGAGGAGATAGTGGAGATACTGGATGAGATAAAAATTGATAAAGAGGAGCTCCTAGAAAGAGTGGCTGAACTTAAACTAGATAAGTCACCAGGACCGGATGGGATGCATCCTAGGATGCTGAGGGAAGTTAAGGAGGAAATCACGGAGGTACTGGCCATAATATTCCAATCCTCCTTAGATACGGGGGTGGTGCCAGAGGACTGGAGAATTGCAAATGTTACACCCTTGTTCAAAAAAGGGTGTAAGGATAAACCCAGTAACTACAGGCCAGTCAGTTTAACCTCGGTAGTGGGGAAGCTTTTAGAAACAATAATCAGGGACAAAGTTAACAGTCACTTGGACAAGTGTGGATTAATTAAGGAAAGCCAGCACGGATTTGTTAAAGGCAAATCGTGTTTAACCAACTTGATCGAGTTTTTTGATAAGGTAACAGAGAGGGCTGATGAGGGCAATGCGGTTGATGTGGTGAACATGGATTTCCAAAAGACGTTCGACAAAGTGCCACATAATAGGCTTTCCAGCAAAGTTGAAGCCCATGGAATAAAAGGGACAGTGGCAGCATGGATACGGAATTGGCTAAGTGACAGGAAACAGAGAGTAGTGGTGAACGGTTGTTTTTCGGACTGGATGAACGTATACAGTGGTGTTCCCCAGGGGTCGGTTCTAGGACCACTGCTTTTCTTGATATATATTAATGACTTCGACTTGGGTGTACAGGGCACAATTTCAAAATGTGCAGATGACACAAAACTTGGAAGTATAGTGAACAGTGAGGAGGAGAGTGATAGACTTCAACAGGACATAGACAGGCTGGTGAAATGGGCGGACACGTGGCAGATGAAATTTAACGCAGAAAAGTGCGAAGTGATACATTTCGGTAGGAAGAACGAGGAGAGGCAATATAAACTAAAGGGTACAATCCTAAAGGGGGTGCAGGAACAGAGAGACCTGGGGGTATATGTGCACAAATCATTGAAGGTGGCAGGGCAGGTTGAGAAAGCGGTTAAAAAAGCATACGGGATCCTGGGCTTCATAAATAGAGGTATAGAGTACAAAAGCAAGGAGGTTATGATGAACCTTTATAAAACACTGGTTCGGCCTCAACTGGAGTATTGTGTCCAATTCTGGGCACCGCACCTTAGGAAGGATGTGAAGGCCTTAGAGAGGGTGCAGAAAAGATTTACGAGAATGATTCCAGGGATGAGGGACTTCAGTTACGTGGCTGGATTGGAGAAGCTGGGATTGTTCTCCTTGGAGCAGAGAAGGTTGAGAGGAGATCTGATAGAGGTGTTCAAAATCATGAGGGGTCTGGACAGAGTAGAGAGAGAAACTGTTCCCATTGGCGGAAGGGTCGAGAACCAGAGGACACAGATTTAAGGTGATTGGCAGAAGAACCAAAGGTGACATGAGGAAAAAAAATTTTACGCAGCGAGTGGTTAGGATCTGGAATGCGCTGCCTGAAAGGGTGGTGGAGGCAGGCTCAATCGTGGCTTTCAAAAGGGAGTTGGATAAATACCTGAAGGAAAAAAATTTGCAGGGCTACGGGGAAAGGGCGGGGAGTGGGACTAGCTGAAGGGCTCTTGCAGAGAGCCGGCACGGGCTCGACGGGCCGAATGGCCTCCTTCTGTGCTGTAACCATTCTATGACTCTAATGAGCAGGAGGGAAAGAGCAGGTTGAATGGAGTTAGGGGATTGTGGACTGAAGGAACAGTTGGGAAGAAAAGCCTCTCCAAAGCCGGATGGGAAGAGGCAAGGACAGCGAGGACAGGAAATGAGGAGCAGACCCATGTTGAGCCGTGGCTCAGTGGGCAGCACTCTCGCCTCTGAGTCAGAAGGTCGTGGGTTCAGGTCCCACTCCAGAGACTTGAGCACATAATCCAGGTTGACACATCAGTGCAGTACTGAGGGAGCGCTGCACTGTCGGAGGGGCAGTGCTGAGGGAGCGCTGCACTGTCGGAGGGGCAGTACTGAGGGAGCGCTGCACTGTCGGAGGGGCAGTACTGAGGGAGTGCTGCACTGTCGGAGGGGCAGTACTGAGGGAGTGCTGCACTGTCGGAGGGGCCGTACTGAGGGAGTGCTGCACTGTCGGAGGGGCAGTACTGAGGGAGCGCTGCACTGTCGGAGGGGCCGTACTGAGGGAGCGCCGCACTGTCGGAGGGGCAGTACTGAGGGAGCGCCGCACTGTCGGAGGGGCAGTACTGAGGGAGCGCCGCACTGTCGGAGGGGCAGTACTGAGGGAGCGCCGCACTGTCGGAGGGGCAGTACTGAAGGAGCGCTGCACTGTCGGAGGGGCAGTACTGAGGGAGCGCTGCACTGTCGGGGGGCAGTACTGAGGGAGCGCTGCACTGTCGGAGGGGCAGTACTGAGGGAGCGCTGCACTGTCGGAGGGGCAGTACTGAGGGAGCACTGCACTGTCGGAGGGGCAGTACTGAGGGAGCGCTGCACTGTCGGAGGGGCCGTCCTTCAGATGAGATGGTAAACTGAGGCCCCGTCTGCTCTCTCAGGTGGATGTAAATGATCCCATGGCCACTATTCTAAGAAGAGCAGGGGAGTTCTCCCCGGTGTCCTGGATCAATATTTATCCCTCAATCAACATAACTAAAACAGATTATCTGGTCATTATCACATTGCTGTTTGTGGGAGCTTGCTGTGCGCAAATTGGCTGCCGCATTTCCTACATTACAACAGTGACTACACTTCAAAAAGTACTTCATTGGCTGTGAAGCGCTTTGGGATGTCCCGAGGTCATTAAAGGCATTGTGGAAATAGGAGTTAGAACTTTATCATTTGACGTTGAATTTTGATGGGATTTGCTGTGCGAGAGGCTCCTGTAAAACGCTTACCTGCAATCCCACAGTCTGATCTTCTTGTCAAAGTGACCGCTGATGATGAAATAATCGGAACAAACGATGTCACTGCAGCGAGAGGGAACGTGGATCGACTTCACGCCTGTCACAGAAGAATTGAAACATGACAGGGGCGAGAAGTAGATTCATTAGACAAACCTCCGCCTGCGCCGAATTAAGACATTACCTCAAAGAGACTCCGGCCCAGAAGGGTTTAATCTCCCCCGAGTTATTGACAGCCCTGTGAGTGAAACCTTCCGAAACGATCGCACAGAGACGTAAATCACTTTCACGGGCAGGGTTGGAACTCATTATCCCTGCTACACGGAGAGTGATGGATGCCTGGGCTATGAGCGAGCTGCAAGCTGGAATCTTACCAAAAGGTTCGCATGACTTATGTATAAAATAATGGATGCGCTCAAAGCTAGAATCGAATCGTGACTGGCAAAGGTGTTGGATTATTTATATATATCTGTAAAAATGATGGATACCTGGGAGTGAGCAAGGAACATAGGAACAGGAGGTGACCATTGACCCCCAGCTTCAATTGCCGTTTGAGGAAGAGAGTTTCAAACTTCTCCCACCCTTTGTGTGTAGAAGTGTTTCCTAATTTCACTCCTGAAAGGTCTGGCTTTGACTTTTAGACGATGTCCCCTAGTCCTAGACTCCCCAACCAGCGGAAATAGTTTCTCTCTCTCTACCCTATCTGTTCCCCTTAATATCCTGAAAACTTCGATCAGATCGCCCCTTAACCTTCTAAATTCCAGGGAATACAACCCTAGTTTGTGTAATCGCTCCTCGTAACTTAACCCTTGAAGTCCGGGTATCATTCTGGTAAACCTACGCTGCACTCCCTCCAAGGCCAATATATCCCTGGCTGGTGTGGGGCTACATGCCGTTACACGGGGTGCTCTGTCCTACGGTGAAAGTGGTCGAACTCTGACTACGTCACCATTTTCCTTTCTGGGGCGAGTTAATTCACCAAAGAGTCATTGCGCCCTCCGACTACAGGACTGAGAGACACCAGTAAAACCACAGCTTTGGACAGAAGAGAGAGATTGGGTGAGGAAGGAGGAGAGAAAAAGGGAACGAGAGAAGAAACAAGAAAAGGTGAAGAGGGGAGGAGAGGCGGAGAGGGAAGAGGGGAGGAGAGGCGGAGAGGGAAGAGGGGAGGAGAGGCGGAGAGGGAAGAGGGGAGGAGAGGCGGAGAGGGAAGAGGGGAGGCGAGACGGAGCGGCGAGGGGAGGAGAGAATGAAGAGGGGAGGAGACGAGGCGAGGACATAAGGTGAAATGAGTGAAGAGCTCAGACAAGACATAAGGTAGACATGAGACGAGACACACAAGGAGAGAGGAGAGACAGGGCAGGACAGGACCCGAGAGAAGGTGAGAAGCGAGAGGCCAGTTTACCATACGGGAGAAGAGTCAGGTACACCCTCTCCCGCTAACTTTATAAAACCAGGAATATCAAAGAGAACTTACTCACAGGCAGCTTTGTTCAGGTCCCAGATTCGGAGCGTCCTGTCATGGCTTCCTGTCACAGCTTCTCGGAAATAAAATTTGAACTTTGCCGCCGTGACCTTTGCACTGTGACCTGACAGAGTGTGCTGGATACAAGATGCGAGGCAGAACAAAAAAAAACAAATTGTAAAAAAATAAAATCCAAAATGGAATCAAAGCCCAAATGTGTGGAACGAATGAACTTTGTTCATCTCTGCTCTGCAATGACAGGACTTGTGATTGGTGGGTGTTACTGCAGTGTGAAGTCTATTAATCACTCCAAGATCTCGCTCAGCCTCTCCACGAGACAGCTCAACGCCATTCATAAGGTGTCAACCTTGCCTCAGTTAGCAGTCTTGCCTTTGAGTAAGGAGGTCATGTGCTCGCCGACCTATTGGCTCCCGGTCCGGCAACGCCTCAATTTTAAAATTCAAATCCCTCCATGGCCTCACCCCCTCTCCCTATCTCTGTAACCTCCTCCAGCCCCTACAACACCCCGAGATCTCGGCGCTCCTCCAATTCTGGCCTCTTGAGCATCCCCCGATTTCCATCGCTCCACCATTGGCGGCCGTGCCTTCAACCCCCAGGGCCCTAAGCTCTGGAATTCCCTCCCTAAACCTCTCCGCCTCTCTCTCCTCCTGTAAGACGCTCCTTAAAACCGACCTCTTTGACCAAGCTTTTGGTCACCTGTCCGATTATCTCATGTGGCTCGGTGTCAAATTTTTCTGATAATTGCTCCTGTGAAGCGCCTTGGGATGTTTTACTACATTAAAGGCGCTGCATAAATACAAGTTCTTTTTTTCCTATGTTCCTTGTCTGTACGTTAGGCAACCTGGCAATGCACCAAGAATTCAGACACAACAAGGGGAATCTGGTCTGATGTACCTTTAGCTCGCAGTCCTTCAGACTCCATAGACGTGCAGTGTTATCGTATGATCCTGCTAAGATCTGCAGACCCTACAGGAAAGATGATAGAGAAAAAGAAACAATATTGATCTCGGAATTTATTACAAAACCTATCTCCTGTGCTGTCACTAAATACTGTGGTAACAAGAGAAGGTCAGAGGCTGGGTATTCTGCAGCGAGTGTCTCACCTCCTGACTCCCCAAAGCCTTTCCACCATCCACAAGGCACAGGCCAGGAGTGTGATGGAATACTCTCCACTTGCCTGGATGAGTGCAGCTTCAACAACACTCAAGAAGCTCGACACCATCCAGGACAAAGCAGCCCGCTTGATTGGCACCCCATCCACCACCTTAAACATTCACTCCCTCCACCACCGGCGCACCGTGGCTGCAGTGTGTACCATCTACAAGATGCACTGCAGCAACTCGCCAAGGCTTCTTCAGCAGCACCTCCCAAACCCGCGACAAGGCCAGCATTTATTGCCCAGCCCTAATTGCCCTCGAGAAGGTGGTGGTAAGCCGCCTTCTTGAACCGCTGCAGTCCGTGTGGTGGAAGGTACTCCCACAGTGCTGTCAGGGAGGGAGTTCCAGGATTTTGACCCAGCGACGATGAAGGAACGGCCGATATATTTCCAAGTAAGGATGGTGTGTGACTTGGAGGGGAACTTGGAGGTGGTGGTGTTCCCATGCGCCTGCTGCCCTTGTCCTCTGTGGTAGAGGTCGCGGGTTTGGGAGATTTAATAGAGGTGTTCAAAATGATGATGGGTTTTGATGGAGTAAATAAGGAGAAACTGTTTCCAGTGGCAGGAGGGTCGGTAACCAGAGGGCACAGATTTAAGATAATTGGCAAAAGAACCAGAGGGGGAGATGAGATTTTCTTTTTTACGCAGCGAGTTGTTGTGATCTGGAATGCGCTGCCTGAAAGGGCGGTGGAAGCAGATTCAATAATAACTTTCAATTGGATAAATACTTGAAAAGGAGAAATTTTCAGGGCTCTGGGGAAAGAGCAGGGGGGAGTGGGACTAATTGGAGAGCTCTATCAAAGAGCCGGCACAGGCACGATGGGCCAAATGGCCTCCGTCTGTGTGGTATGTTCTATGAGTCTATGATAAGTCACCGGTTCAGGGGGCAGGGGAAGAGGAGGGCTGGAAGAGCTAGCAATCCATGTATAGATTCCTCTCCCATCCGCTGCTTACTCTGCCAACCATCACATTGTCAATTCCCGCTCGAGCCCCCAAATCCGAGGCTCCACAACACTCACCGAGGGGTCGAACTCGATGCTAGTCACTCCATCATTGCTTCCCTCCAGGGTTTTCAGGTTCTGGAGCGTCCCTGTGGGATGAAAGGGGATACGCCGGGTTAACAGGAACCAGGAACCCTGCTACCTGTTGTCAAAGCAGCATCGCAAACTCCCATTTCAACAACGACAATTCACATTTATATAGCGCCTTTAACGCAGTAAAACATCCCGAGGCGCTTCACAGGAATGTTATCAGGCAAAATTGGACACCGTGCCACAGAAGGAGATATTAGGACAGATGACCAAAAGCTTGAGCGAAGGGGTAGGTTTTAAGGAGCGTCTCAAAAGGTGGAGAGAGAGGCGGAGAGGTTTACGGAGGGAATTCCAGAGCTCAGGGCCCAGGCAGCTGAAGGCACGGCCGCCAATGGTGGAGCGATTAAAATCAGGGATGCGCAAGAGGCCAGAATTGGAGGAGCGCAGAGATCTCGGAGGATTTGGGGGCTGGAGGAGAGGTACGCACAGCAAGCTCCCACAAACAGCAATGTGATAATGACCAAATCATCTGTTTTAGTGATGTTGATTGAGGGAAAAATATTGGCCAGGATACTGGGGAGAACTCCCCTGCTCTTCTTCGAAATAGTGGCCATGGGATCTTTTACGTCCACCTGAGAGAGCAGACATGGCCTCGGTTTAACGTCACATCCGAAAGACGGCACCTCCGACAGTGCGGCTCTCCTTCAGCACGGCCCCTCCGACAGTGCTGCACTCCCTCAGTACTGCCCCACCGACAGTGCAGCGCTCCCTCAGTACTGCCCCTCCGACAGTGCGGCGCTCACTCAGTACTGCCCCTCCGACAGTGCAGCGCTCCCTCAGTACTGCCCCTCCGACAGTGCGGCGCTCACTCAGTACTGCCCCTCCGACAGTGCGGCGCTCCCTCAGTACGGCCCCTCCGACAGTGCGGCGCTCCCTCAGTACTGCCCCTCCGACAGTGCGGCGCTCCCTCAGTACTGCCCCTCCGACAGTGCAGCGCTCCCTCAGTACTGCCCCTCCGACAGTGCGGCGCTCCCTCAGTACTGCCCCTCCGACAGTGCAGCGCTCCCTCAGTACTGCCCCTCCGACAGTGCGGCGCTCCCTCAGTACTGCCCCTCCGACAGTGCGGCGCTCCCTCAGTACTGCCCCTCCGACAGTGTGGCGCTCCCTCAGTACTGCCCCTCCGACAGTGCGGCGCTCAGTCAGAAAGAAAACTACAGGATATTAACGCAGGCCAATTACATTCCACATCCAGAACCCTGACAGCACAATAATGAGCAGATTCCACAGAGAATTCAATCTCTGAAATTTATCTAAAGCAGATAGTTATCAAGGTTTTTATTAAAAAATTAGAGATCTTAATTGACAAAGAGCTAGCTGCATTTCTGGTTACCATATTTACCACCTCACTAGGGGAAATGTAATTTCTTCTAATTGCCAGTCTTGCTTTAGACTCTTTTGTATTCTTATCTTAGAGGCGGTGCAGCGAAGGTTCAGCAGATTGATTCCTGGGATGAGAGGGTTGTCCTGTGAGGAGAGATTGTGTAGAATGGGCCGATACTCTCTGGAGTTTAGAAGAATGAGAGGTGATCTCATTGAAACATACAAGATTCTGAGGGGGCTTGACAGGGTAGATGCTGAGAGGTTGTTTCCCCCTGGCTGGAGAGTCTAGAACCAGGGGTCACAGTCTCAGGATAAGGGGTCGGCCATTTAGGACTGAGACGAGGAGAAATTTCTTCACTCTGAGGGTGGTGAATCTTTGGAATTCTCTACCCCAGAGGGCTGTGGAGGCTCAGTCGTTGAGTATATTCAAGGCAGAGATCGATAGATTTTTGGACTCCAGGGGAATCGAGGGATATGGGGATCGGGCCGGTGAATGGAGTTGAGGTCGATGATCAGCCATGATCTCATTGAATGGCCGACTCCTGCTCCTATTTCTTATGTTCTTTCCTTCTTCGGAACTGCCTCATTTTTGACTTGTGCCCCCTTGTGTTTGAACACTTCGTCACAGTGAAGGATTTGCCTGGGCCAAATTTGCAAATCGTCTTCGTGGATCTTAAAAAATTCAAATAATTCACCTTGAGGTTTTCTCTTTTCCAAAAAAATACAAGCCCAACTTCATTGAGCTTTACTGATCAATTAAATTTGTGATAGACATTAGGCCCAACACGTCCATTCCCTTTTGATAGCACAATCATATCTACATCATCATATCTCTCAGCCCCACCTACCCACCTTCTCCCCAACCCCACCTACCCACCTTCTCCCCATATCCCTCAACCCCACCTACCCACCTTCCCCCATATCCCCATCCCCACATACCCCACCTACCCACCTTCTCCCCATATCCCCAGCCCCACTTACCCACCTTCTCCCCATATCCCCAACACCATCTACCCACCTTCTCCCCATATCCCCCAACCCCACTTACCCACCTTCTCCCATATACCTCACTTCCACCTACCCAGATTCTTCAGTAGAGATAGTCAGTAACATAGGACGTTGGCTGAGAGCGGTTACTGAGCGACAGTGTGAGGAAGATGGATTAGCTTCAGCTCCTCCATCACCCACACACAGCCTGTCCCACTCTCAGATACCAGCTCCTCCATCACCCACACACAGCCTGTCCCACTCTCAGATACCAGCTCCTCCATCACCCACACACAGCCTGTCCCACTCTCAGACACCAGCTCCTCCATCACCCACACACAGCCTGTCCCACTCTCAGATACCAGCTCCTCCATCACCCACACACAGCCTGTCCCACTCTCAGACACCAGCTCCTCCATCACCCACACGCAGCCTGTCCCACTCTCAGATACCAGCTCCTCCATCACCCACACACACAGCCTGCCCAACTCCCAATCTCAGACACCTGCTCCCTTATTTATTTTGGCCAATTCCAAACTTAATTAAGAACATAAGAATTAGGAGCAGGAGTCGGCCAGACGGCCCCTCGAGCCTGCTCCACCATTCAATAAGATCATGGCTGATCATCGACCTCAACTCCACTTTCCCGCCCGATCCCCATAGAGTCCAAAAATCTATCGATCTCAGCCTTGAATATACTCAATGACTGAGCATTCACAGCCCTCTGGGGTAGAAAATTCCAAAGATTCACCACCCTCTGAGTGAAAAAATTCCTCATCTCAATCCTAAATGGCCGACCCCTTATCCTGAGACTGTGACCCCTGGTTCTAGACACTCCAGCCAGGGGGAAACAACCTCTCAGTATCTACCCTGTCAATCCCCCTCAGAATCTTGTATGTTTCAATGGGATCACCTCTCATTCTTCTAAACTCCAGAGAGTATCGGCCCAATCTACACAATCTCTCATCATAGGACAGCCCTCTCATCCCAGGAATCAATCTAGTGAACCTTCGCTGCACCGCCTCCAAGGCGAGTATATCCTTCCTCAGATAAGGAGACCAGAACTGTCGCAGTACTCCAGGTGACGATTTGGTGACAATTTTGGAGTCGTGTTCCAGGTGACTTACAGTAGCTTACCTCCAACAATATCCCACAGCTTCACCTTCCTGTCACTGCCTCCTGTGGCCAGAATCTTGGAGTTAGGGGAAAACTTGACAGCGTTAACTTCTCCATCGTGCGCTTCCTGTGTGTCAAAGAGCAAAAAAAAAACAAAGTCAGATCTTCAAGAAGCGATTTTGTTCGAGTTATTTTCAATTTTGAAGAGGATCGTAGCAGACTTCAGGAGAACACAGACAGACTGGTGGGATGGGCAGACACACGGCGGATGAACTTTAACACAGAGAAGTGTGAAGAGATGCATTTTTGTCGGAAGAATGAGGAGAGACAATATAAACTATTGTAAAGGGGGTGCAGGAACAGCGAGACCTGGGGGTATATGTACCCACATTTTTGAAGTTGGCAGGACAGGTTGAGAAATCTGTTTTAAAAAGCTTACGGAATCCTGGGCTTTATAAATAGAGGCACAGAGTACAAAAGCCAGGACGTGATGCTAAATCTATATACATCACTGGTGCGGCCTCAGCTGGAGTATTGTGACCAATTCTGGGCACCGCACTTTAGGAAGGATGTCAAGGCCTTGGAGAGGGTGCAGAGGGGATTTACCAGAATGGGACCAGGGCTGAGGGACTTCAGTGATGTGGAGAGACTGGAGAAGCTGGGGTTGTTCTCCTTAGAGCAGAGAAGGTTAAGAGGAGATTTAATAGAGGCGTTCAAAATGATGAGGGGTTTTGATTGAATAAATAAGGAGAAACTGTTTCCACTGGCGGGAGGGTCGGTAACCAGAGGACACAGATTGAAGATAATTGTCAAAGGAACCAGAGGGGGAGATGAGAATGTGTTTTACGCAGCGAGTTGTTGTGATCTGGAATGCGCTGCCTGAAAGGGCGGTGGAAGCAGATTCAATAGTAACTTTCAAAAGGGAATTGGATATATACTGGAAGAGGAAAAATTTGCAGGGCTCTGGGGAAAGAGCGAGGGTGTGTGACTAATTGGAGGGCTCTTTCAAAGAGCCGGCACAGGCACGAGGGGCCGAATGGCCTCCTTCTGTGCTGTGAGATTCTATGGTAACGCTGCCTTGTCCAAGACTGACCAACTCGGCACAGAGCAAGGATGGAGAAATGTTTTCACTCAGAGTTGTGGGGATCGGGAACGCTCGACCTGGAACGGTGGCGGAAGCTGATTCCATCAATAATTGTAAAAGGGAGTTGGACGGGTTCTGGAGGATGAGGAACTGACCGGGTTACGGACACACAGCGGGGGGGGGGTGGGACTGAGCACGACGGCTCGTTCAAAGAGCCGGCACAGGCACGACGGGCCGAATGTGCTGTCAGTTTCTACGATTCTACAAGAGATCTGTGAAACTGCTCCCCAGCAAGAGTTAGCACCCTCAGGAAAAGAATGAAAGACTTGCATTTCTATAGCGCCTTTCACCACCTCAGGACGTCCCAAAGCGCTTTACAGCCAATGAAGTACTTTTTAAAGTGTAGTCACTGTTGTAATGTAGGAAACACAGCAGCCAATTTGTGCACAGCAAGCTCCCACAAACAGCAATGTGATAATGACCAGATAATCTGTTTTAGTGATGTTGGTTGAGGGATAAATATTGGCCCCAGGACACCGGGGAGAACTCCCCTGCCATGGGATCTTTTACATCCACCGGAGAGAGCAGACGTGGCCTCGGTTTACCGTCTCTTCTGAAAGACAGCACCTTCAACAGTGCAGCACTCCCTCAGTACTGCCCCTTCGACAGTGCGGCGCTCCCTCAGTACTGTCCCTCCGACAGTGCAGCACTCCCTCAGTACTGCCCCTCCGACAGTGCGGCGCTCCCTCAGTACTGCCCCTCCGACAGTGTGGCGCTCCCTCAGTACTGCCCCTCCGACAGTGCGGCGCTCCCTCAGTACTGCCCCTCCGACAGTGCGGCGCTGCCTCAGTACTGCCCCTCCGACAGTGTGGCGCTCCCTCAGTACTGCCCCTCCGACAGTGCAGCACTCCCTCAGTACTGCCCCTCCGACAGTGCGGTGCTCCCTCAGTACTGCCCCTCCGACAGTGCGGCGCTCCCTCAGTACTGCACTGGGAGTGTCAGCCTACATTATGTGCTCAAGTCTCTGGAGTGGGACCTGAACCCACAACCTTCAGACTCAGGGAGGTGAGAGTGCTGCCCACTGAGCCACGGCTGACAGACTGATCCAGGGACCACCTGGCTGATTTGTATGTGACTGGCAGTTTCTTACCAAGCTGTGCCGTATTCGGGCTGGGACCCTGGCCAGTGAGTAGAAGTTGCTTGGGCTGCAGTTGACTTCACTGAAAGACGTACTCGCCCATTTCCTGCTAGGATTCAGAAGAAAAGAAACAAACACACGTAAGTGGAGCTGAATTAATGGCCTGTCTGTCTGTCTATGCTCCAGGCTAGACAGAGATGGTGTGGAGACACGCAGGTAAATTGGAGATGGTGAACTGAGGGAATGGGCAGCATACAGTGGTTAATAAATAAGTTTTAAAATTTCACGGAAAAAACAAAAAAAAAATTAGTTCCTGGGATGTGGGCGTCGCTGGCAAGGCCAGCATTTATTGCCCATCCCTAATTGTCCTTGAGAAGGTGGTGGTGAGCCGCCTTCTTGAACCGCTGCAGTCCGTGTGGTGAAGGTACTCCCACAGTGCTGTTAGGGAGGGAGTTCCAGGATTTTGACCCAGCGACGATGAAGGAACGGCGATATACTTCCAAGTCAGGATGATGTGTGACTTGGAGGGGAACTTGGAGGTGATGGTGTTCCCATGCGCCTGCTGCCCTTGTCCTTCTCGGTGGAAGAGGACGCGGGTTTGGGAGGTGCTGCCGAAGAAGCCTTGGCGAGTTGCTGCAGTGCATCTTGTAGATGGTACACACTGCAGCCATGGTGCGCCGGTGGTGGAGGGAGTGAATGTTTAAGGTGGTGGATGGGGTGCCAATCAAGCGGGCTGCTTTGTCCTGGATGGTGTCGAGCTTCTTGAGTGTTGTTGGAGCTGCACTCATCCAAGCAAGTGGAGAGTATTCAATCACACTCCTAACTTGTGCCTTGTAGATGGTAGATGTGCTGTTGGAGCTGGGCTAGTTAGAAACACACGGGTTTCCTCCAAACAGACAAAGTAATTTATTTTGACAGCTTGGTAATACGGAGAGCGACATATAAGGGTTTTTTCCCCCCCGAATATAGTTTGAATACAAATATACCAAAGTTGAATGATAAAACAAAATGTGTGTCGTTGGAACATAAGTACTTTAGATCACCAGCATTCTGCCTAGAATTCACTCCCTAAACCTCTCCGCCTCTCTCTCCTCCTTTAAGACGCTCCTTAAAACCTCCCTCTTTGACCAAGCTTTTGGTCCTAATATCTCCTTATGTGGCTCGGTGTCAAATTTTTAAAAATAAAGAATCATAGAAATTTACGGCACAGGAGAAGGCCACACGGCCCATTCGTGTCTGTGGCAGCTCCTGTGAAGCGCCGTGGGAAATTTTAAGAATTAGGAGCAGGAGTCGGCCATTCGGCCCCTTGAGCCTGCTCCACCATTCAATAAGATCATGGCTGATCATCGACCTCAACTCCACTTTCCCGGCCGCTCTCCATATCCCTCGATTCCCCGAGAGTCCAAAAATCTATCGATCCCAGCCTTGAATATACTCAACGACTGAGCCTCCACAGCCCTCTGGGGTCGAGAATTCCAAAGATTCACCAGCCTCGGAGCCGACCCCTTATCGTGAGCCTGTGACCTCTCGTTCTAGACTCTCCAGCCGGGGGAAACAGCCTCTCAGGATCGACCCTGTCAAGTGTTTTACTACAATAAAGGTGCTATATAAAGACAAGCTGTTGTTGTTAATCCAGTCGGCAGACCAGTATCGAGTGGGGTGACCACTCCCCTGTTGGCGGAGTCAGTAAAGGCAGTGCGTAACTGACCCAGACACATCAGCCAGGGCCCAGCTTCCATCCTCACTCTGTGCGCAGTTGCTCGGTCTTAGACAAGGCAACATTATCGTAGAATCTTACAGCACAGAAGGAGGCCATTCGGCCCATCGTGCCTGTGCCGGCTCGTTGAAAGAGCTCTCCAATTAGTCCCACTCCCCCCTGCTCTTTCCCCGTAGCCCTGCAAATGTCTCCTTTTCAAGTATTTATCCAATTTCCTTTTGAAAGTTACTATTGAATCTGCTTCCACTGCCCTTTCAGGCAGCGCATTCCAGATCACAACAACTCGCTGCGTGAAAACAATTCTCCTCATCTCCCCCTCTGGTTCTTTTGCCAATTATCTTCAATCTGTGTCCTCTGGTTACCGACCCTCCTGTCACGGGAAACAGTTTCTCCTTATTTACTCGATCAAAACCCTTCATGATTTTGAACCCCTCTATTAAATCTCCCCTTAACCTTCTCTGCTCCAAGGAGAACAATCCCAGCTTCTCCAGTCTCTCCACGTCACTGAAGTCCCTCATCCCTGGAAACATTCTGGTAAATCTCCTCCGCATCCTCTCCAAGGCCTTACATAAGAACATAAGAAATAGGAGCAGGAGTAGGCCATACGGCCCCTCGGGCCTGCTCCACCATTCAATAGGATCATGGCTGATCTGAATCTAGACTCACGTCCACTTCCCTGCCCTCTCCCCGTAACCCCTAATTCCCTTATCTGCTAGGAAAATGTCTATCTCCATTTTAAATTTATTTAATGTTGCAGCTTCCACAGCTCTCTGGGGTAGCAAATTCCATAGATTTACTACCCTCTGAGTGAAGAAGTTTCTCCTCATCTCAGTTTTGAAAGGGCAGCCCCTTATTCTAAGATTATGCCCCCTAGTTCTAGTCTCACCCATCAGTGGAAACATCCTCACCACATCCACCCGATCAAGCCCCCTCACAATCTTATATGTTGTTTCGATAAGATCGCCTCTCATTCTTCTGAACTCCAATGAGTAGAGTCCCAACCTACTCAACCTTTCCTCATACGTCAACCCCCTCATCTCTGGAATCAACCGAGTGAACCTTGACATCCTTCCTAAAGTGCGGTGCCCAGAATTGGACACAATACTCCAGCTGAGGTCGAACCAGTGTTTAATAAAGGTTTAGCATCACTT
This sequence comes from Somniosus microcephalus, assembly GCF_052327205.1. Classification (NCBI taxonomy): domain Eukaryota; kingdom Metazoa; phylum Chordata; class Chondrichthyes; order Squaliformes; family Somniosidae; genus Somniosus; species Somniosus microcephalus. The sequence goes on from NC_140996.1 coordinate 231,356,291, forward strand.
CCTCGCGCTTGTGCTCTGAGCCTCTATGTATAAAGCCCAGGATCCCGTGTGCTTTGTTAACAGCCTTCGCAACTTGTCCTGCTACCTTCAAAGACTTGGGTACGTACACCCCCAGATCTCGGTTCCTGCACCCCCTTTAAAATTGTACCATTTAGTTTATATTGCCCTTTCTCATTCTTCCTCCCAAAATGTTTCATATGGTTAGAGGTACGACAGTATGTCCACAATCCCCTTGTGAAAGCGGGATGGGAATGAATCAATGATCGATCAATCAGCCAGGGTCCCCATTCCTGATCCCGATCCAGTAACCCCTTTTTGAAGGTGTGCTTGTGTGGGCATCGGAATAGGACAGGATTATGTTCGGCTACAATGCCCCCCCCTTGTCAAATAGCCCACATGACAGACTGGCCACTTGGACAAGGAAACAGAGGCCAGTTGAGAAACCGAAGATAGAATAAAGAGTAATCAGCACAGATTTTAAAAGGGAAGGTCATGCTTGACCAACCTGATTGAATTCTTTGAAGAAGTAACAGAAAGAGTAGACAAGGGTAATGTAGTAGATGTAATATACTTGGATTTTCAATAAGGTGCCATATAGTAGACTCATGACTATTGTCAGAACATGTGGAGTCAGGGGACAAGTAGCAGATGGATCGCAAGCTGGCTACAAAACAGAAAAAGAAAGAGAGAAGTTAAATTTCTAGAGGAAGAATTCAAAAGCAGAGAAGTTAAGTTAAACTTGTATAGAACCTTGGTTAGACCAAGCTTGGAGCACTGTGAACAGTTCTGCTCTCCATATTATGAAAAGGATCTAGAGGCACTGGAGAAGGTGCCAAACAGATTTACATGGATGATACCAGAACTGAGAGGTTATACCTATCAGGAAAAATTGAACAGGCTGGGGCTCTTTTCTCTAGAAAAGAGAAGGCTGAGCGGCGACCTGATCGAGGTCTTTAAGATTATGAAAGGGTTCGATAGGATAGACGTAGAGAAGATGTTTCCACTTGCAGGCAAGACCAGAACTAGGGGCCATAAATATAAGATAGTCACTAATAAATCCAATAAGGAATTCAGGAGAAACTTCTTCACCCAGAGAGTGGTGAGAATGTGGAACTCGCTGCCACAGGGAGTGGTTGAGGCAAATAGTGTAGATACATTTATGCAGAAACCAGATAAGTACATGAGGGAGAAAGGAATAGAAGGATATGCTGATAGGGTGAGATGAAGAGGGGGTGGGAGGAGGCTCGTGTGGAGCATAAACACCGGCATTGACCTGTTGGGCCGAATGGCCTGTTTCTGTGCTGTGAGAGAAAACTTTCAAGAGAAAGTTGGAGAGAGAAAAAAGCTTAAAAGTATGATTGGGACATATGTCGAGTTGTAGTATTGAAGATGACGAAGGGAAGGTTAAAAGGCTGGAGGTGGGACGAGTTGAGATGATGAATAACACCACAAGTGCGCTCACTCCCACCGCCCAGTGATCCAGTGAGCAAAGACACAGTCCAACAAATGGAGTCGACCTTGTGCTCCTCCCAAGGTGGGACACAGATGTTTTCATCAAGCAGACTGGAGCTACAGACCATGAGGTTAGAACGTCGGGACTTAGCTGCCCAGGAACATTCAATAGCTTCGATGCAGGACTTACCTAAAGAAGCCTTTAAAGGATTGGAGAAACTTGGGGTGGGTTGGAAGGCTGAAGGAGGCAGACCTAAAACAAAAAGGAAGATTTGAAGCTGATGAGAATGCTGGTTTTAATGAGGGGAGGTTGAAGCTTTAAGGTGAAGTCAAGCAGGTAGAATGGCCATCTGGCCCATCAAGTACTTAAACCCGGCATCCAACTCAACTTGCCCGGTATCAAGGTCGGGTACCCAGCCCGACTGCAAGGTCGGGTACCCAGCCCGACGCCAAAGTCGGATACCCAGCTGCATCATGATCTCTTCCAAAGTCTTGGACTGATCAATGCAATTCCAGGGACCCCCTGCAAATACTGACACATGTTGGATTGCAAAAATAGGCCTGTGAACCAAAGCCTGAATCCTCCAGTCTTTAAATATATTAACCAACCAATAAGAGAGTAACTGTAGTGACGTTGTCTGTCTGCGTACGCCCACTTTTGTAACCAGTGGATGTTGCTTATTGAAAGGTATATTAATGTTTGGATGCTGCTTCTCCCTAGAGAGCTAGGTGCGAGTCAGAGGAGGCTCCCTTCTCCACCTTTGTGCACAAGGCCTCCCGGCCATTTTCTAATAAACTTTAACTTTGTCAGCAGTTCCGTCTCTCCGTCTGGTTTTGCTCCGAAAATTCGAATCTAACACACATTTCTGGGGAGCATGTGCGAATATTGACACCTTCCCAGGGATTACACTCTCCCAGGGACCCCCTGTAATTATTAACACCCTCCCCGGCATCTAATGCAAAAGTATTGACACATTGCTGGGGGTGGGGGGGGGGGGTGCGGAGGAGAGGGGGGTCTCCCTGCAAATATTGACAGGTGTGTTGTGTGTCAATCTAACAGATCTAGCCGTCTCATCTAATTTGCAGAATCTATTTGCACCAGATTTCTCTCTGACTCTCGTTCCCCTGTTTCGTGACAAAAAAACACTGGCCAAAATTTTTAGTTGGAGACCCGCTGGGAGCAGGAGGGGAAGAGGGTCCAGTAGAGCATGGGAAGCCTCTCGGGAGACCCCACGTTTACCTAAAACTCCAGCCCGGCTTGTAGCTCTTGGTCTCCTGTTGTCCAGCTCCCTCTGGTGGCCTGCTTGGCCCTTGACGAAATACATCTCTAAAAACAAAACAAGTTTCATATTCAGCAGAATCAGGAAGCAAGAGTTAACTTATTCTGTACGTTACCTGGGGGCAGTGATATCAGCAATAAAGGGGCAATATACTCCCCATTCTGTACAGCCGTGGCTCAGTGGGCGGCACCCTCGCCTCTGAGTCAGAAGATCCTGGGTTCGAGTCCCACTCCAGAGACTTGAGCACAAAAATCTAGGCTGACACTCCAGGGCAGTACTGAGGGAGCGCCGCACTGTCGGAGGGGCAGTGCTGAGGGAGCGCCGCACTGTCGGAGGGGCAGTACTGAGGGAGCGCCGCACTGTCGGAGGGGCAGTACTGAGGGAGCGCCGCACTGTCGGAGAGGCAGTACTGAGGGAGCGCCGCACTGTCGGAGGGGCAGTACTGAGGGAGCGCCGCACTGTCGGAGGGGCAGTGCTGAGGGAGCGCCGCACTGTCGGAGGGGCAGTACTGAGGGAGTGCCGCACTGTTGGAGGGGCAGTACTGAGGGAGCGCCGCACTGTCGGAGGGGCAGTACTGAGGGAGCGCCGCACTGTCAGAGGGGCAGTACTGAGGGAGTGC